>NC_142108.1:31822500-32122500 GCF_056152115.1 Neolamprologus brichardi | reverse complement strand
TTTCAGGTATTTAATTTGTTCAATTACTTTTGAGCCCCTGAAGTAAAGGGATTGTGTTCTACAACACCTCTCTCCACCCCATGTAGAAATGAATCACACACCCTTTTAAGTATGCATCTTCCTCATTCATTGCTCACACTGGTGTCAAATTACATTCACCGTGACACTTTCAGTTTCTGGACTATGTATTTAGATTCTTTGTTAGAAACGAGAGGAAGTTCAACGACAGAAGGATACGGTGAACACTGAAATACAGGGAATATCAGGATACTGACACTTCAACACGATGCTGCTGATTCCATGTTACAAACAGAAGTTTTACAGAAGTCAAAGCTAAAAGTGAAAGTAAGTTTGAAGAAACTTCTTGAGTGGACGCCTCATTGTTTTCATTGTTGTTACTCCAGGACAAAATGTCTTCTCAGTCGGAAAATGATCTCTCCTGTCCCGTCTGCCATGACATCTATAGAGATCCTGTCATCCTGTCATGCAGCCACAACGTCTGTCGATTCTGTCTGCAGACGTGGTGGAGCGAGAATCTAAAACATAACTGCCCAATTTGTAAGAAGATAAACCTGTCAAATGATCCGCCCCGTAACTTGGTGTTAAAGAACCTGTGTGAGGCTTTCTTACTGCAGAGAGATAAAAACCCTTCGGCAGTGTCTGAGCCTCTCTGCAGTCTGCACCATGAGAAACTCAGACTTTTCTGTTTGGATCATCAGCAGCTGGTGTGTGTCGTCTGTCGAGATTCAAAAGCACACAAAGACCACAGATTCAACCCAATTGAAGAAGCCGCCCAGGATCACAGAGAGGAGCTTCAGAAACACCTGAAGCCCTTACAAGATAAACTGAAGGTGTTTGAACAAGTCAAAGGAAACTTTGATCAAACAGCAGAACATATAAAGGTCCAGGCACAGCAGACGGAGAAGCAGATAAAGGAGGAGTTTAAAAAGCTTCAGCAGTTTCTCCAAAATGAAGAGGAGGCCAGGCTGGCTGCTCTGAGGCAGGAAGAAGAGCAGAAGTTAAGAAAAACGGAGGAGAAGATTAAGTCTCTGAGTAGAGGGATAAAAACTCTTTCAGAAACAATCAGAGCCACAGAGGAGCAACTGAGAGCTGAAGACGTCGTGTTTCTCCAGAGCTACAAGGCTGCAGTAAACAGAGTCAAGCAGCGCCCCCTGCTGGATGTTCCACAGTTGGACTCAGGATCTCTGATAGATGTGACCAAACACCTGGGCAACCTGACCTACAACATCTGGAATAAGATGAAGGAGATGGTCTCCTACACTCCTGTGATTCTGGATCCAAACACAGCTCATCCACAACTCATCCTGTCTGATGATCTGACCAGTGCGACATTTGGAGAGAGACAGAAGGTTCCTGATAATCCAGAGAGGTGTCACTATTGTGAAATTGTCCTGGGCTCTGAGGGCTTCGACTCAGGGACTCACATTTGGGATGTTGAGGTTGGAGAAGAGGGATTTTGGGGCTTTGGTGTTGTAAATGAGTCTTATGAGAGAAAGGTACAAGCACTGTCAGGTTTCTGGCAATTATGTTTCCATGATGAAAAGTACATAGTAACAACAACACCAGGTACATATAAATATTTGTCAGTAAAGAAGCTGCAGAGGGTCAGAGTTCAGCTGGAGTATGACAGTGGGACGCTCTCATTCTTTGATCTGGATGCCAACACACTCATACACACCTTCGAACACAATTTCACTGAGAAGCTGTTTCCTTATCTTGTTACTGACAAAGACCCACTGAAGATATTACCAGTGATCTTGAAAGTGGACGAGCATATAACTCCTCTATCAACAGATTTTTGGCCTGATTTTGAAACCAGTAATAAGTCCTAGCATAAATAGTTGCAAGATACACATCCTCCTCATCCTGTACATATTTGTTTCCAGGCAGTTCTTGTTTCTTTAACAACATGAAGATACAGTTACAGAAATATTCAGCTACGGTATTTGCTGCTGAGATTTTAACAATATAATATAAAAGACAACCAACAAACTCACATACACAACTTTATCTGGGAATAAGAAAAAAACAGACATGAATACAAGCGTGAGGAGCGTCTACAGAACAGCAGGGGGCGCTCTTCAATCATTAGATGCAGCTGAATATAATAATGTAGGTGGTTCCACCTACCACCTACATGTTTATGCCGAACAAGCACTGAGTTTAAAGCCTCCACAACTATTTTAAAGTGATTTTGCCAAACTGGGAAATTGGAAAAAAAATGTCATTTTTATTAAACTGCTAAACTGTCTTCAATAATCTGTTGTGTGTAAAGACTTTTATTTTTGGCCTCTTCAGCTCAACTTCAACTTTTTGTTTTCCTTTCTAAGAAGACTGTCAGCTGTTCACTTGTGCTGGGCTCTGAGGGCTTTGACTCAGAGATTGTGATCTTGAAGTCAGAAATGATGAGGACTGGACCCTTGGCCTGGTGACGGGGTCTTGTCTAAGAAAGGGACAAACACAGACTGGATCCTGGGAAATATATTTGTTTGAAGGAACTAACGCAGCAGCCTCTTCATCACTTCCATGTAAAGTTGTTTCAGTGAAGAAGGTCCAGAGGGTGGGAGGTTAGCTGGACTGTAACAGAGAGATGCTCTCATTCTTTGACGTGAACATTAACACACACCTACATGCCTTCAAGCTCAGTTTCACAGAGAAGTTGTTTCCACACTGTTGTGATTGAAAATGTTTGATTTATTTTACTAAATTAGGTGGTTATAATCATTTTCATACATTTACTGCAAATGTGCTCATAATGAGTTGGCACTCAGTCTTCTGAAGGTCATAAGCTTTGTTCGGCTTTACTGTCCGGACTGATATATTGTAGGGTCAGAGAGTTCTGAATATGATATTCTAAACCAACTTTGAATCACTAGAAGAACAATGGATAATAGCATTAGATTATCAAGGCTATAGGCAGAGAGGTGTTTCGCTTTTCTGTCTCTTACAGAGGAGGGAGCAGATACCAGACGAGGTCATGGAGATGTGAGGATGCTTCGGAGCAGACACCAAGACTGCGTCCATGCGGGAGGAAGTTAGCTGTTATAATCGATGTTTTTGTCTCACTATATAATGTTGTACAGCCCGTTTGAGGGTCATCCTTTTTGTCAAACATGCTGTTGGTTCACATAGAAGTCCTCAGCGCTGTGTAAACTTTCAACTGCAAAAAGCAAAATAAATCCTTTTTAAAGAGACATACCTTTTTTCTGAGATTCCTTCCAAAAAGTATGAACACAACAATACACTGAAACCAAAGCATGAACCACAGAAGAAATCACCCCTCACTCAAAGAGTCTCATGACCCCTTTGTCATCTGGTTTTGGGTTTGGTTTCAAAACCAGCAAAACGTTGCTTCATTCTTCTCAGGAGAAAACAGAAATATAACATGTTCCTTCACACTGAAATACATCACTGTGTCAGGCATACAAGAAGCACACCGGGTGGTGGAGATATGAACCCACACGTTCTCACTCCCGACTCGTCAAATGTGTGACGCATGGTCAGGCTCCCTCTGCTTCACTTATCGACACGCAGGGTACCCTCCTCGCATCGAGAATTGACTTGCAGGGTCCTCTCATTGAATACTATAGAGCTCCCTAAACGTTGCTTATTGACGACAAGAGATTGCAGCGGAAGAGCCTGTTGTCCGTATATTTATACATTTCCGAAATCACATATGTAGTGACGTATACTGAACACAATATATTATATAATTAAACAACTACCTGAGAAACAGCAGATACAGCAGATAAATTAATTATAGTTATTACTTTTGTATCGTTTATTGCATTTATGGAGGGAGTGGTGTATGCTGGGTAATGGCACAGCTAGAGACTGGGTGATTTTATTCACCCGCTTCGGCTGTTATCAGTCCATACAATGGGCGTTATTAGCACAAATCAGTCCCATAGATATGGGCCATCTCCTGCTAGATTGTTCAGAAGGTTGTTCTCATCCATCCAGATGGAGGATCACTAACAGGAGCGTGGGAAGACTCCCGAATCCACTCTGGCTGGAATCCGGTGGATACAGCAGTGTTTACAGGTAAGACCATTTAAACGGACAGCATTTATAGAATGACTATTAAAAGTCAGGGAGTGTCAATAATGTTAATGTGGTTATGTTAGTAATACACCGAGTGCTAATATAACAGCTTTAAGATGCATTTGTAGATATTATTACGTGTTTTACCGTCTTTATGGTGCTAGCTTAAAGTTACGGTGTAAACGTTAGCTTATATTGGAGTAAAGCTGTTACTGTTTAAATGATGTTAGCACAGAAATATTAGCTTCTGTCATGACTGATGAAGTTACTAGTTAATAAAGTTTCCAGTAAAGTGTTTAATCGCAGCCACAGACTGACAGCAAATATCTCGATTAGCTTCAGTGCATCTGTAATAAATATGTGCAAGTTTCAGTGCTTCGTTTAAACTGTATGATACTTATACTGACCCAGGGTCAGTGTAAAATACAATCCTAGCTGGGTGAACAAAGCCTGGCTCCTTTAATCCTGCATGACAAACCTCAGGATGCAGGTTATTATTACTCTTTCCTGCTGGCACACCTGTCACACCTGAGAGTCAGCTAGAAACTTACAGTGACGTGGGCATCATGCAAAGACTGCCAGACTCTGTAATACTGTAAATGATCAGTGACTCAGGTTAACACTAAACTTTAAACAGTTCCTCTGTGTCTCTGTGTGTGTGCTGAACATCTAGAATCAGATTGAGTCAGGCTGCATTGACTTTATTTATTGGGACTTTAATGTGTTAAAAGCAGGTTGAAGACGGCTCAGAAACATTTGAAGATTAAAATTTAGCATTATGGCTGCTGGTGGTTTGTAAAGCCTCTACTCAGCTGTATTTTTGTTACTAATTTATGTTTGTTGTTGTTTAACACAGATTTCAGAAGAGCAAATATGCTTAATAGTTTAACTAGATTTCATTTGTCAGTGTGGGACTGCTGAGTCACCTGAAGAACTCATTTCATTCACTCTCCACATGATGTTCATTTACAGAAATGTTTCACAGGAACTGATTCCTCCCAAAAGGGTGAACTAGTGTGTTTCCATAGATTACCTCTGTATGAATGTACTTCTTAAATGAAGGCAAGTGTTTGTCCTTTTTTGTTCCTCAGTTACAGTACGTGATATCAAGGGCAGGCGGTCAACACTGGGGGAAGACAAGAAGCAGACGTACTTCCAAGAGGGAGCTGCAGTGAGGACACAGCCAGGTCACTGAGGTCAGAGGCCAAAATCTGAAACAGCTCAGGTTTATATTTTAGGGATTATAAAAAATCAAAATGTATTTATAAAGAAACCTTTAAATAATAGTCATAATTATGATTATTATAAGAAATATCAAACATTTAAGTGGATTTTCTGTTACACATATTGTGTTAGCCCTGCAATAAACTGGCAGCCTGTCCTGTCTTTGTCCTGTCTCAGCTGGGATAGGCTTCATCCTCCCGCAACCCTGAATTGGATACATTGTATTCCAATTATGTAATCTGATCATTTACAAACTCAAGGTATCTAATCAAAATGTAAGTAATAATTATATAATGGGAAAGCAGAAGTAAGTGTGACATGAATGTAAATGTGTGAGCTGACATAGAGGATAGCTACCTGCAGTCTGAAAAACCTTTGTTGTCAAGTTTGCACAAGACATTCTTACATAGAAGAGACTGTTAAAGTCTCTAACTCAGTGAAGCATTATTGGTCCAGTCTGTTTGGATAAATATAGTAAGTTGATGTATGTCCATTTATTGACACATTTTCTTAAGTGCTTATCCAGTTCAGGATCACAGTGGAGCTGCAGCTTGATATGTTCAGTAAAGAAACCTTACAAAAGTTAACAATAAACCTGCATCCATGTACGTTGTTGTCCACAGGATGAGAAAATCAAACTGGAAGACTGTGGAACATGTTAATAAATGTTTGTGTTTATCCCTGTGTCTTTCACAGGAGGCGCTGGAAGGTTTCCCTAATAGTTCCTGGTGAATCAAAGCAGAACCATAAAGGTTGCTGGATTGCATGATGGCCTTACCCCTGAGCAGTCATCCTGTTAAAGGAGGAACCAGTTAGAAGCTGTTTTCAAAGTAGCTGAGCAGATTTCATCTCAAGTAAGCGATTAACTGTTTGTTCATCTGTTCTGCCACTTAAAGAGCATTTAAGGACGTCTTTTGAGTTTCCATTTTAATTAATTCTACTAGCTCTCATGGTCATTTGTGATTATGGACATATTTTTCATGTTCATCCAGCTATTTAGTAAATTCTATCTATTTAGTAATATCTGTCAGCTATAAAATGTAATATAAGTATAAAAATATCTAAATATCTCCTGCCCTTTATGTTTTAATGATGTAAGTCTGTTATCATGTTACATTAGCATTCCTCACATATCAATGAGATGCTGTACAGTACAATCCTACTGACACAGCAGAGGGATAACGACGGCTATTCAACATTGTTACACGACACATTCGAGCTGCATGACGCAGACAAAGTGACTAAATCATCTTTTTTGTGGTTTATTGTCTTCAAACCAGCAGACAAAGCTGATGGCAGAAGATGTCGGAGAAGAACTTCAGGCCATGTACTGAAAAGGTATTTTTTTCTTGTTATCAAAAGACATTTGGAGTGATGGCTTCTACAACTGGTTGTGCTGAAGTAAAGCTTACAGTCTAAGAAATTACAGAGTTGATATTCAGCACAAAGAGAAAAGCTCACTTGTTTGAATTTATTTACAATCATAGTTTTTAAAAATTCTGACTGTAAACAGCTTTGATATTGTTTGACACTCAATATCAGGTGATAGGGTTTAATTTAAAGGTTTCTATGTCCCTGTGAGCCATTTACAGTGACCAGTGTTTCACTTTAACTGTAACACATTCATTATTTAGTTCCAACATTTCTAAGAGAAATAATGAATTTAATGAATGTAAAAAATGGCAGCCCTCAGGCCAGGTTTAATTGATAGAGATATATGCATGCATTATGAAATTTATGTATCCCAGATAATTGTTATTCATCTAGTCATGGCAGACCCACCCCTTCCTCCCAAGTTAACTGCAACCCAAAAGAACTAGTGGGGCTATTTACACACTCACAACCAGTGTGGGGTAAAAAGAGCCACCAAAAAGCTGTCAGCCACAGATGTGCTAGAAGAGTTAGAAACTCTACTTATGGAGAAACTTTCTAAGTCTAACAGGGGACAGGTACTCCTGCCCAAATAACATGATATAACCCCACATACAGCCCAGCCATAAAGTGAACCAAGTCATTTAGTTAAAGACAGCATGGGACCAAATGCATGTAACCAGCCTGCACCAACCTGGCATTTCTTCCTCCTGAATTAAATGAATGAATGGAACCAACGTAACCAATAAAATACTCATATAATAACAAATACTGGGCCCCATTGCAAACATGTCCAAGCATAAAACCATCTTTCTCTCTCTTAGAGAAAGAAAACAATCCAAACCTCACTGATAAAATCAACCTAGTGTTAAGCAAAACCCAAAAATCAACCAAAGCTTCACCAGAGTTTCTCTCCCTCCCGGGACAATATTGTGTAGGAATACAGGTACCGTAACTCCTTTTTGCACTGACAAAAAAACATGTTGGACTTATTTGATTCAATAGTGGACACTAGTTGCACACAAATGTTTTGCTTTGGTAGAAACTTAAACAACTGAGTTAAATCAACACAACCTTTTCATATTCAGTAAACCTGTGCATTTTGTGTTTATAAAACACGATTGAAACATGTTCAGATGGAGTAAGTTGAGCTCCTGGAATATTTTAATCCTTCACAATTCTGTCATTTTATTTCAACACTATTCAATAACTTTTATCCAAATACTACTTGGTCCCTTAAATACTACATGTTGTCTTCATATTGCATACGGTTCAGCAAAGTCTAGATTCTGGTTACCATAAAAATTGGATGGGTCTACACCAACTACCATCCTCCTATCTTTATCCTGGTTGCAGGAGGGCTGGGAAATAACCCTGAAGTGGTAGGTTACCAGGCAGGGTACACCCTGGACAGCTCACCAGTCTATCACATAGAAACAAACAACCATTTACACTTACATCCACGGATAATTTAGAATCATCAATTAACCTAGCTCTAATAGCTGCATGACTTTTCACTGTGGCAGGAAACCAGAATACCCAGAGAGAAACCACTGCAAACTAGCCAGACTGTGGACTTGCACCCAGGACCTTCTTACTGTGGAGCAACAGCACTCACCAGCATGCCAACAATGTAGGAAATACAGGAAAGCTATGATTTCCTGTATTTGATGCAGAATTATTTTGTTCTTGCCCTTGACATATTAATCCACAATAAATAGCAATAGCATGCATGTGGTGTGTGTGTCGCTGTCTGCCTATTATAACTCCAGTGATTTTCCTGCAATTTGAAACCTTATGCGGTCTTATGAATTCCGTGAGTTCAGCAACTAACCACTCTTACTATATTGTATTGTGTCATCTCAATAAGAACAAATTGAGTTGTTGAATTTCGTACAGATCTTTAAAGCCTGAGGCAATTGTGTTAAATACATGCGAGATGCTTACGTAAATCCAAGGGCTGGCCCCCCCCCCTTTTTTTTTTTTCATTGTGTTCCTCCTTCAATTAAATCTCAATCACAAAAATGTGGCACTCCGAAATAAGGCTCACACCGTTAATTCATCATTTTCACTCTGTACCACTGCTCCTTATCAGGCTGTGTGAAGCACAGTAAACAATTCAGTCGAGGCCTTGAGCCATAAACAGACATCACTCACAGACATTGTTTTCATAACCAAACTGCTCTAGACCCTCTCCCCTAAATCCATACAAATGCCCTCTGGGTGACATGAAATGCATTTAACCAATAAACGATCAATGGCTTCTTGTTGTTGTAACAGATTCTGTATTTGGACGTTTGTGTGCAGCATTTTGCGTATCAGCATAGCATTTGTTAGTAAAGCATTCTTCATTGCATCAGCGTGTGTGTGTATCACTCTTCATTGCACAAGCGTGTGTATGTGTGTGTGTGTGTGGATCACTTCTTAGTGAATTGAGTCAGCATTTCGATTTGTGTGCGTGTGTGTGTCATTTCTCAGTCAATCAACGAGTGCATATGTGTTCATATGTGTGTTTCTCTTGATTCTGAGTCAGGGTATGTAGATGTGTGTGTTTGTGTTCATCACTTTCCTGTTCTGGTGTTCTGGGTAAATCACGGCCTGAAGCGTGCCCTGGGGTCCTGCCCTCCTCCTTTTCAGTCCGTTTGGGTCCATTGGTGCTGCTGCTCAAAGTTCTGTCCATACTGGTTCTGGCCCCAATTGAGGCAGTCCTTTTCTCCAGTGTCCTGCATCTTCTCCTTGTCCAGCTCCTCCTTAACTTGACCCTTTTGCTTCTGTAGCTCCTTCAGGGTTTGCTCCTGCTGTTGGAGCTTCTCGTCAGGTTTGGCGACCTCCTGCTCCAGCAGGCTCCGACCTGATTTCAAGTCCTGTATCTGGGACTCCAAGCCTGACTGATGGGTTCGATTAGCAGCCAGCTCTTCCTGAGCCATGCTCAGTTTCTGCTCTGATGCCTTGAGCTCTTACTGATGGCAGAAACCTCAGAGTCTTTTCCGTACACGTCAGATTGAAGTTTATTGATGTTTTCCTTGCTTTGCTCCACGGCCTTCTGCAGCTCTGCTGTTCGGCTCTTCTCAGATGTCAGCTCCTGGCCGAGCCCCGACACATGTGCCTTCAGCTTATTTTCTTCTGGTGTTTTTGTCCATTCTGAGGTGCCTCCTGACCTCAGTTACTCCTCCTGTCTCTGGCACGCCCTTTTTGCTGCCCGATCATCCGTGTTGGTCCGTCACTGTCCTGCACAGTTTTAATGCAGAGTTGTTAAGGTCAGCATTCTTTTGCTCGCCCCCACTTTTCATCCGGGCTTAATGGGTGTCTCGTCACAGCTCTGTTAGCTGAAGCTGTCTGGAAATCTCCCCCGTGTTGTGAAACGGGCTTTGGATTTAACGCTCTCCGTCTCCGCTGCATGAGATCATTTTCCTGCAGCACTGTTGACATTTTCAGGTTGTTGTTGTGGGTCCAGCTGCTGTAGCATTTGGTCAGGGTCACATCAAAGATAGTAGAGGGGAGAGCAAAGATGGTAGAGGGGAGAACAGGAGTCCAGGTCAGCCTCGGCTTTCCGGGCCGACAAAGCAGCCTGTAATCAAGCATAAAGAGAAAAAACAAAAACAAAACAAAAACAGACGAACAGGAAAATGATGTTGTTTTGGCTGTGTTATTTAGAGAGGGGAGAAACACCGGGCCAGGCCCTGTGTCAGCCTTCTCCTCCCCTTTTTTTGTTTTTCTCACTATATAATCAAGTCATAACCCACCAAGTTGACAGGACAACACAGGTACACGTTAAAATACTTAAAATCATGTTTAAAAGCCCAAAAAAGGAATTTTCCTTCATTCAGTAATCACTTGTATTAATCAATCAGCAGAAAACATGTCACAATTTGACTCTTTTAACCACTAAATTTGTTGTTTTATCACTGGTTGGTCATACCAGTGTCTTTCTTTTTGAAGTTAAGTTGTTGTCCTGCAACCCAGAAAGTTTATTTGTTAGTAGTGGATAAACTTTACCATTTAACAACAGGTGTATGTTAAGTTTCGCTGCTTTAACCTTGCTGGAAAATCTTCATGTGTTCATGAATGTAAGCTGTTTCTTCATTGCGTGTATGTGCGTTTGTGGGTGGGTTATTTTAACTTTTTTCTCAAACAAGGCATTTCTCTAACACGTGCCTTTTTCATACATTTCTCTAGTTGTGTGTGTGTTTTTAATTTGTTTCCCAAATTTTGATTTCCCACCTTAAATAACAGCATTCCATGTCTTCAGCCAGGAATTAGAGCTTGCTTGTGAGATTCAGGGACACATGGTGCCAAAAACAATTCCGCGAAAAACTTGCCTGAAAATTTCCAGTGATGGTAACCGATACCTGGAGGAGAAGATGTCCTTTAGGCTTCTTTTTAGGGTGGGGACAAAGTGAGAGGTCAAGCTGTAAAATTTTAAGCCAGAGCTTGGCCTGTCTGTCGTCCCAATTCTGTTAATCTATCCTTTTGCCACTGTACTCAGGTCTCCAGGTTGAGAGAAATCTGTATTAACACACTAAAACATTCATTTACTATTTTTTTTCTTTTCTGAAAACATCCATTCGCTTCATCTGCCTAGATTTTACTCTCTCTCTCTCTTGGTGCATAGTTCACACAGTCAGGCAGCTGCCTTTTATGGGCATGCAGATTTCCGGTCACACACACACACACAGCTACTCACCCCCAGCAGCAGCTCTCCTATATCAAAACCCAGCCAAACATCAAACATTAACCATAGTCATTCAAAGCTTTATTTGTAATATTATAATCAGCAAAATCAGCATCTTAAATACAGGCATGTATCATTGTTTGCAAATCATACTTATAAAACTCAATAACACGCTAAACAGGAAGCGAAAGTCCTCTGTGGGCTTCACAGCAGCCACGTCATTTGCATGTTCACACAACGTCTAAAAATAGCTCGCAGCGCTGCAGCGCACTGTCATCACACACAGCCTTGTTTCACACTCAACTCTCTATTTTATATTACAAAGACGTCTTATATTTACAATCACTCTCAGGCCTGAAAGGTTTAGCACCTACACAATTTTGACAAATTTAAGTTAACGGGTCCAACCAAAGAAAGTTCAACTTTTTTGTAATCAATTAACCAGTATCTGTCTAACAGTTTCTGGCCTCATCTCTAAAGTCCCTAACTCAATTTAAAAGTGTCCAAAAAAGCGCAGATACCGTTCGAAACGGTAAAGTGGTGCAACCACTAGTTATTCTGGAGTGCCCCAAGCTCCACAGTGACCAACTGACTATCCCTCAAAGAGGACAAGGCCTAGGCGTCCCCGGCCTTGGCAAGCGTTACCTCTGAGCACTGCGCTTCCTAGCGATATCAACCGCCGTTCTATAATAATTTATAACACTTTGAAACAGCAGTCAACACTCCAAAACAAGAGTATGACTGAAGCAGATGCAACGTTATGGACAATGGAGCCTCTAACTCACAAAATGACCAACACAGGTGCAATCTTTAGACCAATGGAGCCTCTAACTCACAAAATGACCAATTACCTATCAAACTACCTGGGCCTCTAACCCAATTTCACTGTTTTCCTTTACCTTGGGCCTTTAACCCAGTATTGTTTTCCTTTATCTTGGGCCTCTAACCCAGTACTGTAACTTATAAACTTCAACTTCAAATCTCATGAGATTTTTCCTCAAAATCAAAACAGGCCATCTACCAGTAATTTCAGTGAGTAGACTTTAATTTTTTCATGTCCAATTTGGCACACTTTGGAAATAATTCAACAGGTAATGCGTTACCTTTGTATAAGCCGGCTTATGCCCACTCACGTCAGACCACTGGCTCGTGCCTGTCCGTTCGACAACCTCGGACCGTCCAAACCTCCAACTTCCACCCCAATACCACAGGACGAGCCCCCAAAACTGTCACGGATTCAAATATTGGGGATGGATACAAGAGGAAAACCAAAATAACAACACTGGTCCGGCTGGGTTGAGTCAAACGATGATTTAATGAAGACACGCGTGGGAGATGGACACCATACAGCAGACAGCATCAGATCTCAAAATGGTGGAGCATTGATCAAACTCTTATAGCCTCTAGTGGCCCCCACCTAATCATAAAAGCCTAAACATTCACATTTTTTCTCTCACACACCACCTAAGCTACGACCTTGGCTCCCTGTTTATCTGCTCCTGCTGAGATGGGGCAGAAAACCTCTCCAGTATGTTCTCTTCTCTTTTAATCAGACAAATAAGGCGATGACTTTCTGCAAACAGTATTTCTTCTAACTCAGCAGTATAATGCATCATAAAACAATATCAATCATTCACAACAAATCAGCAGTCTAATGTAATGCAAATCAGTTTAACAAATGTAATAGTTATCACCTTCTTCTAATTCAGGAGAATAATGCAAACTAAAACTACATAATAATTCACAATCTTTAATTAGGGGTCTAACATGGCATAAAATAATATTATAATCCAACAGCACTCTTTGTAACAGGAGACTTCTTCTGTCTGTCAGGCTACATTGCTGAATGAAATGCGTCATGTTAACATATTCTGTGTTCACGTAATCCTTCAGATGTTGACATATCAGTTACCTTTTATTACTCAGTGTTCTAATGGCATCCTGTGACTTTGGTAGATAACTTTACCAAAAACATGCAAAGTGTTGCCATAATCTGTACTGTTCTTTGAACCTCTTACAAAATTAAATAAAAGTAATAAAGACAACCTGGTTTCATGCACCACCATTTATTTGACATTTCTACAACACCTCTCTCCACCCCATATAGAAATGAATGACACACCCTTTTAAGTATGCATCTTCCTCATTCATTGCTCATACTGGTGTCAAATTACATTCACCGTGACACTTTCAGTTTCTGGACTATATATTTAGATTATATATTATCTATATTTTAGATTTAGATAGTCAGTGTAAAAAAACACAGGGTTCCATTATCAGTGAAGTTTTCGCCTCTTTCTAAACTCGGTCTGATTTAATCAAAGCAACTGAGAAATTCTTATAAGTTCTTATATAAGTTCTTATAATGAAGCAAAGCAATCTTGTAAATAAACCACAAAAAGATGACATTCAGGAGTATAAACTGGTGTTCTGAAGATAAGAGTACAATGACATTGTGATGCAGCTTTAAAACTATTTTAAAAGCATACCATTTATAGGGAAGACATCGACATCAGACTCTGCAGGCTGGGGAGATCGCAAAGCTGTGTTGGCAAAGGTGCCGCAAGCTGGGCGGGGCATTATGATGGTTGCTATCAGTGGGCTGGGGGGCAGACTGCGGAGTGGGGAGGGCTGTTTAGAAATTTATTTAAGAATACAGACAACTTGTCAAAAAAGTATCCTTGTGTCAGACACAGATATGTACACAGACACTAGACAGTACTTTACCTAGTATTTTCACTGGAGGCGCCTGGGGAAACCGGTTTTTGTAGACTGCTCATCCTCTGAGTCAGTATATGTGTACAGGGGATTTGGTCTGAAGAAAAGAAGTTAAAAACGGTCATTAGTAATTGTAAATGTGCTTTTGGCATATTTTTTCCTAAAGTTACGGTTTGATTTCTAACAACACACACAGGAAACAGAGACGTGCAAGAAGGTACAGTATAGAGATTGACAGACCACGTGACTTTCGCGCATTGCATGCCGGGAACTCGTGGCAAAACAATCCAAGTACGGCATCAAATGTAAGCATTTGCAGCACTGCAAAATGTTCATTCTCCGGTTCCAAAACCTTCTTGCTTTTTCTTTGCCCCCCAAAAAGTTATGTACAAAACGAAGGAGAACAATGCCGGTCCATACAAAGACAGACTCGACGAAAAGGCAAAGAAAAGACATGTGGAAAAAATCAAAGGAGTGAAAGGGTTAGACCAGTGGTTCTTAACCTTTTTGGAGGTACCGAACCCCACCATTTTCATATGCGCATTCACTGAACCCCTCTTTAGTGAAAAATAAAATAAGATTTTTTTCAAATTCAAGACATATATATGTTTTTTACTGGTGCACAAAATGAGCCGTGCATGTCACGGCGGAGGCTCTGCCGAACCCCTGAGACCGACTCACCGAACCCCTAGGGTTCGATCGAACCCAGGTTAAGAACCACTGGGTTAGACCCTTACGAGCACACAGAGTGGACAAAATACGTTAGCGTGCTGCCCAACTTTCACCACGCTTATATTTATAATTATACGGTTCTTGCAGTGAGTGCATATACTCATGAAGTTTAGTAACTTCAGGTCACTTCAACAAGCCCAGGTACAGTTTACCTACGGATGGGTACAGGACCATTTCAATTGAATTGGTACTGATTTCAGTTGAAAGCCTGTGTGTGCTAGTACCTCTTGCCACGAGTTCCCAGAATCCTTTGCGGTTTTGCCCCTGAATGATGTCACATTTTCAATCTTTATTTTCTCGATGTGAGCTTCTACTTAGGGTTTTTTCTTCCAGTTCAGAGCAGAATTTCTTTTGTTAATGTTAATACCAGATGTTGTGTTTTTCTCCACAATTTTAATTATAAGCTAGATACATTGCTTCTAACAGCAACATGGATGAGTCAGTGAGTCAGTTGGGCTTGTGAATCATGATTCATGAGTCAGTAAAGTGATTCTCGAATATTGAACGATTCGTTCTTGATTCGCGCATCACTAGTCTAAAGTTTTCGTGTGCGAATAGACTATGGCTGTGTCCCAATTCAGGGTCTGCACGCTAGGTTTCTTTGAAAAATACTTTCTTATATCCAGGTTCTTCCTCTGTGCTGTCATCCTCCTCTCCTCCTTGCAGGCCCTCGCAGCGCAGGGTTGCCGCTGCTAAAACTAAACAGAGCTCCCTGAAAGGCTCAGCCAATCACATTGGCCATATTTGTCACATGACGTAGGACTCCGGTAGAGAACGTAATTTAACTCTTTCTGCTCCACTAGGTGAATGAGACGTTGACAGATCGTTTTATTCTTTCTATCGTGTTTGTTTTTCTTTACTCGAAGAGATCAAATTATTGGTGGGCACAATTCAATAATCGCTGGATATTGGTGGGGACATGTCCCTTCCGTCCATGCCAAATCTACACCCTTGTCTTAACCCAACTGAGCATTTCACTTGTTGAAGACTAAACTTTGGGCAAAAAGGCCTACAAACAAACAGCAACTGACAGCTGCTGCAGTAAAGGCCTGGCAGAGCATTAGAAAGGAGGAAACCAAGCATCTGGTGATTTCCATGAATTCAACACTTCAGGCTGCCATTTACGTATGTCAACACAGGGGCTCCCAGAGGACTGTGGAATTAGGAAGTGCAGGTTTTCGAACAAGAGCGACAGGATTAACCCGTCCTGTGTGCAAGAGAGGACTCGGATCTACTATGACAACTGTAACTAACTTGCCATTTTTCAGTACAAAGGCTAGGTTGATTGAAAATAACATTAAGTTATTTGAACTCCTCGTAGATGTCACATACATACTTAAATGTACGACTGCTGAGCCAGACAGAACTGCTCTCAAGTGTTGCAATAAAACTGGCACCAAACAAAAGAAAAGAAAGAAAGAAAACTTCTGGCTGCCATTGTCAGTGAAGGCATGGCAGCCTGAAGCAAGTAACGAAGTGGACATTTTATTTTCAGGTATTTGTTCAATTACTTTTGAACCCCTGAAATAAAGGGATTGTGTTAAAATGCTTCAGTTCCTCACATTTTATGCGATATTTTGTTCAACCCACTGAATTAAAGCTGGAACTTTAACTTTAACTGCATCTGACTTGTTTAATTTAAAATTCATTGTGATAATGTACAGAAACAAAATTAGAAAAAAGTTCTCTGTCCAAATATTAATGGACGTAACTGTATGCTTGAATGATTCAAAGGTGGTCTACAGTTAAGTATATCAACAAGCAAAACAAAGCATTTTTCTCTTTACTAAAACCTCCTTTTATTGGATTTTCTCAAACCTGAACACAGAATGGCAGGAGGCTGCTTTTTCTATTCTTTTACAATGCAAAAACATGTTGCAGCAGCAGTAACCACCAGTCTGTCTCCTTTTCTCTTCAACTCACAGAGTTACTTAAGCACATTGACCTTTTTATGTCATTGTTTTTGGTTTCTTTTTTAAAAACACAACTGTTAGGCCCTATTTTATGGAGGACCACAAGAGCCACGCGCATCGAAATAAAAAATCCTGTGCTTAATTAATGAATTGTAGAATAAAATCTGCATTTGTCAATTCATTTTTGAATTCCAATTTAATAAACTGATTTTTAAAATGCTTTTTAAGTATTCATTTCAAAAAACATTTTTGAATTGCACTTTAATAAACTTCATTTCAAAAATCTTTTTCAAATTGCACTTTAATAAACTTCATTTCAAAAACCTTTTTTGAATTGCACTTTAATAAACTTCATTTCAAAAACCTTTTTCGAATTGCACTTTAATAAACTGCATTTCAAAAACCTTTTTCGAATTGCACTTTAATAAACTTCATTTCAAAAACCTTTTTTGAATTGCACTTTAATAAACTTCATTTCAAAAACCTTTTTCGAATTGCACTTTAATAAACTGCATTTCAAAAACCTTTTTCGAATTGCACTTTAATAAACTGCATTTCAAAAACCTTTTTTGAATTGCACTTTAATAAACTGCATTTCAAAATCCATTTCCCTTTCCTGTTCGCTCAGGGATTTACATGTGGATTAGCATTTGGATTAGCAGTTGGATTAGCAGTTGGATTAACAACTTCATTTTAAAAATCCTGCTGCTATTCAAATTAGCCACACCGTGGGATGTAAGGAGCTCTCTGATTGGTTGGTCAGACACAGGCTGTCTGCCAGCCTGGATTTTTCTAGCTCATAGCTTCGCCCTGCTAAGAAGCGTGTGTGCTGGTACAAAGGCCGTTCGGCCTCGGGATTTACACTCGGCTCGACACGGATATGTGAAGAATGAAGGGACCCTGCAGCGAAACGGAGAGCCCAACCTCTGTCTGAGTGCCTGTTTACAAAGTCTGACCACCTGTGAAGGTAACGTGCTAACATGGCTAACGCTAGCATCACCGCACGTAGCCCCGTTATTTTAAGGTCATCTTAGCTTATGAAAGTTTTACGTCGCAGCTGTACGAGCTAGCTACGTGTTTTGTAAGCTGCTGTACTCTTCACAAATAAAGCTGGAAGCAGCTCAAACTATTAGAACCAGCACTGAGGCCTGTTACATTTATACAGTGTTAGAGCAACAGCTGCAGCCTATAGCCTTTAAACTAGCGATTAAAATGCTGACAGTAAACTCGTCAGTCCAGATGTTACCACATTACTTTGTAATACTTGTGAGTTAAAACAACTGAGACAGGCTGATTAAAATAACAGCTGTCAGTTCTCTCATTCAGCATATCAAGACTGGAGATCACACTACTGATTTCAGTTCATTTAATATGTGAGTGCACAGATTCTCAACTGGAGATAAACGATGATCAAAGGTTGTATATATGATGAAGTCATCAAATCCCAGCCTCTAACACAGTGCGCTGAATCTTAGCTTTGACTGTCCAGTATATTCTAATCAGTGCAATCTAAGCATTCACTGAACCTACAGTATCTACACCTGTGTGGCAAATGTGTGGTAAAGCTACAGATAATGAAATTTAATTATTAATACAATATACATCATGAGAAACGAAAGCTGAAATTGATTCAGTTTAGTACTTTTCTCTGTATGCTCTGTGATTATAAAGGCCTTAAATTCTATGATATATACTGTAAATGATTTTCACAGAGGTCTTAAAGTACTTAAATCACTGCTGATAGTCTGGTTGTTTATATTTTCACATTTGTGTCTGTAGGGCTGTTTGATGACGATTTGGACTCCTCTGGGAGATGAGGACACACCCACACCTGTTCCATACTGCAGCCATTGATGGTGTTACGGCTCTGAGTCAGCTTTGGGCCATCAGACGCACACACTGGAAAACCAGCACCTGGACTTCATGCAGGAGAGACAGCCTCAGTGATTTAGGTTCATAAGCAAGTTCAAACATTTCTGGCCTCTTATCACTTAGATTTCTTAATCTTAAAAGTGAATGCATTTAAAGCAGGAACTGCACACCTAGCCATCAGAGGTGTGGCAGCATGAGTACTGTAAATTTTTGTAGGGTCCTTGTTAAAAATTCCACAAGCACCACACCACATTTGTCATATAAAGTTCCATTTTTTACAGTACATTGTTGAAATTATAAACTATATATTCTAGTTATCCACTTGTCAGTAATTTTTGAGTAAATGGATGTCATTGATAAATCAGTGGTGATTCACCTACAAATGTTTTTTAACAAACTTTGTTTTTTGTAGAATTCATCAGCAGCTGTGGAGAGATGCATTTGAATATCTTCTGGTTCCACTTGTCCTTACCTGGAAGCTGAGCATTACTGATTCCTGACAAGGACACACACCTCAGCGCTTATCATGGGTGTTACATCCTTCGTGCAGCAATTCCAGAGAAAACAAGAGAGCAACGAACACTCATTAAGACCAGCCAGAAATCTGTCCCTTTCTGGCAGCTGTGGAAACTTTCAATAAGAAAGTTTGCATTCTTAGAACAATGCTGGATCATGTGTGATGTGTCATCATATCAGGATATTACATTTTGACCTAATTCTGCTCAATCTGTTTTGATCGTTGATCCAGTATTTCAGCTTTGTGTTGTGCTGCAAGTTTAAAACCCATTGTCCTCATGAGCACAGCATCTAACAACTCTCCTTAAAAAAGTCGATTGACTTTAACTGGACACAATGGTTTCCAGTGGGAGATACATTCATCACTCATCCGTGACACTGGAGAAGTCACCTGAGTGAGTGATAAAACAATTTTCCATGGAAAATCCAGAGGGACTAAACTTTGTTTCTTTGGCTCTATTTCAGCTCTAGCAGCATCTCTCAGAAGAAAACTGTTTTCCCAATAATTAGATGAAAAGATTGTTGAACCAGGTGGTATTCTCTGGAGTTTAAGACCAAGACTGAACTCAAACAGTGAATTGACATTAGACTGGAATTCATAAGATGAATAGAAATACTGCTGAAGCTGAATGATTCATTCATATATGATTTTTTTTTCTCCAATTCACCAGGTCTGTATAGTTCAGTATGACTGTGGTACATGATACAAAACAATAAATACAGAAGAATAAAAACTTTGTGAATAACTTTACTCTTCTTAAAAATAACTCATAAAACAAGTAAAAGTACAAATGTGTACAAGTTAGAGACTTCCTCACTAAGATTTTAATTGTGTGTTAAAGAGAAAGAGATTAGGAGGTAAAGTAGAGGATGCCGAGTCCATCATCACTGAGGCTGTCTCTCCTGCATGAAGTCCAGGTGCTGGTTTTCCAGTTTGTGCGTCTGATGGCCCAAAGCTGACTCAGAGCCATAACACCATCAATGGCTGCAGTATGGAACAGGTGTGGGTGTCCTCATCTTCCAGAGGAGTCCAAATTGTCATCAAACAGCCCTACAGACACAAAAATGTGAAAATATAAACAACCAGACTATCAGCAGTGATTTAAGTACTTTAAGACCTCTGTGAAAATCATTTACAGTATATATCACAGAATTTAAGGCCTTTATAATCACAGAGCATACAGAGAAAAGTAATAAACTGAATCAATTTCAGCTTTCGTTTCTCATGATGTATATTGTATTAATAATTAAATTTCATTATCTGTAGCTTTACCACACATTTGCCACACAGGTGTAGATACTGTAGGTTCAGTGAATGCTTAGATTGCACTGATTAGAATATACTGGACATTCAAAGCTAAGATTCAGCGCACTGTGTTAGAGGCTGGGATTTGATGACTTCATCATATATACAACCTTTGATCATCGTTTATGTCCAGTTGAGAATCTGTGCACTCACATATTAAATGAACTGAAATCAGTAGTGTGATCTCCAGTCTTGATATGCTGAATGAGAGAACTGACAGCTGTTATTTTAATCAGCCTGTCTCAGTTGTTTTAACTCACAAGTATTACAAAGTAATGTGGTAACATCTGGACTGACGAGTTTACTGTCAGCATTTTAATCGCTAGTTTAAAGGCTATAGGCTGCAGCTGTTGCTCTTAACACTGTATAAATGTAACGGGCCTCAGTGCTGGTTCTAATAGTTTGAGCTGCTTCCAGCTTTATTTGTGAAGAGTACAGCAGCTTACAAAACACGTAGCTAGCTCGTACAGCTGCGACGTAAAACTTTCATAAGCTAAGATGACCTTAAAATAACGGGGCTACGTGTGGTGATGCTAGCGTTAGCCATGTTAGCACGTTACCTTCACAGGTGGTCAGACTTTGTAAACAGGCACTCAGACAGAGGTTGGGCTCTCCGTTTCGCTGCAGGGTCCCTTCATTCTTCACATATCCGTGTCGAGCCGAGTGTAAATCCCGAGGCCGAACGGCCTTTGTACCAGCACACACGCTTCTTAGCAGGGCGAAGCCATGAGCTAGAAAAATCCAGGCTGGCAGACAGCCTGTGTCTGACCAACCAATCAGAGAGCTCCTTACATCCCACGGTGTGGCTAATTTGAATAGCAGCAGGATTTTTAAAATGAAGTTGTTAATCCAACTGCTAATCCAACTGCTAATCCAAATGCTAATCCACATGTTAATCCCTGAGCGAACAGGAAAGGGAAATGGATTTTGAAATGCAGTTTATTAAAGTGCAATTCGAAAAAGGTTTTTGAAATGAAGTTTATTAAAGTGCAATTCGAAAAAGGTTTTTGAAATGCAGTTTATTAAAGTGCAATTCGAAAAAGGTTTTTGAAATGAAGTTTATTAAAGTGCAATTCAAAAAAGGTTTTTGAAATGAAGTTTATTAAAGTGCAATTTGAAAAAGATTTTTGAAATGAAGTTTATTAAAGTGCAATTCAAAAATGTTTTTTGAAATGAATACTTAAAAAGCATTTTAAAAATCAGTTTATTAAATTGGAATTCAAAAATGACTTGACAAATGCAGATTTTATTCTACAATTCATTAATTAAGCACAGGATTTTTTATTTCGATGCGCGTGGCTCTTGTGGTCCTCCATACTATTTATGCTTTAGTGTTTGAAATTATTTTTTAATGGTATTTCTTGTCAGCATTGTTAGCCTGTGTGTATTCTTTGTTTGCACCCTTTGTAACAGGAGACTTCTTCTGCTTGTCAGGCTACATTGCTGAATGAAATGCTTCATGTTAACATATTCTGTGCTCACGTAATCCTTCAGATGTTGACATATCAGTTACCTTTTATTACTCAGTGTTCTAATGGCATCCTGTGACTTTGGTAGATAACTTTACCAAAAACATGCAAAGTGTTGCCATAATCTGTACTGTTCTTTGAACCTCGTACAAAATTAAATTAAAGTAATAAAGACAACCTGGTTTCATGCACCACCATTTATTTGACATTTCTACAACACCTGTCTCCACCCCATGTAGAAATGAATCACACACCCTTTTAAGTATGCATCTTCCTCATTCATTGCTCATACTGGTGTCAAATTACATTCACCGTGACACTTTCACTTTCTGGACTATATATTTAGATTCTTTGTTAGAAAAGAGAGGAAGTTCAACGACAGAAGGATACGGGGAACACTGAAATACAGGGAAAATCAGGATACTGACACTTCAACACGATGCTGCTGATTCCATGTTACAAACAGAAGTTTTACAGAAGTCACAGCTAAAAGGGAAAGTAAGTTTGAAGAAACTTCTTGAGTGGACGCCTCATTGTTTTCATTGTTGTTACTCCAGGACAAAATGTCTTCTCAGTCGGAAAATGATCTCTCCTGTCCCGTCTGCCACGACATCTATAGAGATCCTGTCATCCTGTCATGCAGCCACAGCTTCTGTCGATTCTGTTTGCAGACGTGGTGGAGCAAGAATCTAGAACACAACTGCCCACTTTGTAAGAAGATAAACCTGTCAAATGATCCGCCCCGTAACTTGGTGTTAAAGAACCTGTGTGAGGCTTTCTTACTGCAGAGAGATAAAAAACCTTCTGCAGTGTCTGAGGCTCTCTGCAGTCTGCACAATGAGAAACTCAAACTTTTTTGTTTGGATCATCAGCAGCCGGTGTGTGTCGTCTGTCGAGATTCAAAAGCATACAAATACCACAGATTCAACCCAACTGAAGAAGCCGCCCAGGATCACAGAGAGGAGCTTCAGAAACACCTGAAGCCCTTACAAGATAAACTGAAGGTGTTTGAACAAGTCAAAGGAAACTTTGATCAAACAGCAGAACATATAAAGGTCCAGGCACAGCAGACAGAGAAGCAGATAAAGGAGGAGTTTAAAAAGCTTCAGCAGTTTCTCCAAAATGAAGAGAAGGCCAGGCTGGCTGCTCTGAGGCAGGAAGAAGAGCAGAAGTTAAGAAAAATGGAGGAGAAGATTAAGTCTCTGAGTAGAGAGATAAAAACTCTTTCAGAAACAATCAGAGCTACAGAGGAGCAACTGAGAGCTGAAGACATCTCATTCCTGCACAACTACAAGGTTTCAGTGATCAGAGTCAAGCAGCGCCCCCTGCTGGATGCTCCAAAGCTGGACTCAGGAGTCCTGATAGATGTGGCCAAACACCTGGGCAACCTGACCTACAACATCTGGAATAAGATGAAGGAGATGGTCTCCTACACTCCTGTGATTCTGGATCCAAACACAGCTCATCCACAACTCATCTTATCTGACGATCTCACCAGTGTGAGTCTTGGAGGGAGACAGAAGGTTCCTGATAATCCAGAGAGGTTTGACTATTATAAAGTTCTTGTGGGCTCTGAGGGCTTCGACTCAGGGACTCACATTTGGGATGTTGAGGTTGGAGAAGAGGGAGTTTGGGACATTGGTGTTGTAAATGAGTCTTTTGAGAGAAAGGTACGAACACTGTCAGGATACTGGCAATTAACTTTCTATGATGAAAAGTACACAGTATCAACAACACCAGATACATATAAATATTTGTCAGTAAAGAAGCTGCAGAGGGTCAGAGTTCACCTGGAGTATGACAGAGGGAAGCTCTCATTCTTTGATCTGGATGCCAACACACTCATACACACCTTCGAACACAATTTCACCGAGAAGCTGTTTCCTTTTGTTGAGACTGAGAATAAACCAGTGAAGATATTACCAGTGATCTTGAAAGTGGATAAGCATATAACTCCTCTATCAACAGGTTTTTGATCTCATTTTGAAACCAGTAAAAAGTCCTACCATAAATAGCTCCAATATACTAAGAAAGAGCAAAAAAAATAATCCACACACATCCTCCTCATCCTGTACATATTTATTTCCAGGCAGTTCTTGTTTCTTTAACAACATGAAGATACAGTTACAGAAATATTCAGCTACGGTATTTGCTGCTGAGATTTTAACAATATCATATAAAATACACCCAACAAACTCACATACACAACTTTATCTGGGAATAAGAAAAAAAACAGACATGGATACAAGCGTGAGGAGCGTCTACAGAACAGCAGGGGGCGCTCTTCAACCATTAGATGCACCTGAATATAAACATGTAGGTGGTTCCACCTACCACCTACATGTTTATGCCTAACAAGCACTGAGTTTAAAGCCTCCACAATTATTTTAAAAAGTGATTTTGCCAAACTGGGAAATTGGAAACAAAAAAATGTCATTTTTATTGAACTGCTAAACTGTCTTCACTAATCTGTTGTGTGTAAAGACTTTTATTTTTGGCCTCTTCAGCTCAACTTCAACTTTTTGTTTTCCTTTCTAAGAAGACTGTCAGCTGTTCACTTGTGCTGGGCTCTGAGGGCTTTGACTCAGAGATTGTGATCTTGAAGTCAGAAATGATGAGGACTGAACCCTTGGCCTTGGTCTTGTCTAAGAAAGGGACAAACACAGACTGGATTCTGGGAAATATATTTGTTCGAAGGAACTAACGCGGCAGCCTCTTCATCACTTCCATGTATATTTGTTTCAGTGAAGAAGGTCCAGAGGGTGGGAGGTTAGCTGGACTGTAACAGAGAGATGCTCTCATTCTTTGATGTGAACATTAACACACACCTACATGCCTTCAAGCTCAGTTTCACAGAGAAGTTGTTTCCACACTGTTGTGATTGAAAATGTTTGATTTATTTTACTAAATTAGGTGGTTATAATCATTTTCATACATTTACTGCAAATGTGCTCATAATGAGTTGGCACTCAGTCTTCTGAAGGTCATAAGCTTTGTTCGGCTTTACTGTCTGGACTGATATATTGTAGGAAATGACTTAGAGTGCAGAGGGGTAATTGCAAACACGCTTACATACATAGATTATGATTAGAATAAGTCTTTGGGTCAGAGAGTTCTGAATATGATATTCTAAACCAGCTTTGAATCACTAGAAGAACAATGGATAATAGCATTAGATTATCAAGGCTATAGGCAGAGAGGTGTTTCGCTTTTCTGTCTCTTACAGAGGAGGGAGCAGATACCAGACGAGGTCATGGAGATATGAGGATGCTTCGGAGCAGACACCAAGACTGCGTCCATGCAGGAGGAAGTTAGCTGTTATAATCGATGTTTTTGTCTCACTATATAATGTTGTACAGCCCGTTTGAGGGTCATCCTTGTTGTCAAACATGCTGTTGGTTCACATAGAAGTCCTCAGTGCTGTGTAAACTTTCAACTGCAAAAAGCAAAATAAATCCTTTTTAAAGAGACATACCTTTTTTCTGAGATTCCTTCCAAAAAATATGAACACAACAATACACTGAAACCAAAGCATGAACCACAGAAGAAATCACCCCTCACTCAAAGAGTCTCATGACATCGACATCAGACTCTGCAGACTGGGGAGATCACAAAGCTGTGTTGGCGAAAGGTGCCGCAAGCTGGGCGGGGCATTATGATGGTTGCTATCAGTGGGCTGGGGGGCAGACTGCGGAGTGGTGGGGGCTGTTTAGAAATTTATTTAAGAATACAGACAACTTGTCAAAAAAGTATCCTTGTGTCAGACACAGATATGTACACAGACACTAGACAGTATTTTATTACCTGGTATTTTCACTCGAGGCGCCTGGAGAAACCGTTTTTTGTAGGCTGCTCATCCTCTGAGTCAGTATATGTGTACAGGGGATTTGGTCTGAAGAAAAGAAGTTAAAAACGGTCATAAGTAATTGTAAATGTGCTTTTGGCATATTTTTTTCCTAAAGTTACAGTTTGATTTCTAACAACACACAGGAAACAGAGACGTACAAGAAGGTACAGTATACAAGGAATTTTTGAAGTGCACAGGTGTACATGGCTTTGCATTTTTAAAAAGTTTACAAACTTCCACCTTTTGGACTATATTATGTGGTGATATTGCAGTATGCGAGCACCACAGATATGTATAAAAGACAAGATCATAAATTCTTAACAATCAAAGATATGTTTGTGAATAAAAACGTTTTACTTGTGCTTTCTTTTAAGACTGGTCTGGGTTTCTGCTTCAGACTGAAGGTCAGAGTGTTCCCGTAGAGATCTCTGAACACTGCGTTCTGCTTCGTGAAATGTGCCTGGAAACACAAACACAATGTACGGCCAGGCATGCATTACGTGTGGACTAATGGTGCAAACGCATAGAAAAATCAGCGTTTTCAAAAATACGCTGGTACGTGTGGACGTAACCTTATTCATTATTCAAGGCACAAACGGAAAGTCATGTACGCGTGCAGCGTAAAGTTAGGTGAGCGTGCAACGTACAGTCACGTGGGCATGCCGCGTGAGCATTCGAACTGACGCTGTGTCCCAATTCAGGGTCTGCACGCTTGAAGTACGCATTTCAAGTGCGATCACGTCACCGCCACGCGACGACGGCTGTCCCAATTCGAAGTGTACTTCAAATGCATACTCCAAATGCGCCGTCGATTTCCCCAAATATCAAGCGTGGTCCGGTGCACGCTTCGTGGTCCCATATATCCCACAATTCATAGCGCGGCGGTGGGTGTGGATAATTTTGCCGCAAAATACGGCAGAAGGGAGCGGCCGAAAAGTGAACTGTCAAAAATAAGTACTGAACATGACGTCACTTATTCATGTGCGAATGTTTAATAATGAAGAACATTAAAACATTGCTGTTGGCCACATGTCGGCAAAGTTGTGTGACATTAGTGATGTTTGTACTTTCAGCATTAACTTGGTTTTGAAGCCTCTACTTCTAAATATACATATAGTCGACCTTAATCTTACAGAGAATCTGATGATTTTAAGGATAATTAAAGTCAGTCATATATCCACAAACACAACAAGCTGAAAGTCAGTGAGATATATATATATATATATATATATATATATTTATATATTTATTAGGGGTACACAAAATTCACGGTTCGGTTCGGTTCGATACTTTGGTGTCACGGTTCGATATTTTTTCGATACAAAAAAAATGTTCATGCCTTTTTATTAATTTGACATTTATTAAATTTTCACGGCACATTCTGCACCACATCTCTGTGCGTTCATTTGTTTGAAGCCAGCTCACCTCCTGCAACCACTTTTCCGAGAATACGCGCTTCTTTTGTGGTTCGGACTCCTGACATTTCTTTGGAGGTGGAGGAACACCAAAGTAATTGCTTAAAGGAGCTTCTTCGACATCTTTATGAGTTCTAAACAAATGTCTGTCCTCCTCCTGAAAATCTTATGTATGCAAACACCCGTTGCAACTTCTTATCTTGTGCGCGTTTTTTATTTTGACAGCGAATGCGCACCTGCGGACCACTTATGTGCAGCCCTGGTTATTTAGCTCGTCATATTGCAGCCACAGAAATTCTTTTGTCCATGAAACCATAAAGCTGCACTTTCTTTTTGCCTTATAGTCTGATTTGTCATAACTTTTCCGTTTTGTGGTAAGCTTTTCTTTGACTGTCACTTCTTCACCCTGACCTGTCTTATTTGGCTCAGCAGAACTAAAATATATATCCTGCTGCTTTTACACACGCACTCACATAACGCTCAGCGATTCTCTGCGCGATCAACCTCTCACATGTTTAAGCTGCAGGAGATTTCACTTGTCATGTTTGCATAGTAAGCTAACGATTGATAAGACGATGCCAGAGGAATTGGTGCGCAAATTATCATCACTCACCAATCAGTGCTGTCGCTCTCTATACACAGTTCACGCGATTGCAAAGTGAAAGCAAAAAACAAGCGCAAATTCAAACGCGATTTCAATATGTCACATATTGACAGTGGCTCACAGATGCCAATGACATAATTACCCAGCTACATTTCTGAAAGAATGCAAAAGCATTGACATATTTTTTTCCTTCCTACGATAGGCCGACGAGCAGAGCAGGGCAGCCCGACTGGAAAAATCGCTAGCCCCGGGACGTTGGGCTAGCGATTTTGCGAGCCCTGTATCTGATTGAGGAATCACTCATCTTTGGAAAAGAGAGTTTATTACAGAGAAATGTCTCTTTCCAAAATAAAAGCTATACTATACGCTTCTTCTGGGCTATATTCTCAGCAGCATATTAAACATATCAGGTCCCCATAAGGAGAATCATGTGCTAACGGCTGTCTAAATGACTCGGTAAAGTTTGTATGCGTGCTTGTTGTTTTTGTCTGCTTCCACTTGTCTTTGCACTAGGATGCTATCGGGTAAATGTGCAGTCATATTCGTTGTGTTCCCACTAGTGCTGTCAGCCTTAATCTGAAATGAGGTTAACGCCACAACACGGCAAATCTCCGTTAACGAGCTACCGCGGATTGCCCCGTGTGTGGGGCTGGACAGCGTCAACACATTAACGAGCTAACTGCGCTAACACACTAGTTCCCACTCATGTAATTGAGCATTGCTTGGCACATCTGACATACTGTTTTACTTTAGTCCATGACTCGCTTACCTTCAGGGTCATAGTCACATGAAGACCAAAATAGTTCCAGACGCCAGATCTGAATGAGGGTGGGGGAGGTTCAATTTGCCATGTTGCAACGAGCTTAACTTCTGTCTAGCTAGCTTGCCCTGCCAGTGTTGCCAACTCCTCAGTAAGGAAAATCGCTATTGGCTGTGCTAAAAGTCGCTAGAAGTCGCCAAATGACGTCATCGCCTAATTTGCATAATTGGTCATGCTAATGTAATTGTAACCTACGCTGTTGGAGAGAGAAATAACATCGTGGAAGAGACATAAAGCGAGTAAAAAAACCGTCCTAAATGCAGTTAGAATTTATTTAGAACTACAAATTAAATTTATTTTAGCAATTATTGTTTTTTAATGTCACAATTCCGACCCTGCTCCTTTATCCAGGCCTGGACCGGCAAAAGTGACCCGAAATTGGCACTCTGGTGGAGTTACTTTGTGTGTGTGTGTTTGTTTATAAGTAGTTTTAAACCTTGTGATCCACAAAACAGTGTAACAGTAAAAGAAGAATTGACTGCGTTACAGTCAGTGTGGGAGCAGCGGCTTCGCTCATGCGCGATTCATTTGCCGTTTGGACGCACAGGTGTGACGTCTCCTGCCCTGATAGCAGCTGTGGGAGGACTATCCTCCGCCTGTGAGCGCTTTGGCACGGGTGAGGTGCCCAAGGCAGCACCGCTGCTTGTTGAGAGTAAGAGCGATACGCGTCTTCATGTCAAAAAGTCGTCATAAATAAGTCTCCAATAATACCAGAAAAAGTCGCCAGATATGTCGCTAGTCGCTTTTTAGAAAAAAAGTCGCTAAGGGGGTCTGAAAACTCGCTAAATATAGCGACAAAGTCGCTAAGTTGGCAACACTGTGCCCTGCGCTCAGTGAATCTGTGTTCGACTACTCCTCCTAGGCTGCACTGTCGAGCGCAGATTCACTGAGCGCTCAACACAGACAGCACCGTCAGAAGGAAAGTTGATAAAATAAATTTAAAATGTTGTATTGTTCGATACATATGCGTACCGAACCGAAAGCACTGTATGAACGGTTCAATATCGATACGAGTATGTTGCACCCCTAATATATATATATATAGATATATATCATAATAATCTGACAATACTATAATATTGGCCATATTATATTTACATTACCATAGTGAGATGACTTCAGTCTCATGAACAACATTAACTAATTATTATTTACTAGCTAATCTTAAATGACTGTTCAGTACAGAAATGAAGCCCTTGAATCATGTTTTACGGTCCTGTGGTCTCAGCCTCAGATATTCAAATAATCAAAGTGATGTCATGACAAAAATGATTGACCAACAAAACATTTTTCTCCTTCATTTATGTCACACAAAGCTGAATGTAAGGTGTCTCGCGGTTAGTATCATGGTTGCTAGGCAACCTGAACAGCGCGACAAAGCATATACCGTCCCATTTCACAAGCCTCTCACTTCCGCACTTCTCGTACTTATAGTACGCACCGTACGTAGTACGCGTAGTGCGCGTACTTCAAGCGTGCAGACCCTGAAATGGGACATAACCCATGTCTAAAGTTTTCGTGTGCGAATAGACTATGGCTGTGTCCCAATTCAGGGTCTGCACGCTAGGTTTCTTTGAAAAATACTTTCTTATATCCAGGTTCTTCCTCTGTGCTGCCGTCTTCCTCTCCTCCTTGCAGGTCCTCGCAGTGCAGGCTTGCCGCTGCTAAAACTAAACAGTAGTGATGTGACGCTCTGTATCGAGGTTTCGAAGCCTGTGTCGAGTAATTTAGGGGGCGTTTCCGCGATACGCGTATCGAGGCTTGCTTCATTTATGGGAGGAGCTGAAATGATGACGTCCGAAGCCTCGCTGCCCGGCTGTACCACGTGACTGTTTCAGGAAGTGGTTCGAACTTTGCCGCGAGCTATGACAGCGATATAAACCCCTCAGACTTCAATCAAAATGTGGGTGTTTGATGGAGAGTTGCGGTTAGTGAGAGTTTGGAGACAGTTTGGAGACAGTTAAGAGGTTTATGAGAGAAAGTCAGGAGAGAATGGAGCTAGCTAAGAAGAGGAGGATGTCCTCCCCTGTGTGGAAACATTTTGATTTTATTCCTCCCAACAAGATATGTAAATTTCTACAGAAGATGTATTTTCATAATACTGATGGTGCAATACAATTTATGTTAAGCGGCTTTACTTTTGTACAAGGTGAAGTGTTTGCTATGTGCCAGGGAGCTGAGATATAACAACAACATCTCATCCATGCTTAGGCACTACAGAGCTTTGCATGAGAATAAGAGGAACACCGATTGTGGAGCAAGACCAGGTGAGCCATCAAATGCCATGATAATATAGCATGCAGTAATGTTACCAAATGATATAACAATATTATACAACTGTTATAAGTTACGTGTGTGATATTTATATTTGTGCTTTGTTTTTGTTGTCTTTCCTCAGGAGAACAATCTCAAATAGATGAAGACCTGGTTAGCATGGTGATTGAGGACTCCCAGCCATTTAGCATTGTGGAGGACAAAGGATTTAAAAGATTTGTTAAATCGTTAAATCCTAGCTATGTTCTCCCCACTAAAAAGGCCATAAAAGCAGTGAAAATTTAGTTTTTACAGAATAAAATGTGAACAGGCAGGACTGAGGCTCAGTGTGTAGCTGTGCATACCTCAACGTTACAAAAGCACAACCACTGTCCACACCCCAACCACACCTCACCTCACAGTAAATGATCATTTCCATTTTAAGCATTTCCAAATAATCATTTTCCATACTGCCAGTATAAATATACACAGTATACTGCCACCACTACAGTATAGATGTTTTACACACTCCTTTTGTTGTTGACATTTACAGGCTGTCCAGTAGGTGTCCTACTAGAGCAAATGAAGCTTCAAGACACTTTGCACTGGGGTGAAACAATTGGATGAAAAGCTTCAGTGCTTCATGAAGCTTCATCTGCCCATCACTACTAAACAGAGCTCCCTGAAAGGCTCAGCCAATCACATTGGCCATATTTGTCACATGAGGTAGGACTCCAGTAGAGAACGTAATTAAACTCTTTCTGCACCACTAGGTGAACGAGACGTTGACAGATCGTTTTTTTCTTTCTATTGGGTTTGTTTTTCTTTACTCGAAGAGATCAAATTATTGGTGGGGACAATTCAATAATCACTGGATATTGGTGGGGACACGTCCCTTCCGTCCATGCTAAATCTACGCCCTTGTCTTAACCCAACTGAGCATTTCACTTGTTGAAGACTAAACTTTGGGCAAAAAGGCCTACAAACAAACAGCAACTGACAGCTGCTGCAGTAAAGGCCTGGCAGAGCATTAGAAAGGAGGAAACCAAGCATCTGGTGAATTCCATGAATTCAAGACTTCAGGCTGCCATTTACGTATGTCAACACAGGGGCTCCCGGAGGACTGTGGAATTAGGAAGTGCAGGTTTTCGAACAAGAGCGACAGGATTAACCCGTCTTGTGTGCCAGAGAGGACTCGGATCTACTATGACAACTGTAACTTGCCATGTTTCAGTACAAAGGCTAGGTTGATTGAAAATAACATTAAGTTATTTGAACTCCTCGTAGATGTCACATACATACTTAAATGTACGACTGCTGAGCCAGACAGAACTGCTCTCAAGTGTTGCAATAAAACTGGCACCAAACAAAAAAAAGAAAGAAAGAAAACTTCAGGCTGCCATTGTCAGTGAAGGTATGGCAGCCTGAACCAAGTAACGAAGCAGACGTTTTATTTTCAGGTATTTAATTTGTTCAATTACTTTTGAACCCCTGAAATAAAGGGATTGTGTTAACAATGCTTCAGTTCCTCACATTTTATGCAATATTTTGTTCAACCCACTGAATTAAAGCTGGAACTTTAACTTTAACTGCATCTGACTTGTTTAATTTAAAATTTATTGTGATAATGTACAGAAACAAAATTAGAAAAAAATTGTCTCTGTCCAAATATTAATGGACCTAACTGTATGTTTGAATGATTCATAGGTGGTCTACAGTTAAGTATATCAAGAAGCAAAACAAAGCATTTTTCTCTTTACTAAAACCTCCTTTTATTGGATTTTCTCAAACCTGAACACAGAATGGCAGGAGGCTGCTTTTTCTATTCTTTTACAATGCAAAAACATGTTGCAGCAGCAGTAACCACTAATCTGTCTCCTTTTCTCTTCAACTTACAGAGTTACTTAAGCACATTGACCTTTTTATGTTGGTCCTTGTTTTTGGTTTTTCTTTTTTAAAAACACAACTGTTAGGCCCTATTTATGCTGTAGTGTTTGAAATTACTTTTTAATGCTATAATTTTCTTCTCAGCATTGCCTGTGTGTATTCTTTGTTTGCACCCTTTGTAACAGGAGACTTCTTCTGTTTGTCAGGCTACATTGCTGAATGAAATGCTTCATGTTAACATATTCTGTGTTCACGTAATCCTTCAGATGTTGACATATCAGTTACCTTTTATTACTCAGTGTTCTAATGGCATCCTGTGACTTTGGTAGATAACTTTACCAAAAACATGCAAAGTGTTGCCATAATCTATACTGTTCTTTGAGCCTCTTACAAAATTAAATTAAAGTAATAAAGACAACCTGGTTTCATGCACCACCATTTATTTGACATTTCTACAACACCTCTCTCCACCCCATGTAGAAATGAATCACACACCCTTTTAAGTATGCATCTTCCTCATTCATTGCTCATACTGGTGTCAAAATACATTCACCGTGACACTTTCAGTTTCTGGATTATGTATTTAGATTCTTTGTTAGAAAAGAGAGGAAGTTCAACGACAGCAAGAAGGATACGGGGAACACTGAAATACAGGGAAAATCAGGATACTGACACTTCAACACGATGCTGCTGATTCCATGTTACAAACAGAAGTTTTACAGAAGGGAAAGTAAGTTTGAAGAAACTTCTTGAGTGGACGCCTCATTGTTTTCATTGTTGTCACTCAAGGACAAAATGGCTTCTCAGTCGGAAAATGATCTCTCCTGTCCCGTCTGCCACGACATCTATAGAGATCCTGTCATCCTGTCATGCAGCCACAGCTTCTGTCGATTCTGTTTGCAGACGTGGTGGAGCAAGAATCTAAAACACAACTGCCCACTTTGTAAGAAGATAAACCTGTCAAATGATCTGACCTGTAACTTGGTGTTAAAGAACCTGTGTGAGGCTTTCTTACTGCAGAGAGATAAAAAAGCTTCTGCAGTGTCTGAGCCTCTCTGCAGTCTGCACAATGAGAAGCTCAAACTTTTTTGTTTGGATCATCAGCAGCCGGTGTGTCTCGTCTGTCGAGATTCAAAAGCACACAAAGACCACAGATTCAGACCTATTGATGAAGCTGCCCAGGATCACAGAGAGGAGCGTCAGAAACACCTGAAGCCCTTACAAGATAAACTGAAGGTGTTTGAACAAGTCAAAGGAAACTTTGATCAAACAGCAAAACACATAAAGGTCCAGGCACAGCAGACAGAGAAGCAGATAAAGGAGGAGTTTAAAAAGCTTCAGCAGTTTCTCCAAAATGAAGAGAAGGCCAGGCTGGCTGCTCTGAGGCAGGAAGAAGAGCAGAAGTTAAGAAAAATGGAGAAGAAGATTAAGTCTCTGAGTAGAGAAATAAAAACTCTTTCAGAAACAATCAGAGCCACAGAGGAGCAACTGAGAGCTGAAGACGTCTCATTCCTCCACAACTACAGGGCTGCAGTCAACAGAGTCAAGCAGCGCCCCCTGCTGGATGCTCCACAGCTGGACTCAGGAGCTCTGATAGATGTGGCCAAACACCTGGGCAACCTGACCTACAACATCTGGAATAAGATGAAGGAGATGGTCTCCTACACTCCTGTGATTCTGGATCCAAACACAGCTCATCCACAACTCATCATGTCTGATGATCTGACCAATGTGACATTTGGAGGGAGACAGAAGGTTCCTGATAATCCAGAGAGGTTTGACAAATATAAAGTTGTTGTGGGCTCTGAGGGCTTCAACTCAGGGACTCACATTTGGGATGTTGAGGTTAGAGAAGAGGGAGTTTGGTCCGTTGGTGTTGTAAATGAGTCTTTTGAGAGAAAGGTAGAAACACGGTCAGGTTTCTGGCAATTATGTTTCGAGGATGAAGAGTACAGAGTAGCAACAGCAGGTACATATTATGTTTTGTCAGTAAAGAAGCTGCAGAGGGTCAGAGTTCAGCTGGAATATGACAGAGGGACGCTCTCATTCTATGATCTGGATGCCTACACACTCATACACACCTTCAAACACAATTTCACTGAGAAGTTGTTTCCTTATGTTGGTACTGAGAAGAAACAACCGAAGATATTACCAGTGATCTTGAAAGTGGACGAGCATATAACTCCTCTATCAACAGGTTTTTGATCTCATTTTGAAACCAGTAAAAAGTCCTAGCATAAATAGTTGCAAGATACTAAGAAAGAGCAAAAAAAAAGAATCCACACACATCCTCCTCATCCTGTACATATTTGTTTCCAGGCAGTTCTTGTTTCTTTAACAACATGAAGATACAGTTACATAAATATTCAGCTACGGTATTTGCTGCTGAGATTTTAACAATATAATATAAAATACACCCAACAAACTCACATACACAACTTTATCTGGGAATAAGAAAAAAACAGACATGGATACAAGCGTGAGGAGCGTCTACAGAACAGCAGGGGGCGCTCTTCGACCATTAGATGCAGCTGAATATAATAATGTAGGTGGTTCCACCTACATGTTTATGCCTAACAAGCACTGAGTTTTAAGCCTCCACAATTATTTTAAAAAGTGATTTTGCCAAACTGGGAAATTGAAAAAAAAAAATGTCAGTTTTATTAAACTGCTAAACTGTCTTCAATAATCTGTTGTTTGTAAAGACTTTTATTTTTGGCCTCTTCAGCTCAACTTCAGCTTATCGTTTTCCTTTCTAAGAAGACTGTCAGCTGTTCACTTGTGCTGGGCTCTGAGGGCTTTGACTCAGAGATTGTGATCTTGAAGTCAGAAATGATGAGGACTGAAACCTTGGCCTGGTGACGGGTCTTGTCTAAGAAAGGGACAAACACAGACTGGATTCTGGGAAATATATTTGTTTGAAGGAACTAACGCAGCAGCCTCTTCATCACTTTCATGTATATTTGTTTCAGTGAAGAAGGTCCAGAGGGTGGGAGGTTAGCTGGACTGTAACAGAGAGATGCTCTCATTCTTTGATGTGAACATTAACACACACCTACATGCCTTCAAGCTCAGTTTCACAGAGAAGTTGTTTCCACACTGTTGTGATTGAAAATGTTTGATTTATTTTACTAAATTAGGTGGTTATAATCATTTTCATACATTTACTGCAAATGTGCTCATAATGAGTTGGCGCTCAGTCTTCTGAAGATCATAAGCTTTGTTCGGCTTTACTGTCCGGACTGATATATTGTAGGAAATGACTTAGAGTGCAGAGGGGTAATTGCAAACACGCTTACACACATAGATTATGATTAGAATAAGTCTTTGGGTCAGAGAGTTCTGAATATGATATTCTAAACCAACTTTGAATCACAAGAAGAAAAATGGATAATAGCATTAGATTATCAAGGCTATAGGCAGAGAGGTGTTTCGCTTTTCTGTCTCTTACAGAGGAGGGAGCAGATACCAGACGAGGTCATGGAGATATGAAGATGCTTCGGAGCAGACACCAAGACTGCGTCCATGCAGGAGGAAGTTAGCTGTTATAATCGATGTTTTTGTCTCACTATATAATGTTGTACAGCCCGTTTCAGGGTCATCCTTTTCGTGAAACATGCTGTTGGTTCACATAGAAGTCCTCAGCGCTGTGTAAACTTTCAACTGCAAAAAGCAAAATAAATCCTTTTTAAAGAGACATACCTTTTTTCTGAGATTCCTTCCAAAAATTATGAACACAACAATACACTGAAACCAAAGCATGAACCACAGAAGAAATCACCCCTCACTCAAAGAGTCTCATGACCCCTTTGTCATCAGGTTTTGGGTTTGGTTTCAAAACCAGCAAAACGTTGCTTCATTCTTCTCAGGAGAAAACAGAAATATAACATGTTCCTTCACACTGAAATACATCACTGTGTCAGGCATACAAGAAGCACACCGGGTGGTGGAGATATGAACATATGCATATAGGCCATGATTATGATAATTGTCTGATATTTTCTGTCTTTAGTGCTGAAATCTTTTTTTTTTTTTTTAAATGATGGGACTAATTATAGTAACACATTTTAGGATAGAATTGTGCAAAAGTCTTGAGCCATCACACATTTTATTATATTTTTCTGGGAAAATAAGTGCCACATATCCTTAAACCATTTACAAACATCTCTGTAGATACAGCATATAAGGCAGAGACAGCTTTTTGAAAAAAAAAAAATTCTCATTGGTTTGAAAGTCAGTATGATCTCACACAGCTTCAGTAATGTTGCTGCTGCTATTTTAATTTTTAACAGTGGAATTTTAAGGTTTAACTAAATAAACTGGAAGTAATTATGTCCTTATATATCAGACCGTCGTTTAAAAAAGTTCCCGAAGATACAATTTATTTATACTTATCTATACTATGTTGTCTGTTATGTGCAAACACACCTCTGGGCCATCGCTTGAGTTAGGGGACTTTTTTATGCTTGAATAAATAATTTACGATTTGTCACAATGAGGAACATTTCAGATTTTATGTCTTTCATCTATTTTTTATTTGAAAGTGAAAAGAAAAAAAAACGGAGGTCTGAGCAGTGAAAAACTGAAGATTCATCACATTAAGGAAAACTTGAGACAGCTGCACAATAAAAGCATAAAAACCCCACAGTGACCCAGGACACGCTGGAGAGATCTCTCCAGCGTGTCCTGGGTCTGCCTTGGTATTCCCCTGTATAAGGTGGAGGAGGTGCCTGGGGAGAGGGAGGTCTGGGCTTCTCTGCTTGAGCTGCTGCCCCCGCGACCCAGCCCTGGATAAGCGGAAGAAGATGGATGGATGGATGGATCCTGTTTAATTTCTTTTTTTCCCCAAACATGTATCCTACCTTTACCGCATCTTTTAAACTTGTATCCTGCTGTTAACATATATCTTACATTCAACATTACCTCATTTGTTTAAACTTGTATCATGTGTGTAGTTTTAGTTAAAAAAAACCAAACAAACAAACAAAAAAAAATGTCAGAAGCATCCGTGCCGTTTTCTTTTAGAAATAAAAGTCGACCTCTGCGAGGCAATAACGCAGACGGCTTAACCTTTATGTTCCCTGTCAGGGTGGTGCGATACCCCGGGGTCATGAAATCCCCCCACCCCTCCGTAGAAAAAAAAACACAACAGAAAGACCGAGCGATACTCCGGGGATCGCGGAGTACCCCAACGGGATTGTAAGGGGTTGTAAGGGGATGGAGAAAGGCAAGAAATGTAAATCTTGGCGGACACACACAGAAGCTGCTGCAGCAGCAGGGTTGTGGACAGGCTATCACAAACCAGTGGCGTGTCTAGAAAATTTTTGTTGGGGGGGCCAGGTAGGGGCACAGATTTGGAGAAGGGTGGCAGATGTAATTGGCAGATAATGTTAAAAAAAGATTCTACCAACCGTTAACCATAATTCAATAACCCTATAAACCTAATAACCGAATGCGCTGTTAACTTTTATTAGAATGAGATTTTAACCACTACGGTGCAAAGTTTTTAGATACTGCGTTGATAAAGTACAAGAGATACAATCAGTCAGTGTTTATTCAGCATTCAAGGACAGCAATATTTTCATAGTATTTTTACTGACATGTAGTGCAGATATGTTTTGGGCAAAAACATTTTTGAATATTAAAATACAAACATTTTTAACATACAATTGGCAAATTAGCCAATGCAAAACTTTATGGGCCTGTTAAAAAAACAAGATAATCTTCTCACAAACTGGTGTTTGATTTTGAAACGGGAAAAAAGTGGGGAAACAACTGAAAAGACTAACATTTGAATAAAACCTGAAAGCAAGTAAATATTTTATATGCTGGCTTATGGTAAACTTTGGTAATATTGATGTATAAAGAACAACACTGGCTGATGATGAAATACAGTCAGCTGGCATGGTGACACTGCCAGCATTAACCTGCAGGGCTGGACTGGGACAAAAAATTGGGCATTTTCACTACAGACCGGCTTATATTACACCCCGGAGTAATCAGGGAATGAGACAGAAGGAGAGCACAGCTGGAAATAATCAGAGCTAACGAAACAAGGGGAAGCAAAACCAGACACACTGCACACAGGACAGGGACTATCAGAATAAAACAAGAAACACACAACAGGCACAGAGGCACGGACTTAACACTGAACAGATTTATTCCAAAGGAACTGTCATGTATTTTAGTTCTCTGTCATCTCCTGCTTGTTGTTGCGTCGTCCCTCGATAGCTGTGTGGTTTTCCTGTGCTCCGTGTTCTCTTGTAACTCCTAGTTTCCTGTACCCTAGTCTCAGTTTCATGTTTTCCAGTTTAGGTTTTTGTTTTGTAGTACTCTAGCATTTTTCAGCAAAATAAAGCTGCCTTTTTGAGTTCATTCCTCTCTGTACTGAGCCTTACTGCTCGGTGGCTCCACCTCCCTAACTGCTCCCTTACTGCTCGCTGGCTCCCCCTCCCTTACTGCTCGCTGGCTCCACCTCCCTTACTGCTCGCTGGCTCCCCCTCCCTTACTGCTCGATGACTCCACCTCCCTAACTGCTCCCTTACTGCTCGCTGGCTCCCCCTCCCTTACTGCTCCCTTACTGCTCGCTGGCTCCACCTCCCTTACTGCTGCCTTACTGGTTGCTGGCTCCCCCTCCCTTACTGCTCCCTTACTGGTCGCTGGCTCCCCCTCCCTTACTGCTCGGTGGCTCCAACTCCCTTACTGCTCCCTTACTGCTCGCTGGCTCCCCCTCCCTTACTGCTCGCTGGCTCCCCCTCCCTTACTGCTCCCTTACTGCTCGCTGGCTCCCCTCCCTTACTGCTCCCTAACTGCTCCCTTACTGCTCGCTGGCTCCACTTCCCTTACTGCTCCCTTACTGCTCGGTGGCTCCCCCTCCCTTACTGCTCGGTGGCTCCCCCTCCCTGACTGCTCCCTTATTGCTCCCTTACTGCTCGCTGGCTCCCCCTCCCTTACTGCTCGGTGGCTCCACCTCCCTTACTTCTCCCTTACTGGTTGCTGGCTCCCCCACCCTTACTGCTCGGTGGCTCCACCTCCCTAACTGCTCCCTTACTGCTTCCTGGCTCCCCCTCCCTTACTGCTCGCTGGCTCCACCTCCCTTACTGCTCGCTGGCTCCCCCTCCCTTACTGCTCGCTGGCTCCCCGTCCCTTACTGCTCGGTGGCTCCACCTCCCTAACTGCTCCGTTAATGCTTGCTGGCTCCCCCTCCCTTACTGGTCGCTGGCTCCCCCTCCCTTACTGCTCCCTTACTGCTCGCTGGCTCCACCTCCCTTACTGCTGCCTTACTGTTTGATGGCTCCCCCTCCCTTACTGTTCCCTTACTGCTCGCTGGCTCCCCCTCCCTTACTGCTCGGTGGGTCCACCTCCCTTACTGCTCCCTTACTGCTCGCTGGCTCCCCCTCCCTTACTGCTCGCTGGCTCCACCTCCCTTACTGCTCCCTTACTGCTCGCTGGCTCCCCCTCCCTTACTGCTCCCTTACTGCTCGCTGTCTCCACCTCCCTTACTGCTCGATGGCTCCACCTCCCTTACTGCTCCCTTACTGCTTGCTGGCTCCCCCTCCCTTACTGCTCGCTGGCTCCACCTCCCTTACTGCTCGCTGGCTCCCCCTCCCTTACTGCTCGGTGGCTCCACCTCCCTAACTGCTCGGTGGCTCCACCTCCCTAACTGCTCCCTTACTGCTCGCTGGCTCCACCTCCCTTACTGCTCGCTGGCTCCACCTCCCTTACTGCTCGGTTGCTCAACCTCCCTAACTGCTCCCTTACTGCTCGCTGGCTCCCCCTCCCTTACTGCTCGGTTGCTCCACCTCCCTAACTGCTCCCTTACTGCTCGCTGGCTCCCCCTCCCTTACTTCCCGCTGGCTCCACCTCCCTTACTGGTCCCTTACTGCTCGATGGCTCCCCCTCCCTTACTACTGGCTGGCTCCACCTCCCTTACTGCTCGCTGGCTCCCCCTCCCTTACTGCTCCCTTACTGCTCGCTGGCTCCCCCTCCCTTACTGCTCGCTGGCTCCACCTCCCTTACTGCTCGGTGGCTCCACCTCCCTAACTGCTCCCTTACTGCTTGCTGGCTCCCCCTCCCTTACTGCTCGCTGGCTCCCCCTCCCTTACTGCTGCCTTACCGGTTGATGGCTCCACCTCCCTTACTGCTCCCTTACTGCTCGCTGGCTCCACCTCCCTTACTGCTCCCTTACTGCTCGCTGGCTCCCCCTCCCTTACTGCTCGGTGGCTCCACCTCCCTAACTGCTCCCTTACTGCTTGCTGGCTCCCCCTCCTTTACTGCTCGGTGGCTCCACCTCCCTAACTGCTCCCTTACTGTTCGCTGGCTCCCCCTCCCTTACTGCTCGCTGGCTCCACCTCCCTTACTGCTCGCTGGCTCCCCCTCCCTTACTGCTCGGTGGCTCAAACTCCCTAACTGCTCCCTTACTGCTCGCTGACTCCCCCTCCCTTACTGCTCCCTTACTACTCGCTGGCTCCCCCTCCCTTACTGCTCGGTGGCTCCACCTCCCTTACTGCTCCCTTACTGCTCGCTGGCTCCCCCTCTCTTACTGCTCGCTGGCTCCCCCTCCCTTACTGCTCCCTTACTGCTCGCTGGCTCCCCCTCCCTTACTGCTCGCTGGCTCCCCCTCCCTTACTTCTCCCTTACTGCTCGCTGGCTCCACCTCCCTTACTGCTCGCTGGCTCCCCCTCCCCTACTGCTCGGTGGCTCAAACTCCCTAACTGCTGCCTTACTGGTTGCTGGCTCCCCCTCCCTTACTGCTCCCTTACTGCTCGCTGGCTCCCCCTCCCTTACTGCTCGCTGGCTCCCCCTCCCTTACTGCTCGGTGGCTCAAACTCCCTAACTGCTGCCTTACTGGTTGCTGGCTCCCCCTCCCTTACTGCTCCCTTACTGCTCGCTGGCTCCCCCTCCCTTACTGCTCGGTGGCTCCAACTCCCTTACTGCTCCCTTACTGCTCGCTGGCTCCCCCTCCCTTACTGCTCCCTTACTGCTCGCTGGCTCCTCCTCCCTTACTGCTCGCTGGCTCCCCCTCCCTTACTGCTCGGTGGCTCAAACTCCCTAACTGCTGCCTTACTGGTTGCTGGCTCCCCCTCCCTTACTGCTCCCTTACTGCTCGCTGGCTCCCCCTCCCTTACTGCTCGGTGGCTCCAACTCCCTTACTGCTCCCTTACTGCTCGCTGGCTCCCCCTCCCTAACTGCTCCCTTACTGCTCGCTGGCTCCCCCTCCCTTACTGCTCGGTTGCTCCACCTCCCTAACTGCTCCCTTACTGCTCGCTGGCTCCCCCTCCCTTACTTCCCGCTGGCTCCACCTCCCTTACTGGTCCCTTACTGCTCGATGGCTCCCCCTCCCTTACTACTGGCTGGCTCCACCTCCCTTACTGCTCGCTGGCTCCCCCTCCCTTACTGCTCCCTTACTGCTCGCTGGCTCCCCCTCCCTTACTGCTCGCTGGCTCCACCTCCCTTACTGCTCGGTGGCTCCACCTCCCTAACTGCTCCCTTACTGCTTGCTGGCTCCCCCTCCCTTACTGCTCGCTGGCTCCCCCTCCCTTACTGCTGCCTTACCGGTTGATGGCTCCACCTCCCTTACTGCTCCCTTACTGCTCGCTGGCTCCACCTCCCTTACTGCTCCCTTACTGCTCGCTGGCTCCCCCTCCCTTACTGCTCGGTGGCTCCACCTCCCTAACTGCTCCCTTACTGCTTGCTGGCTCCCCCTCCTTTACTGCTCGGTGGCTCCACCTCCCTAACTGCTCCCTTACTGTTCGCTGGCTCCCCCTCCCTTACTGCTCGCTGGCTCCACCTCCCTTACTGCTCGCTGGCTCCCCCTCCCTTACTGCTCGGTGGCTCAAACTCCCTAACTGCTCCCTTACTGCTCGCTGACTCCCCCTCCCTTACTGCTCCCTTACTACTCGCTGGCTCCCCCTCCCTTACTGCTCGGTGGCTCCACCTCCCTTACTGCTCCCTTACTGCTCGCTGGCTCCCCCTCTCTTACTGCTCGCTGGCTCCCCCTCCCTTACTGCTCCCTTACTGCTCGCTGGCTCCCCCTCCCTTACTGCTCGCTGGCTCCCCCTCCCTTACTTCTCCCTTACTGCTCGCTGGCTCCACCTCCCTTACTGCTCGCTGGCTCCCCCTCCCCTACTGCTCGGTGGCTCAAACTCCCGAACTGCTGCCTTACTGGTTGCTGGCTCCCCCTCCCTTACTGCTCCCTTACTGCTCGCTGGCTCCCCCTCCCTTACTGCTCGCTGGCTCCCCCTCCCTTACTGCTCGGTGGCTCAAACTCCCTAACTGCTGCCTTACTGGTTGCTGGCTCCCCCTCCCTTACTGCTCCCTTACTGCTCGCTGGCTCCCCCTCCCTTACTGCTCGGTGGCTCCAACTCCCTTACTGCTCCCTTACTGCTCGCTGGCTCCCCCTCCCTTACTGCTCCCTTACTGCTCGCTGGCTCCTCCTCCCTTACTGCTCGCTGGCTCCCCCTCCCTTACTGCTCGCTGGCTCCACCTCCCTAACTGCTCCCTTACTGCTCGCTGGCTCCCCCTCCCTTACTGTTTCCTTACTGCTCGCTGGCTCCTCCTCCCTTACTGCTCGCTGGCTCCACCTCCCTTACTGCTCGCTGGCTTCCCCTCCCTTACTGCTCGGTGGCTCCCCCTCCCTTACTGTTCCCTTACTGCTCGCTGGTTCCCCGTCCCTTACTGCTCGCTGGCTCCACCTCCCTTAATGCTCGCTGGCTCCCCCTCCCTTACTGCTCGGTGGCTCCACCTCCCTAAATGCTCCCTTACTGCTTGCTGGCTCCGCCTCCCTTACTGCTCGGTGGCTCCACCTCCCTAACTACTCCCTTACTGCTTGCTGGCTCCCCCTCCCTTACTGCTCGCTGGCTCCCCCTCCCTTACTGCTCGGTGGCTCCACCTCCCTAACTGCTCCCTTACTGCTTGCTGGCTCCCCCTCCCTTACTGCTCGCTGGCTCCCCCTCCCTTACTGCTCGGTGGCTCCACCTCCCTAACTGCTCCCTTACTGCTCGCTGGCTCCCCCTCCCTTACTGCTCGCTGGCTCCCTTACTGCTCGCTGGCTCCCCCACCCTTACTGCTCGGTGGCTCCACCTCCGTAACTGCTCCCTTACTGCTTGCTGGCTCCCCCTCCCTTACTGCTCGGTGGCTCCACCTCCCTAACTGCTCCCTTACTGTTCGCTGGCTCCCCCTCCCTTACTGCTCGCTGGCTCCACCTCCCTTACTGCTCGCTGGCTCCCCCTCCCTTACTGCTCGGTGGCTCAAACTCCCTAACTGCTCCCTTAATGCTCGCTGACTCCCCCTCCCTTACTGCTCCCTTACTACTCGCTGGCTCCCCCTCCCTTACTGCTCGGTGGCTCCACCTCCCTTACTGCTCCCTTACTGCTCGCTGGCTCCCCCTCCCTTACTGCTCGCTGGCTCCCCCTCCCTTACTGCTCCCTTACTGCTCGCTGGCTCCCCCTCCCTTACTGCTCGCTGGCTCCCCCTCCCTTACTGCTCCCTTACTGCTCGCTGGCTCCACCTCCCTTACTGCTCGCTGGCTCCCCCTCCCTTACTGCTCGGTGGCTCAAACTCCCTAACTGCTGCCTTACTGGTTGCTGGCTCCCCCTCCCTTGCTGCTCCCTTACTGCTCGCTGGCTCCCCCTCCCTTACTGCTCGCTGGCTCCCCCTCCCTTACTGCTCGGTGGCTCAAACTCCCTAACTGCTGCCTTACTGCTTGCTGGCTCCCCCTCCCTTACTGCTCGCTGGCTCCCCCTCCCTTACTTCTCGGTGGCTCCACCTCCCTAACTGCTCCCTTACTGCTCGCTGGCTCCCCCTCCCTTACTGCTCGCTGGCTCCCTTACTGCTCGCTGGCTCCCCCACCCTTACTGCTCGGTGGCTCCACCTCCCTAACTGCTCCCTTACTGCTTGCTGGCTCCCCCTCCTTTACTGCTCGGTGGCTCCACCTCCCTAACTGCTCCCTTACTGTTCGCTGGCTCCCCCTCCCTTACTGCTCGCTGGCTCCACCTCCCTTACTGCTCGCTGGCTCCCCCTCCCTTACTGCTCGGTGGCTCAAACTCCCTAACTGCTCCCTTACTGCTCGCTGACTCCCCCTCCCTTACTGCTCCCTTACTACTCGCTGGCTCCCCCTCCCTTACTGCTCGGTGGCTCCACCTCCCTTACTGCTCCCTTACTGCTCGCTGGCTCCCCCTCCCTTACTGCTCCCTTACTGCTCGCTGGCTCCCCCTCCCTTACTGCTCGCTGGCTCCCCCTCCCTTACTGCTCCCTTACTGCTCGCTGGCTCCACCTCCCTTACTGCTCGCTGGCTCCCCCTCCCTTACTGCTCGGTGGCTCAAACTCCCTAACTGCTGCCTTACTGGTTGCTGGCTCCCCCTCCCTTGCTGCTCCCTTACTGCTCGCTGGCTCCCCCTCCCTTACTGCTCGCTGGCTCCCCCTCCCTTACTGCTCGGTGGCTAAAACTCCCTAACTGCTGCCTTACTGGTTGCTGGCTCCCCCTCCCTTACTGCTCCCTTACTGCTCGCTGGCTCCCCCTCCCTTACTGCTCGGTGGCTCCAACTCCCTTACTGCTCCCTTACTGCTCGCTGGCTCCCCCTCCCTTACTGCTCCCTTACTGCTCGCTGGCTCCCCCTCCCTTACTGCTCGCTGGCTCCCCCTCCCTTACTGCTCGCTGGCTCCACCTCCCTAACTGCTCCCTTACTGCTCGCTGGCTCCCCCTCCCTTACTGTTCCCTTACTGCTTGCTGGCTCCTCCTCCCTTACTGCTCGCTGGCTCCACCTCCCTTACTGCTCGCTGGCTCCCCCTCCCTTACTGCTCGGTGGCTCCCCCTCCCTTACTGTTCCCTTACTGCTCGCTGGTTCCCCGTCCCTTACTGCTCGCTGGCTCCACCTCCCTTAATGCTCGCTGGCTCCCCCTCCCTTACTGCTCGGTGGCTCCACCGCCCTAAATGCTCCCTTACTGCTTGCTGGCTCCGCCTCCCTTACTGCTCGGTGGCTCCACCTCCCTAACTGGTCCCTTACTGCTTGCTGGCTCCCCCTCCCTTACTGCTCGCTGGCTCCCCCTCCCTTACTGCTCGGTGTCTCCACCTCCCTAACTGCTCCCTTACTGCTTGCTGGCTCCCCCTCCCTTACTGCTCGCTGGCTCCCCCTCCCTTACTGCTGCCTTACTGGTTGCTGGCTCCCCCTCCTTTACTGCTCCCTTACTGCTCGCTGGCTCCACCTCCCTTACTGCTCCCTTACTGGTTTCTGGCTCCCCCTCGCTTACTGCTCCCTTACTGCTCGCTGGCTCCCCCTCCCTTACTGCTCGCTGGCTCCACCTCCCTTACTGCTCGCTGGCTCCCCCTCCCCTAACTGCTCCCTTACTGCTCGGTGGCTCCCTTACTGCTCGCTGGCTCCCCCTCCCTTACTGCTCGGTGGCTCCACCTCCCTAACTGCTCCCTTACTGCTTGCTGGCTCCCCCCCCCCCCTTACTGCTCGCTGGCTCCCCCTCCTTTACTGCTCCCTTACTGCTCGGTGGCTCCCCCTCCCTTACTGCTCCCTTACTCCTCGCTGGCTCCACCTCCCTTACTGCTCCCTTACTGCTCTCTGGCTCCCCCTCCCTTACTGCTCCCTTACTGCTCGCTGGCTCCCCCTCCCTTACTGCTCGCTGGCTCCACCTCCCTTACTGCTCGCCGGCTCCCCCTCCCTTACTGCTCGCTGGCTCCATCTCCCAAACTGCTCCCTTACTGCTCGCTGGCTCCCCCTCCCTTACTTCTCGCTGGCTCCCTTACTGCTCGCTGGCTCCCCCTCCCTTACTGCTCGGTGGCTCCACCTCCCAAACTGCTCCCTTACTGCTTGCTGGCTCCCCCTCCCTTACTGCTCGCTGGCTCCCCCTCCCTTACTGCTGTCTTACTGGTTGCTGGCTCCCCCTCCTTTACTGCTCCCTTACTGCTCGCTGGCTCCACCTCCCTTACTGCTCCCTTACTGCTTGCTGGCTCCCCCTCCCTTACTGCTCCGTGGCTCCCCCTCCCTTACTTCTCGGTGGCTCCACCTCCCTTACTGCTCGCTTGCTCCCCCTCCCTTACTGCTCGGTGGCTCCACCTCCCTAACTGCTCCCTTACTGCTTGCTGGCTCCCCCTCCCTTACTGCTCGGTGGCTCCACCTCCCTAACTGCTCCCTGGCTCCCCCTCCCTTACTGTTCGCTGGCTCCACCTCCCTTACTGCTCCCTTACTGGTTTCTGGCTCCCCCTCCCTTACTGCTCGCTGGTTCCACCTCCCTAACTGCTACCTTACTGCTCGCCGGCTCCCCCTCCCTTACTGCTCCCTTACTGCTCGCTGGCTCCCCCTCCCTTACTTCTCGCGGTCTCCACCTCCCTTACTGCTCGCTGACTCCCCCTCCCTTACTGCTCGGTGGCTCCACCTCCCTAACTGCTCCCTTACTGCTTGCTGGCTCCCCCTCCCTTACTGCTCGCTGGCTCCACCTCCCTTACTGCTCCCTTACTGGTTGCTGGCTCCCCCTACCTTACTGCTCACTGGCTCCACCTCCCTTACTTCTCCCTTACTGCTCGCTGGCTCCACTTCCCTTACTGCTCCCTTGGTGGTCGCTGGCTCCCCCTCCCTTACTTCTCGCTGTCTCCACCTCCCTTACTGCTCGCTGACTCCCCCTCGCTTACTGCTCGGTGGCTCCACCTCCCTAACTGCTCCCTTACTGCTTGCTGGCTCCCCCTCCCTTACTGCTCGCTGGCTCCACCTCCTTTACTGCTCCCTTACTTCTCGCTGGCTCCCCCTCCCTTACCGCTCCCTTACTGCTCGCTGGCTCCCCCTCCCTTACTGCTCCCTTACTGCTCGCTGGCTCCCCCTCCCTTACTGCTCGCTGGCTCCCCCTCCCTTACTGCTCGGTGGCTCCACCTCCCTAACTGCTCCCTTACTGCTTGCTGGCTCCCCCTCCCTTACTGCTCGGTGCCTCCACCTCCCTAACTGCTCCCTTACTGCTTGCTGGCTCCCCCTCCCTTACTGCTCGGTGGATCCACCTCCCTTACTTCTCCCTTACTGCTCGCTGGCTCCACTTCCCTTACTGCTCCCTTAGTGGTCGCTGGCTCCCCCTCCCTTACTGCTCGGTGGCTCCCCCTCCCTTAGTGCTCGCTGGCTCCACCTCCCTTACTGCTCCCTTACTGGTTGCTGGCTCCACCTCCCTAACTGCTCCCTTACTGCTCGCTGGCTCCACCTCCCTTACTGCTGCCTTACTGGTTGCTGGCTCCCCCTCCCTTACTGCTCCCTTACTGCTCGCTGGCTCCACCTCCCTTACTGCTCCCTTACTGGTTGCTGGCTCCCCCTCCCTTACTGCTCGCTGGCTCCACCTCCCTTACTGCTCGCTGGCTCCCCCTCCCTTACTTCTCGGTGGCTCCACCTCCCTAACTGCTCCCTTACTGCTCGGTGGCTCCACATCCCTAACTGCTCCCTTACTGCTTGCTGGCTCCCCCTCCCTTACTGCTCGCTGGCTCCCCCTCCCTTACTTCTCGGTGGCTCCACCTCCCCAACTGCTCCCTTACTGCTCGGTGGCTCCACATCCCTAACTGCTCCCTTACTGCTTGCTGGCTCCCCCTCCCTTAATGCTCGCTGGCTCCACCTCCCTTACTGCTCCCTTACTGCTCGCTGGCTCCCCCTCCCTTACTGCTCCCTTACTGCTCGCTGGCTCCCCCTCCCTTACTGCCCCCTTACTGCTCGCTGGCTCCCCCTCCCTTACTGCTCGGTGGCTCCACCTCCCTAACTGCTCCCTTTCTGCTCGCTGGCTCGACCTCCCTTACTGCTGCCTTACTGGTTGCTGGCTCCCCCTCCCTTACTGCTCCCTTACTGCTCGCTGGCTCCACCTCCCTTACTGCTCACTTAGTGGTTGCTGGCTCCCCCTCCCTTACTGCTCCCTTACTGCTCGCTGGCTCCCCCTCCCTTACTGCTCGCTGGCTCCACCTCCCTTACTGCTTCCTTACTGCTCGCTGGCTCCCCCTCCCTTACTGCTCCCTTACTGCTCGCTGGCTCCCCCTCCCTTACTGCTCCCTTACTGCTCGCTGGCTCCCCCTCCCTTACTTCTCGGTGGCTCCACCTCCCCAACTGCTCCCTTACTGCTCGGTGGCTCCACATCCCTAACTGCTCCCTTACTGCTTGCTGGCTCCAACTCCCTTACTGCTCGCTGGCTCCACCTCCCTTACTGCTCCCTTACTGCTCGCTGGCTCCCCCTCCCTTACTGCTCCCTTACTGCTCGCTGGCTCCCCCTCCCTTACTGCCCCCTTACTGCTCGCTGGCTCCCCCTCCCTTACTGCTCGGTGGCTCCACCTCCCTAACTGCTCCCTTACTGCTCGCTGGCTCGACCTCCCTTACTGCTGCCTTACTGGTTGCTGGCTCCCCCTCCCTTACTGCTCCCTTACTGCTCGCTGGCTCCACCTCCCTTACTGCTCACTTAGTGGTTGCTGGCTCCCCCTCCCTTACTGCTCCCTTACTGCTCGCTGGCTCCCCCTCCCTTACTGCTCGCTGGCTCCACCTTCCTTACCGCTCGCTGGCTTCCCCTCCCTTTCTTCTCGGTGGCTCCACCTCCTTAACTGCTCCCTTACTGCTCGGTGGCTCCACCTCCCTAACTGCTCCCTTACTGCTTGCTGGCTCCCCCTCCCTTACTGCTCGGTGGCTCCACCTCCCTAACTGCTCCCTTACTGCTTGCTGGCTCCCCCTACCTTACTGCTCGCTGGCTCCCCCTCCCTTACTGCTCGGTGGCTCCACCTCCCTAACTGCTCCCTTACTGCTTGCTGGCTCCCCCTCCCTTACTGCTCGCTGGCTCCCCCTCCCTTACTGCTCGGTGGCTCCACCTCCCTAACTGCACCCTTACGGCTTGCTGGCTCCCCCTCCCTTACTGCTCGGTGGCTCCACCTCCCTAACTGCTCCCTTACTGCTTGCTGGCTCCCCCTCCCTTACTGCTCGGTGGATCCACCTCCCTTACTTCTCCCTTACTGCTCGCTGGCTCCACTTCCCTTACTGCTCCCTTAGTGGTCGCTGGCTCCCCCTCCCTTACTGCTCGGTGGCTCCCCCTCCCTTACTGCTCGCTGGGTCCACCTCCCTTACTGCTCCCTTACTGGTTGCTGGCTCCACCTCCCTAACTGCTCCCTTACTGCTCGCTGGCTCCACCTCCCTTACTGCTGCCTTACTGGTTGCTGGCTCCCCCTCCCTTACTGCTCCCTTACTGCTCGCTGGCTCCACCTCCCTTACTGCTCCCTCTCTGGTTGCTGGCTCCCCCTCCCTTACTGCTCGCTGGCTCCACCTCCCTTACTGCTCGCTGGCTCCCCCTCCCTTACTTCTCGGTGGCTCCACCTCCCTAACTGCTCCCTTACTGCTCGGTGGCTCCACATGCCTAACTTCTCCCTTACTGCTTGCTGGCTCCCCCTCCCTTACTGCTCGCTGGCTCCACCTCCCTTACTGCTCCCTTACTGCTCGCTGGCTCCCCCTCCCTTACTGCTCCCTTACTGCTCGCTGGCTCCACCTCCCTTACTGCTCCCTTACTGCTCGCTGGCTCCCCCTCCCTTACTGCTCCCTTACTGCTCGCTGGCTCCCCCTCCCTTACTGCTCCCTTACTGCTCGCTTGCTCCCCCTCCCTTACTGCTCGGTGGCTCCACCTCCCTAACTGCTCCCTTACTGCTCGCTGGCTCGACCTCCCTTACTGCTGCCTTACTGGTTGCTGGCTCCCCCTCCCTTACTGCTCCCTTACTGCTCGCTGCCTCCACCTCCCTTACTGCTCACTTAGTGGTTGCTGGCTCCCCCTCCCTTACTGCTCCCTTACTGCTCGCTGGCTCCCCCTCCCTTACTGCTCGCTGGCTCCACCTCCCTTACTGCTCGCTAGCTCCCCCTCCCTTACTTCTCGGTGGCTCCACCTCCTTAACTGCTCCCTTACTGCTCGGTGGCTCCACCTCCCTAACTGCTCCCTTACTGCTTGCTGGCTCCCCCTCCCTTACTGCTCGGTGGCTCCCCCTCCCTTACTGCTCGCTGGGTCAACCTTCCTTACTGCTCCCTTACTGGTTGCTGGCTCCACCTCCCTAACTGCTCCCTTACTGCTCGCTGGCTCCACCTCCCTTACTGCTGCCTTACTGGTTGCTGGCTCCCCCTCCCTTACTGCTCCCTTACTGCTCGCTGGCTCCACCTCCCTTACTGCTCCCTCTCTGGTTGCTGGCTCCCCCTCCCTTACTGCTCGCTGGCTCCACCTCCCTTACTGCTCGCTGGCTCCCCCTCCCTTACTTCTCGGTGGCTCCACCTCCCTAACTGCTCCCTTACTGCTCGGTGGCTCCACATCCCTAACTGCTCCCTTACTGCTCGCTGGCTCCACCTCCCTTACTGCTCCCTTACTGCTCGCTGGCTCCCCCTCCCTTACTGCTCCCTTACTGCTCGCTGGCTCCCCCTCCCTTACTGCTCCCTTACTGCTCGCTGGCTCCCCCTCCCTTACTGCTCGGTGGCTCCACCTCCCTAACTGCTCCCTTACTGCTCGCTGGCTCGACCTCCCTTACTGCTGCCTTACTGGTTGCTGGCTCCCCCTCCCTTACTGCTCCCTTACTGCTCGCTGGCTCCACCTCCCTTACTGCTCACTTAGTGGTTGCTGGCTCCCCCTCCCTTACTGCTCCCTTACTGCTCGCTGGCTCCCCCTCCCTTACTGCTCGCTGGCTCCACCTCCCTTACTGCTCGCTGGCTCCCCCTCCCTTACATCTCGGTGGCGCCACCTCCCTAACTGCTCCCTTACTGCTCGGTGGCTCCACCTCCCTAACTGCTCCCTTACTGCTTGCTGGCTCCCCCTCCCTTACTGCTCGGTGGCTCCACCTCCCTAACTGCTCCCTTACTGCTTGCTGGCTCCCCCTCCCTTACTGCTCGCTGGCTCCCCCTCCCTTACTGCTCGCTGGCTCCCCCTCCCTTACTGCTCCCTTACTGCTTGCTGACTCCCCCTCCCTTACTGCTCGGTGGCTCCACCTCCCTTACTTCTCCCTTACTGCTCGCTGGCTCCACTTCCCTTACTGCTCCCTTACTGCTCGCTGGCTCCCCCTCCCTTACTGCTCTGTGTCTCCCCCTCCCTTACTGCTCGCTGGCTCCCCCTCCCTTACTGCTCAGTTGCTCCACCTCCCTTACTGCTCCCTTACTGGTTGCTGGCTCCCCCTCCCTTACTGCTCCCTTACTGTTCGCTGGCTCCCCCTACCTTACTGCTCCCTTACTGCTCGCTGGCTCCTCCTCCCTTACTGCTCGCTGGCTCCCCCTCCCTTACTGCTCGCTTGCTCCCCCTCCCTTACTGCTCGGTGGCTCCACCTCCCTAACTGCTCCCTTACTGCTTGCTGGCTCCCCCTCCCTTACTGCTCGCTTGCTCCCCCTCCCTTTCTGCTCGCTGGCTCCACTTCCCTTACTGCTCCGTTACTGGTCGCTGGCTCCCCCTCCCTTACTGCTCGGTGTCTCCCCCTCCCCTACTGCTCGCTGGCTCCCCCTCCCTTACTGCTCAGTTGCTCCATCTCCCATACTGCTCCCTTACTGGTTGCTGGCTCCCCCTCCCTTACTGCTCCCTTACTGCTCGCTTGCTCCACCTCCCTTACTGCTCCCTTACTGCTCGCTGGCTCCCCCTCCCTTACTGCTCCCTTACTGCTCGCTGGCTCCCCCTCCCTTACTGCTCGCTGGCTCCACCTCCCTAACTGCTCCCTTACTGCTCGCTGGCTCCACCTCCCTTACTGCTGCCTTACTGGTTGCTTGCTCCCCCTCCTTTACTGCTCCCTTACTGCTCGCTGGCTCCCCCTCCCTTACTGCTCGGTGGCTCCACCTCCCATACTGCTCCCTTACTACTCGCTGGCTCCCCCTCCCTTACTGCTCGCTGGCTCCCCCTCCCTTACTGCTCCCTTATTGCTCACTGGCTCCACTTCCCTAACTGCTCCCTTACTGCTTGCTGGCTCCCCCTCCCTTACTGCTCGGTGGCTCCACCTCCCTAACTGTTCCCTTACTGCTCGCTGGCTCCCCCTCCCTTACTGCTCCCTTACTGCTCGCTGGCTCCCCCTCCCTTACTGCTCGCTGGCTCTACCTCCCTTACTGCTCCCTTACTGGTTTCTTGCTCCCCCTCCCTTACTGCTCGCTGGCTCCACCTCCCTAACTGCTCCCTTACTGCTCGCTGGCGCCCCCTCCCTTACTGCTGCCTTACTGGTTGCTGGCTCCCCCTCCCTTACTGTTCGCTTGCTCCACCTCCCTTACATCTCCCTTACTGCTCGCTGGCTCCCCCTCCCTTACTGCTCGGTGGCTCCACCTCCCTAACTGCTCCCTTACTGCTTGCTGGCTCCCCCTCCCTTACTGCTCCCTTAATGCTCGCTGGCTCCCCCTCCCTTACTGCTCCCTTACTGCTCGCTGGCTCCCCCTCCCTTACTGCTCGATGGCTCCCCCTACCTTACTGCTCGCAGGCTCCACCTGCCTTACTGCTCGCTGGCTCCCCCTCCCTTACTGCTCGGTGGCTCCACCTCCCTTACTGCTCCCTTACTGCTCGCTGGCTCCCCCTCCCTTATTGCTCGCTGGCTCCCCCTCCCTTACTGCTCGGTGGCTCCACCTCCCTAACTGCTCCCTTACTGCTTGCTGGCTCCCCCTCCCTTACTGCTCGGTGGCTCCACCTCCCTAACTGCTCCCTTACTGCTTGCTGGCTCCCCCTCCCTTACTGCTCGGTGGCTCCACTTGCCTAACTGCTCCCTTACTGCTCGGTGGATCCACCTCCCTTACTTCTCCCTTACTGCTCGCTGGCTCCACTTCCCTTACTGCTCCCTTACTGGTCGCTGGCTCCCCCTCCCTTACTGCTCGGTGGCTCCCCCTCCCTTACTGCTCGCTGGCTCCACCTCCCTTACTGCTACCTTACTGGTTGCTGGCTCCACCTCCCTTACTGCTCCCTTACTGCTCGCTGGCTCCCCCTCCCTTACTGCTCCCTTACTGGTTGCTGGCTCCCCCTCCCTTACTGCTCGCTGGCTCCCCCTCCCTTACTGCTCGGTGGCTCCACCTCCCTAACTGCTCCCTTACTGCTTGCTGGCTCCCCCTCCCTTACTGCTCGCTTGCTCCCCCTCCCTTTCTGCTCACTGGCTCCACCTCCCTTACTGCTCCCTTACTGCTTGCTGGCTCCACCTCCCTAACTGCTCGGTGACTCCACCTCCCTTACTTCTCCCTTACTGCTCGCTGGCTCCACTTCCCTTACTGCTCCCTTACTGGTCGCTGGCTCCCCCTCCCTTACTGATCGGTGTCTCCCCCTCCCTTACTGCTCGCTGGCTCCCCCTCCCTTACTGCTCAGTTGCTCCACCTCCCTTACTGCTCCCTTACTGCTTGCTGGCTCCCCCTCCCTTACTGCTCCCTTACTGCTCGCTGGCTCCCCCTCCCTTACTGCTCGCTGGCTCCCCCTCCCTTACTGCTCGCTTGCTCCCCCTCCCTTACTGCTCAGTGGCTCCACCTCCCTAACTGCTCCCTTACTGCTCGGTGGCTCCACCTCCCTTACTTCTCCGTTACTGGTTTCTGGCTCCCCCTCCCTTACTGCTCCCTTACTGCTCGCTGGCTCCCCCTCCCTTACTGCTCGCTGGCTCCACCTCCCTAACTGCTCCCTTACTGCTTTCTGGCTCCCCCTCCCTTACTGCTCGGTGGCTCCACCTCCCTAACTGCTCCCTTACTGGTTGCTGGCTCCCCCTCCCTTACTGCTCGGTGGCTCCACCTCCCTAACTGCTCCCTTACTGCTTGCTGGCCCCCCTCCCTTACTGCTCGGTGGATCCACCTCCCTTACTTCTCCCTTACTGCTCGCTGGCTCCACTTCCCTTACTGCTCCCTTACTGGTCGCTGGCTCCCCCTCCCTTACTGCTCGGTGGCTCCCCCTCCCTTACTGCTCGCTGGCTCCACCTCCCTTACTGCTCCCTTACTGGTTGCTGGCTCCACCTCCCTTACTGCTCCCTTACTGCTCGCTGCCTCCACCTCCCTTACTGCTGCCTTACTGGTTGCTGGCTCCACCTCCCTTACTGCTCCCTTGCTGCTCGCTGGCTCCCCCTCCCTTACTGCTCCCTTACTGTTGCTGGCTCCCGCTCCCTTACTGCTCGCTGGCTCCCCCTCCCTTACTGCTCGGTGGCTCCACGTCCCTAACTGCTCCCTTACTGCTTGCTTGCTCCCCCTCCCTTACTGCTCAGTGGCTCCACCTCCCTAACTGCTCCCTTACTGCACGGTGGCTCCACCTCCCTTACTACTCCCTTACTGCTCGCTGGCTCCCCCTCCCTTACTGCTCGCTGGCTCCACCTCCCTTACTGCTCGCTGGCTCCACCTCCCTTACTGCTCGGTGGCACCCCCTCCCTTAATGCTTGCTGGCTCCCCCTCCCTTACTGGGTACTGGCTCCCCCTGCCTTACTGCTGCCTTACTGGTTGCTGGCTCCCCCTCCCTTACTGCTCCCTTACTGCTCGCTGGCTCCCCCTCCCTTACTGCACGGTGGCTCCACCTCCCTTACTGCTCCCTTACTGCTCCCTTACTGCTCGCTGACTCCCCCTCCCTTACTGCTCGCTGGCTCCCCCTCCCTTACTGCTCCCTTACTGCTCGCTGGCTCCACTTCCCTTACTGCTCCCTTACTGGTCGCTGGCTCCCCCTACCTTACTGCTCAGTGGCTCCCCCTCCCTTACTGCTCCCTTATTGCTCCCTTACTGGTCGCTGGCTCCCCCTCCCTTACTACTCCCTTACTGCTCGCTGGCTCCACTTCCCTTACTGCTTACTTACTGCTTGCTGGCTCCCCCTCCCTTACTGCTCGGTGGCTCCACCTCCCTAACTTGTCCCTTACTGCTTGCTGGCTCCCCCTCCCTTACTGGTCGCTGGCTCCCCCTCCCTTACTACTCCCTTACTGCTCGCTGGCTCCACTTCCCTTACTGCTTACTTACTGCTTGCTGACTCCCCCTCCCTTACTGCTCGGTGGCTCCACCTCCCTAACTTGTCCCTTACTGCTTGCTGGCTCCCCCTCCCTTACTGCTCGGTGGCTCCACCTCCCTTACTTCTGCCTTACTGCTCGCTGGCTCCCCCTCCCTTACTGCTCGGTGGCTCCCCCTCCCTTACCGCTCCCTTACTGCTCACTTACTGCTCGCTGGCTCCCCCTCCCTTACTGCTCCCTTACTGCTCGCTGGCTCCCCCTCCCTTACTGCTCCCTTACTGCTCGCTGGCTCCCCCTCCCTTACTGCTCGCTGGCTCCACCTGCCTTACTGCTCGCTGGCTCCCCCTCCCTTACTGCTCGCTGGCTCCACCTCCCTAACTGCTCCCTTACTGCTTGCTGGCTCCCCCTCCCTTACTGGTCGCTGGCTCCCCCTCCCTTACTGCTCCCTTACTGCTCGCTGGCTCCACCTCCCTTACTGCTGCCTTACTGGTTGCTTGCTCCCCCTCCTTTACTGCTCCCTTACTGCTCGCTGGCTCCCCCTCCCTTACTGCTCGGTGGCTCCACCTCCCATACTGCTCCCTTACTACTCGCTGGCTCCCCCTCCCTTACTGCTCGCTGGCTCCCCCTCCCTTACTGCTCCCTTATTGCTCACTGGCTCCACTTCCCTAACTGCTCCCTTACTGCTTGCTGGCTCCCCCTCCCTTACTGCTCGATGGCTCAAACTCCCTAACTGCTCCCTTACTGCTCGCTGGCACCCCCTCCCTTACTGCTCCCTTACTGCTCGCTGGCTCCCCCTCCCTTACTGCTCGGTGGCTCCACCTCCCTAACTGTTCCCTTACTGCTTGCTGCCTCCCCCTCCCTTACAGCTCGGTGGCTCCACCTTCCTAACTGCTCGCTGGCTCCCCCTCCCTTACTGCTCGCTGGCTCCACCTCCCTTACTGCTCCCTTACTGGTTTCTCTCTCCCCCTCCCTTACTGCTCGCTGGCTCCACCTCCCTAACTGCTCCCTTACTGCTCGCTGGCTCCCCCTCCCTTACTGCTGCCTTACTGGTTGCTGGCTCCCCCTCCCTTACTGTTCGCTTGCTCCACCTCCCTTACATCTCCCTTACTGCTCGCTGGTTCCCCCTCCCTTACTGCTCGGTGGCTCCACCTCCCTAACTGCTCCCTTACTGCTTGCTGGCTCCCCCTCCCTTACTGCTCGCTTGCTCCCCCTCCCTTACTGCTCCCTTACTGCTCACTTACTGCTCGCTGGCTCCCCCTCCCTTACTGCTCCCTTACTGCTCGCTGGCTCCCCCTCCCTTACTGCTCCCTTACTGCTCGCTGGCTCCCCCTCCCTTACTGCTCGCTGGCTCCACCTCCCTTACTGCTCGCTGGCTCCCCCTCCCTTACTGCTCGCTGGCTCCACCTCCCTAACTGCTCCCTTACTGCTTGCTGGCTCCCCCTCCCTTATTGGTCGCTGGCTCCCCCTCCCTTACTGCTCCCTTACTGCTCGCTGGCTCCACCTCCCTTACTGCTGCCTTACTGGTTGCTGGCTCCCCCTCCTTTACTGCTCCCTTACTGCTCGCTGGCTCCCCCTCCCTTACTGCTCGGTGGCTCCACCTCCCATACTGCTCCCTTACTACTCGCTGGCTCCCCCTCCCTTACTGCTCGCTGGCTCCCCCTCCCTTACTGCTCCCTTATTGCTCGCTGGCTCCACTTCCCTAACTGCTCCCTTACTGCTCGCTGGCTCCCCCTCCCTTACTGCTCGGTGGCTCAAACTCCCTAACTGCTCCCTTACTGCTCGCTGGCTCCCCCTCCCTTACTGCTCCCTTACTGCTCGCTGGATCCCCCTCCCTTACTGCTCGCTGGCTCCACCTCCCTTACTGCTCCCTTACTGCTCACTTACTGCTCGCTGGCTCCCCCTCCCTTACTTCTCCCTTACTGCTCGCTGGCTCCACCTCCCTTACTGCTGCCTTACTGGTTGCTTGCTCCCCCCCCTTTACTGCTCCCTTACTGCTCGCTGGCTCCCCCTCCCTTACTGCTCGGTGGCTCCACCTCCCATACTGCTCCCTTACTACTCGCTGGCTCCCCCTCCCTTACTGCTCGCTGGCTCCCCCTCCGTTACTGCTCCCTTATTGCTCACTGGCTCCACTTCCCTAACTGCTCCCTTACTGCTTGCTGGCTCCCCCTCCCTTACTGCCCGGTGGCTCAAACTCCCTAACTGCTCCCTTACTGCTCGCTGGCACCCCCTCCCTTACTGCTCCCTTACTGCTCGCTGGCTCCCCCTCCCTTACTGCTCGGTGGCTCCACCTCCCTAACTGTTCCCTTACTGCTTGCTGGCTCCCCCTCCCTTACAGCTCGGTGGCTCCACCTTCCTAACTGCTCGCTGGCTCCCCCTCCCTTACTGCTCGCTGGCTCCACCTCCCTAACTGCTCCCTTACTGCTCGCTGGCTCCCCCTCCCTTACTGCTGCCTTACTGGTTGCTGGCTCCCCCTCCCTTACTGTTCGCTTGCTCCACCTCCCTTACATCTCCCTTACTGCTCGCTGGCTCCCCCTCCCTTACTGCTCGGTGGCTCCACCTCCCTAACTGCTCCCTTACTGCTTGCTGGCTCCCCCTCCCTTACTGCTCGCTTGCTCCCCCTCCCTTACTGCTCCCTTACTGCTCACTTACTGCTCGCTGGCTCCCCCTCCCTTACTGCTCCCTTACTGCTCGCTGGCTCCCCCTCCCTTACTGCTCCCTTACTGCTCGCTGGCTCCCCCTCCCTTACTGCTCGCTGGCTCCACCTGCCTTACTGCTCGCTGGCTCCCCCTCCCTTACTGCTCGCTGGCTCCACCTCCCTAACTGCTCCCTTACTGCTTGCTGGTTCCCCCTCCCTTACTGGTCGCTGGCTCTCCCTCCCTTACTGCTCCCTTACTGCTCGCTGGCTCCACCTCCCTTACTGCTGCCTTACTGGTTGCTGGCTCCCCCTCCTTTACTGCTCCCTTACTGCTCGCTGGCTCCCCCTCCCTTACTGCTCGGTGGCTCCACCTCCCATACTGCTCCCTTACTACTCGCTGGCTCCCCCTCCCTTACTGCTCGCTGGCTCCCCCTCCCTTACTGCTCCCTTATTGCTCGCTGGCTCCACTTCCCTAACTGCTCCCTTACTGCTCGCTGGCTCCCCCTCCCTTACTGCTCGGTGGCTCAAACTCCCTAACTGCTCCCTTACTGCTCGCTGGCTCCCCCTCCCTTACTGCTCCCTTACTGCTCGCTGGCTCCCCCTCCCTTACTGCTCGCTGGCTCCACCTCCCTTACTGCTCCCTTACTGCTCACTTACCGCTCGCTGGCTCCCCCTCCCTTACTGCTCCCTTACTGCTCGCTGGCTCCCCCTCCCTTACTGCTCCCTTACTGCTCACTGGCTCCCCCTCCCTTACTGCTCGCTGGCTCCACCTGCCTTACTGCTCGCTGGCTCCCCCTCCCTTACTGCTCGCTGGCTCCCCCTCCCTTACTGCTCGCTGGCTCAAACTCCCTAACTGCTCCCTTACTGCTCGCTGGCTCCCCCTCCCTTACTGCTCCCTTACTGCTTGCTGGCTCCCCCTCCCTTACTGCTCGCTTGCTCCCCCTCCCTTACTGCTCCCTTACTGCTCACTTACTGCTCGCTGACTCCCCCTCCCTTACTGCTCCCTTACTGCTCGCTGGCTCCCCCTCCCTTACTGCTCCCTTACTGCTCGCTGGCTCCCCCTGCCTTACTGCTCGCTGGCTCCACCTCCCTTACTGCTGCCTTACTGGTTGCTGGCTCCTCCTCCTTTACTGCTCCCTTACTACTCGCTGGCTCCCCCTCCCTTACTGCTCGCTGGCTCCCCCTCCCTTACTGCTCGGTGGCTCAAACTCCCTAACTGCTCCCTTACTGCTCGCTGGCTCCCCCTCCCTTACTGCTCCCTTACTGCTCGCTGGCTCCCCCTCCCTTACTGCTCGCTGTCTCCACCTCCCTTACTGCTCCCTTACTGCTCACTTACTGCTCGCTGGCTCCCCCTCCCTTACTGCTCCCTTACTGCTCGCTGGCTCCCCCTCCCTTACTGCTCCCTTACTGCTCGCTGGCTCCCCCTCCCTTACTGCTCGCTGGCTCCACCTGCCTTACTGCTCGCTGGCTCCCCCTCCCTTACTGCTCGCTGGCTCCCCCTCCCTTACTGCTCGCTGGCTCAAACTCCCTAACTGCTCCCTTACTGCTCGCTGGCTCCCCCTCCCTTACTGCTCCCTTACTGCTTGCTGGCTCCCCCTCCCTTACTGCTCGCTTGCTCCCCCTCCCTTACTGCTCCCTTACTGCTCACTTACTGCTCGCTGGCTCCCCCTCCCTTACTGCTCCCTTACTGCTCGCTGGCTCCCCCTCCCTTACTGCTCCCTTACTGCTCGCTGGCTCCCCCTCCCTTACTGCTCGCTGGCTCCACCTGCCTTACTGCTCGCTGGCTCCCCCTCCCTTACTGCTCGCTGGCTCCACCTCCCTAACTGCTGCCTTACTGGTTGCTGGCTCCCCCTCCCTTTCTGCTCCCTTACTGCTCGGTGGCTCCACCTCCCTTACTTCTCCCTTACTGCTCGCTGGCTCCCCCTCCCTTACTGCTCGGTGGCTCCCGATCCCTTACTGCTCCCTTACTGCCCACTTACTGCTCGCTGGCTCCACCTCCCTTACTGCTCGCTGGCTCCCCCTCCCTTACTGCTCGCAGGCTCCACCTGCCTTACTGCTCGCTGGCTCCCCCTCCCTTAATGCTCGCTGGCTCCACCTCCCTAACTGCTCCCTTACTGCTTTCTGGCTCCCCCTCCCTTACTGGTCGCTGGCTCCCCCTCCCTTACTGCTCCCTTACTGCTCGCTGGCTCCACCTCCCTTACTGCTGCCTTACTGGTTGCTGGCTCCCCCTCCTTTACTGCTCGGTGGCTCCACCTCCCCTACTGCTCCCTTACGGCTTGCTGGCTCCCCCTCCCTTACTGCTCGCTGGCTACCCCTCCCTCACTGCTCGGTGGCTCCACGTTCCTTTCTGCTCGATTACTGCTCGCTGGCTCCCCCTCCCTTACTGCTCGCTGGCTCCCCCTCCCTTACTGCTCGCTTGCTCCACTTCCCTTAATGCTCCCTTACTGCTGGCTGGCTCCCCCTCCCTTACTGCTCGGTGGCTTGCTGGCTCCCCCTCCCTTACTGCTCGCTGGCTCCCCCTCCCTTACTGCTCGCTGGCTCCCCCTCCCTTACTGCTCCCTTATTGCTCGCTGGCTCCCCCTCCCTTACTGCTCGGTGGCTCAAACTACCTAACTGCTCCCTTAATGCTCGCTGGATCCCCCTCCCTTACTGCTCCCTTACTGTTCGCTGGCTGCCCCTCCCTTACTGCTCGGTAGCTCCACCTCCCTAACCGCTCACTTACTGCTTGCTGTCTCCCCCTCCCTTACTGCTCGGTGGCTCCACCTCCCTAACTGCTCGCTGGCTCCCCCTCCCTTACTGCTCGCTGGCTCCACCTCCCTAACTGCTCCTTTAATGCTCGCTGGCTCCCCCTCCCTTACTGCTGCCTTACTGGTTGCTGGCTCCCCCTCCCTTACTGTTCGCTGGCTCCACCTCCCTTACATCTCCCTTACTGCTCGCTGGCTCCACCTGCCTTACTGCTCGCTGGCTCCCCCTCCCTTACTACTCGCTGGCTCCACCTCCCTAACTGCTCCCTTACTGCTTGCTGGCTCCCCCTCCCTTACTGGTCGCTGGCTCCCCCTCCCTTACTGCTCCCTTACTGCTCGCTGGCTCCACCTCCCTTACTGCTGCCTTACTGGTTGCTGGCTCCCCCTCCTTTACTGCTCCCTTACTGCTCGCTGGCACCCCCTCCCTTACTGCTCGGTGGCTCCACCTCCCATACTGCTCCCTTACTAATCGCTGGCTCCCCCTCCCTTACTGCTCGCTGGCTCCCCCTCCCTTACTGCTCCCTTATTGCTCGCTGGCTCCACTTCCCTAACTGCTCCCTTACTGCTCGCTGGCTCCCAATCCCTTACTGCTCGGTGGCTCAAACTCCCTAACTGGTCCCTTACTGCTCGCTGGCTCCCCCTCCCTTACTGCTCCCTTACTGCTCGCTGGCTCCCCCTCCCTTACTGCTCGCTGGCTCCACCTCCCTTACTGCTCCCTTACTGGTTTCTTTCTCCCCCTCCCTTACTGCTCGCTGGCTCCACCTCCCTAACTGCTCCTTTAATGCTCGCTGGCTCCCCCTCCCTTACTGCTGCCTTACTGGTTGCTGGCTCCCCCTCCCTTACTGTTCGCTGGCTCCACCTCCCTTACATCTCCCTTACTGCTCGCTGGCTCCACCTGCCTTACTGCTCGCTGGCTCCCCCTCCCTTACTACTCGCTGGCTCCACCTCCCTAACTGCTCCCTTACTGCTTGCTGGCTCCCCCTCCCTTACTGGTCGCTGGCTCCCCCTCCCTTACTGCTCCCTTACTGCTCGCTGGCTCCACCTCCCTTACTGCTGCCTTACTGGTTGCTGGCTCCCCCTCCTTTATTGCTCCCTTACTGCTCGCTGGCTCCCCCTCCCTTACTGCTCGGTGGCTCCACCTCCCATACTGCTCCCTTACTAATCGCTGGCTCCCCCTCCCTTACTGCTCGCTGGCTCCCCCTCCCTTACTGCTCCCTTATTGCTCGCTGGCTCCACTTCCCTAACTGCTCCCTTACTGCTCGCTGGCTCCCCCTCCCTTACTGCTCGGTGGCTCAAACTCCATAACTGGTCCCTTACTGCTCGCTGGCTCCCCCTCCCTTACTGCTCCCTTACTGCTCGCTGGCTCCCCCTCCCTTACTGCTCGCTGGCTCCACCTCCCTTACTGCTCCCTTACTGGTTTCTTTCTCCCCCTCCCTTACTGCTCGCTGGCTCCACCTCCCTAACTGCTCCTTTAATGCTCGCTGGCTCCCCCTCCCTTACTGCTGCCTTACTGGTTGCTGGCTCCCCCTCCCTTACTGTTCGCTGGCTCCACCTCCCTTACATCTCCCTTACTGCTCGCTGGCTCCCCCTGCCTTACTGCTCGGTGGCTCCACCTCCCTCACTGCTCCCTTACTGCTTGCTGGTTCCCCCTCCCTTACTGCTCGCTGGCTCCCCCTCCCTTACTGCTCGGTGGCTCCACCTCCCTAACTTGTCCCTTACTGCTTGCTGGCTCCCCCTCCCTTACTGCTCGGTGGCTCCCCCTCCCTTACTGCTCCCTTACTGCTCGCTGGCTCCCCCTCCCTTACTGCTCCCTTACTGCTCGCTGGCTCCCCCTCCCTTACTGCTCGCTGGCTCCACCTGCCTTACTGCTCGCTGGCTCCCCCTCCCTTACTGCTCGCTGGCTCCACCTCCCTAACTGCTCCCTTACAGCTTGCTGGCTCCCCCTCCCTTACTGGTCGCTGGCTCCCCCTCCCTTACTGCTCCCTTACTGCTCGCTGGTTCCACCTCCCTTACTGCTGCCTTACTGGTTGCTGGCTCCCCCTCCTTTACTGCTCCCTTACTGTTCGCTGGCTCCCCTTCCCTTACTGCTCGGTGGCTCCACCTCCCATACTGCTCCCTTACTACTTGCTGGCTCCCCCTCCCTTACTGCTCGCTGGCTCCCCCTCCCTTACTGCGCGCTGGCTCCCCCTCCCTTACTGCTCCCTTATTGCTCGCTGGCTCCCCCTCCCTTACTGCTCGGTGGCTCAAACTCCCTAACTGCTCCCTTAATGCTCGCTGGCTCCCCCTCCCTTCCTGCTCCCTTACTGTTCGCTGGCTGCCCCTCCCTTACTGCTCGGTAGCTCCACCTCCCTAACTGCTCACTTACTGCTTGCTGGCTCCCCCTCCCTTACTGCTCGATGGCTCCACCTCCCTTACTGCTCGCTGGCTCCACCTCCCTAACTGCTCCCTTACTGCTTGCTGGCTCCCCCTCCCTTACTGGTCGCTGGCTCCCCCTCCCTTACTGCTCCCTTACTGCTCGCTGGCTCCACCTCCCTTACTGCTGCCTTACTGGTTGCTGGCTCCCCCTCCTTTACTGCTCCCTTACTGCTCGCTGGCTCCCCTTCCCTTACTGCTCGGTGGCTCCACCTCCCATACTGCTCCCTTACTACTTGCTGGCTCCCCCTCCCTTACTGCTCGCTGGCTCCCCCTCCCTTACTGCTCCCTTATTGCTCGTTGGCTCCACTTCCCTAACTGCTCCCTTACTGCTCGCTGGCTCCCCCTCCCTTACTGCTCGGTGGCTCAAACTCCCTAACTGGTCCCTTACTGCTCGCTGGCTCCCCCTCCCTTACTGCTCCCTTACTGCTCGCTGGCTCCCCCTCCCTTACTGCTCGCTGGCTCCACCTCCCTTACTGCTCCCTTACTGGTTTCTTGCTCCCCCTCCCTTACTGCTCGGTTGCTCCACCTCCCTAACTTGTCCCTTACTGCTTGCTGGCTCCCCCTCCCTTACTGCTCGGTGGCTCCACCTCCCTTACTTCTCCCTTACTGCCCGCTGGCTCCCCCTCCCTTACTGCTCGGTTTCTCCCCCTCCCTTACTGCTCCCTTACTGCTCACTTACTGCTCGCTTCTCCCCCTCCCTTAGTGCTCGCTGGCTCCCCCTCCCTTACTGCTCGCTGGCTCCCCCTCCCTTACTGCTCCCTTACTGCTCACTTACTGCTCGCTAGCACCCCCTCCCTTACTGCTCCCTTACTGCTCGCTGGCTCCCCCTCCCTTACTGCTCCCTTACTGCTCGCTGGCTCCCCCTCCCTTACTGCTCCCTTACTGCTCGCTGGCTCCCCCTCCCTTACTGCTCGCTGGCTCCACCTGCCTTACTGCTCGCTGGCTCCCCCTCCCTTACTGCTCGCTGGCTCCACCTCCCTAACTGCTCCCTTACAGCTTGCTGGCTCCCCCTCCCTTACTGGTCGCTGGCTCCCCCTCCCTTACTGCTCCCTTACTGCTCGCTGGTTCCACCTCCCTTACTGCTGCCTTACTGGTTGCTGGCTCCCCCTCCTTTACTGCTCCCTTACTGTTCGCTGGCTCCCCTTCCCTTACTGCTCGGTGGCTCCACCTCCCATACTGCTCCCTTACTACTTGCTGGCTCCCCCTCCCTTACTGCTCGCTGGCTCCCCCTCCCTTACTGCTCCCTTATTGCTCGTTGGCTCCACTTCCCTAACTGCTCCCTTACTGCTCGCTGGCTCCCCCTCCCTTACTGCTTGGTGGCTCAAACTCCCTAACTGGTCCCTTACTGCTCGCTGGCTCCCCCTTCCTTACTGCTCCCTTACTGCTCGCTGGCTCCCCCTCCCTTACTGCTCGCTGGCTCCACCTCCCTTACTGCTCCCTTACTGGTTTCTTGCTCCCCCTCCCTTACTGCTCGCTGGCTCCACCTAACTAACTGCTCCCTTACTGCTCGCTGGCGCCCCCTCCCTTTCTGCTGCCTTACTGGTTGCTGGCTCCCCCTCCCTTACTGTTCGCTTGCTCCACCTCCCTTTCATCTCCCTTACTGCTCGCTGGCTCCCCCTCCCTTACTGCTCGGTGGCTCCACCTCCCTAACTGCTCCCTTACTGCTTGCTGGCTCCCCCTCCCTTACTGCTCGCTGGCTCCACCTCCCTTACTGCTCGCTTGCTCCCCCTCCCTTACTGCTCGCAGGCTCCACCTGCCTTACTGCTCGCTGGCTCCCCCTTCCTTACTGCTCCCTTACTGCTCGCTGGCTCCACCTCCCTTACTGCTGCCTTACTGGTTGCTGGCTCCCCCTCCTTTACTGCTCCCTTACTGCTCGCTGGCTCCCCTCCCTTACTGCTCCCTAAATGCTCGCTGGCTCCCCCTCCCTTACTGCTCTGTGGCTCCACCTCCCTAACTGCTCCCTTACTTCTCGCTGGATCCACCTCCCTTACTGCTGCCTTACTGGTTGCTGGCTCCCCCTCCCTTACTGCTCCCTTACTGCTCGGTGGCTCCACCTCCCTTACTGCTCACTTACTGCTCGCTGGCTCCACCTCCCTTACTGCTCGCTGGCTCCCCCTCCCTTACTGCTCGCAGGCTCCACCTGCCTTACTGCTCGCTGGCTCCCCCTCCCTTAATGCTCGCTGGCTCCACCTCCCTAACTGCTCCCTTACTGTTTTCTGGCTCCCCCTCCATTACTGGTCACTGGCTCCCCCTCCCTTACTGCTCCCTTACTGCTCGCTGGCTCCACCTCCCTTACTGCTGCCTTACTGGTTGCTGGCTCCCCCTCCTTTACTGCTCCCTTACTGCTCGCTGGCTCCCCCTCCCTTACTGCTCGGTGGCTCCACCTCCCTTACTGCTCCCTTACTGCTTGCTGGCTCCCCCTCCCTTACTGCTCGCTTGCTACCCCTCCCTCACTGCTCGGTGGCTCCACCTTCCTTTCTGCTCCATTACTGCTCGCTGGCTCCCCCTCCCTTACTGCTCGCTGGCTCCCCCTCCCTTACTGCTCGCTTGCTCCACTTCCCTTACTGCTCCCTTACTGGTTTCTTGCTCCCCCTCCCTTACTGCTCGCTGGCTCCACCTCCCTAACTGCTCCCTTACTGCTCGCTGGCGCCCCCTCCCTTACTGCTGCCTTACTAATTGCTGGCTCCCCCTCCCTTACTGTTCGCTTGCTCCACCTCCCTTACTGCTCGCTGGCTCCCCCTCCCTTACTGCTCGGTGGCTCCACCTCCCTAACTGCTCCCTTACTGCTTGCTGGCTCCCCCTCCCTTACTTCTCGCTGGCTCCACCTCCCTTACTGCTCCCTTAATGCTCGCCGGCTCCCCCTCCCTTACTGCTCCCTTACTGCTCGCTGGCTCCCCCTCCCTTACTGCTCGCAGACTCCACCTGCCTTACTGCTCGCTGGTTCCCCCTCCCTTACTGCTCGCTGGCTCCACCTAACTAACTGCTCCCTTACTGCTTTCTGGCTCACCCCTTCCTTACTGGTCGATGGCTCCCCCTCCCTTACTGCTCCCTTACTGCTCGCTGGCTCCACCTCCCTTACTGCTGCCTTACTGGTTGCTGGCTCCCCCTCCTTTACTGCTCCCTTACTGCTCGCTGGCTCCCCTCCCTTACTGCTCCCTAAATGCTCGCTGGCTCCCCCTCCCTTACTGCTCTGTTGCTCCACCTCCCTAACTGCTCCCTTACTTCTCGCTGGATCCACCTCCCTTACTGCTGCCTTACTGGTTGCTTGCTCCCCCTCCCTTACTGCTCCCTTACTGCTCGTTGGCTCCACCTCCCTTACTTCTCCCTTACTGCTCGCTGGCTCCCCCTCCCTTACTGCTCGGTGGCTCCCGATCCCTTACTGCTCCCTTACTGCTCACTTACTGCTCGCTGGCTCCACCTCCCTTACTGCTCGCTGGCTCCCCCTCCCTTACTGCTCGCAGGCTCCACCTGCCTTACTGCTCGCTGGCTCCCCCTCCCTTAATGCTCGCTGGCTCCACCTCCCTAACTGCTCCCTTACTGCTTTCTGGCTCCCCTTCCCTTACTGGTCGCTGGCTCCCCCTCCCTTACTGCTCGCTTGCTCCACCTCCCTTACTGCTCCCTTAATGCTCGCTGGCTCCCCCTCCCTTACTGCTCCCTTACTGCTCTCTGGCTCCCCCTTCCTTAATGCTCGCTGGCTCCCCCTCCCTTACTGCTCGCAGGCTCCACCTGCCTTACTGCTCGCTGGCTCCCCCTCCCTTACTGCTCCCTTACTGGTTTCTTGCTCCCCTTCCCTTACTGCTCGCTGGCTCCACCTAACTAACTGCTCCCTTACTGCTCGCTGGCGCCCCCTCCCTTACTGCTTCCTTACTGGTTGCTGGCTCCCCCTCCCTTACTGTTCGCTTGCTCCACCTCCCTTACATCTCCCTTACTGCTCGCTGGCTCCCCCTCCCTTAATGCTCGGTGGCTCCACCTCCCTAACTGCTCCCTTACTGCTTGCTGGCTCCCCCTCCCTTACTGCTCGCTGGCTCCACCTCCCTTACTGCTCCCTTAATGCTCGCTGGCTCCCCCTCCCTTACTGCTCCCTTACTGCTCTCTGGCTCCCCCTCCCTTACTGCTGGCTGGCTCCCCCTCCCTTACTGCTCGCAGGCTCCACCTGCCTTACTGCTCGCTGGCTCCCCCTCCCTTACTGCTCCCTTACTGGTTTCTTGCTCCCCCTCCCTTACTGCTCGCTGGCTCCACCTCCCTAACTGCTCCCTTACTGCTCGCTGGCGCCCCCTCCCTTTCTGCTGCCTTACTGGTTGCTGGCTCCCCCTCCCTTACTGTTCGCTTGCTCCACCTCCCTTACATCTCCCTTACTGCTCGCTGGCTCCCCCTCCCTTACTGCTCGGTGGCTCCACCTCCCTAACTGCTCCCTTACTGCTTGCTGGCTCCCCCTCCCTTACTGCTCGCTGGCTCCACCTCCCTTACTGCTCGCTTGCTCCCCCTCCCTTACTGCTCGCAGGCTCCACCTGCCTTACTGCTCGCTGGCTCCCCCTCCCTTACTGCTCCCTTACTGCTCGCTGGCTCCACCTCCCTAACTGCTCCCTTACTGCTTTCTGGCTCCCCCTCCCTTACTGCTCGGTGGATCCACCTCCCTTACTACTCCCTTACTGCTCGCTGGCTCCACTTCCCTTACTGCTCCCTTACTGGTCACTGGCTCCCCCTCCCTTACTGCTGGGTGGCTCCCCCTCCCTTACTGCTCGGTGGCTCCACCTCCCTAACTGCTCCCTTACTGCTCGCTGGCTCCCCCTCCCTTACTGCTCGGTGGCTCCACCTCCCTTACTGCTCCCTTACTGCTTGCTGGCTCCCCCTCCCTTACTGCTCGCTTGCTACCCCTCCCTCACTGCTCGGTGGCTCCACCTTCCTTTCTGCTCCATTACTGCTCGCTGGCTCCCCCTCCCTTACTGCTCGCTGGCTCCCCCTCCCTTACTGCTCGGTGGCTCCACCTCCCTAACTGCTCCCTTACTGCTCGCTGGCGCCCCCTCCCTTACTGCTGCCTTACTGGTTGCTGGCTCCCCCTCCCTTACTGTTCGCTTGCTCCACCTCCCTTACATCTCCCTTACTGCTCGCTGGCTCCCCCTCCCTTACTGCTCGGTGGCTCCACCTCCCTAACTGCTCCCTTACTGCTTGCTGGCTCCCCCTCCCTTACTGCTCGCTGGCTCCACCTCCCTTACTGCTCCCTTAATGCTCGCTGGCTCCCCCTCCCTTACTGCTCCCTTACTGCTCTCTGGCTCCCCCTCCCTTACTGCTCGCTGGCTCCCCCTCCCTTTCTGCTCGCAGGCTCCACCTGCCTTACTGCTCGCTGGCTCCCCCTCCCTTACTGCTCGCTGGCTCCACCTAACTAACTGCTCCCTTACTTCTTTCTGGCTCACCCCTTCCTTACTGGTCGCTGGCTCCCCCTCCCTTACTGCTCCCTTACTGCTCGCTGGCTCCACCTCCCTTACTGCTGCCTTACTGGTTGCTGGCTCCCCCTCCTTTACTGCTCCCTTACTGCTCGCTGGCTCCCCTCCCTTACTGCTCCCTAAATGCTCGCTGGCTCCCCCTCCCTTACTGCTCTGTTGCTCCACCTCCCTAACTGCTCCCTTACTTCTCGCTGGATCCACCTCCCTTACTGCTGCCTTACTGGTTGCTGGCTCCCCCTCCCTTACTGCTCCCTTACTGCTCGGTGGCTCCACCTCCCTTACTTCTCCCTTACTGCTCGCTGGCTCCCCCTCCCTTACTGCTCGGTGGCTCCCGATCCCTTACTGCTCCCTTACTGCTCACTTACTGCTCGCTGGCTCCCCCTCCCTTACTGCTCGGTGGCTCAAACTCCCTAACTGCTCCCTTAATGCTCGCTGGCTCCCCCTCCCTTACTGCTCCCTTACTGTTCGCTGGCTGCCCCTCCCTTACTGCTCGGTAGCTCCACCTCCCTAACTGCTCACTTACTGCTTGCTGGCTCCCCCTCCCTTACTGCTCGATGGCTCCACCTCCCAAACTGCTCGCTGGCTCCCCCTCCCTTACTGCTCGCTGGCTCCACCTCCCTTACTGCTCCCTTACTGGTTTCTTTCTCCCCCTCCCTTACTGCTCGCTGGCTCCACCTCCCTAACTGCTCCTTTAATGCTCGCTGGCTCCCCCTCCCTTACTGCTGCCTTACTGGTTGCTGGCTCCCCCTCCCTTACTGTTCGCTGGCTCCACCTCCCTTACATCTCCCTTAGTGCTCGCTGGCTCCACCTGCCTTACTGCTCGCTGGCTCCCCCTCCCTTACTGCTCGCTGGCTCCACCTCCCTAACTGCTCCCTTACTGCTTGCTGGCTCCCCCTCCCTTACTGGTCGCTGGCTCCCCCTCCCTTACTGCTCCCTTACTGCTCGCTGGCTCCACCTCCCTTACTGCTGCCTTACTGGTTGCTGGCTCCCCCTCCTTTACTGCTCCCTTACTGCTCGCTGGCTCCCCCTCCCTTACTGCTCGGTGGCTCCACCTCCCATACTGCTCCCTTACTACTCGCTTGCTCCCCCTCCCTTACTGCTCGCTGGCTCCCCCTCCCTTACTGCTCCCTTATTGCTCGCTGGCTCCACTTCCCTAACTGCTCCCTTACTGCTCGCTGGCTCCCCCTCCCTTACTGCTCGGTGGCTCAAACTCCCTAACTGCTCCCTTACTGCTCGCTGGCTCCCCCTCCCTTACTGCTCCCTTACTGCTCGCTGGCTCCCCCTCCCTTACTGCTCGCTGGCTCCACCTCATTTACTGCTCCCTTACTGGTTTCTTTCTCCCCCTCCCTTACTGCTCGCTGGCTCCACCTCCCTAACTGCTCCTTTAATGCTCGCTGGCTCCCCCTCCCTTACTGCTGCCTTACTGGTTGCTGGCTCCCCCTCCCTTACTGTTCGCTGGCTCCACCTCCCTTACATCTCCCTTACTGCTCGCTGGCTCCCCCTGCCTTACTGCTCGGTGGCTCCACCTCCCTCACTGCTCCCTTACTGCTTGCTGGCTCCCCCTCCCTTACTGCTCGCTGGCTCCCCCTCCCTTACTGCTCGCTGGCTCCCCCTCCCTTACTGCTCGGTGGCTCCACCTCCCTAACTTATCCCTTACTGCTTGCTGGCTCCCCCTCCCTTACTGCTCGGTGGCTCCACCTCCCTTACTTCTCCCTTACTGCTCGCTGGCTCCCCCTGCCTTACTGCTCGGTGGCTCCACCTCCCTCACTGCTCCCTTACTGCTTGCTGGCTCCCCCTCCCTTACTGCTCGCTGGCTCCCCCTCCCTTACTGCTCGCTGGCTCCCCCTCCCTTACTGCTCGGTGGCTCCACCTCCCTAACTTGTCCCTTACTGCTTGCTGGCTCCCCCTCCCTTACTGCTCGGTGGCTCCACCTCCCTTACTGCTCCCTTACTGCTCACTTACTGCTCGCTGGCTCCCCCTCCCTTAGTGCTCGCTGGCTCCCCCTCCCTTACTGCTCGTTGGCTCCCCCTCCCTTACTGCTCCCTTACTCCTCGCTGGCTCCCCCTCCCTTACTGCTCCCTTACTGCTCGCTGGCTCCCCCTCCCTTACTGCTCGCTGGCTCCACCTGCCTTACTGCTCGCTGGCTCCCCCTCCCTTACTGCTCGCTGGCTCCACCTCCCTAACTGCTCCCTTACTGCTTTCTGGCTCCCCCTCCCTTACTGGTCGCTGGCTCCCCCTCCCTTACTGCTCCCTTACTGCTCGCTGGCTCCACCTCCCTTATTGCTGCCTTACTGCTCGCTGGCTCCCCCTTCCTTACTGCTCGGTGGCTCCACCTCCCTTACTGCTCCCTTACTGCTTGCTGGCTCCCCCTCCCTTACTGCTCGCTGGCTACCCCTCCCTCACTGCTCGGTGGCTCCACCTTCCTTTCTGCTCCATTACTGCTCGCTGGCTCCCCCTCCCTTACTGCTCGCTGGCTCCCCCTCCCTTACTGCTCGCTTGCTCCACTTCCCTTACTGCTCCCTTACTGCTGGCTGGCTCCCCCTCCCTTACTGCTCGGTGGCTTGCTGGCTCCCCCTCCCTTACTGCTCGCTGGCTCCCCCTCCCTTACTGCGCGCTGGCTCCCCCTCCCTTACTGCTCCCTTATTGCTCGCTGGCTCCCCCTCCCTTACTGCTCGGTGGCTCAAACTCCCTAACTGCTCCCTTAATGCTCGCTGGCTCCCCCTCCCTTCCTGCTCCCTTACTGTTCGCTGGCTGCCCCTCCCTTACTGCTCGGTAGCTCCACCTCCCTAACTGCTCACTTACTGCTTGCTGGCTCCCCCTCCCTTACTGCTCGATGGCTCCACCTCCCTTACTGCTCGCTGGCTCCACCTCCCTAACTGCTCCCTTACTGCTTGCTGGCTCCCCCTCCCTTACTGGTCGCTGGCTCCCCCTCCCTTACTGCTCCCTTACTGCTCGCTGGCTCCACCTCCCTTACTGCTGCCTTACTGGTTGCTGGCTCCCCCTCCTTTACTGCTCCCTTACTGCTCGCTGGCTCCCCTTCCCTTACTGCTCGGTGGCTCCACCTCCCATACTGCTCCCTTACTACTTGCTGGCTCCCCCTCCCTTACTGCTCGCTGGCTCCCACTCCCTTACTGCTCCCTTATTGCTCGTTGGCTCCACTTCCCTAACTGCTCCCTTACTGCTCGCTGGCTCCCCCTCCCTTACTGCTCGGTGGCTCAAACTCCCTAACTGGTCCCTTACTGCTCGCTGGCTCCCCCTCCCTTACTGCTCCCTTACTGCTCGCTGGCTCCCCCTCCCTTACTGCTCGCTGGCTCCACCTCCCTTACTGCTCCCTTACTGGTTTCTTGCTCCCCCTCCCTTACTGCTCGGTGGCTCCACCTCCCTAACTCTTCCCTTACTGCTTGCTGGCTCCCCCTCCCTTACTGCTCGGTGGCTCCACCTCCCTTACTTCTCCCTTAATGCCCGCTGGCTCCCCCTCCCTTACTGCTCGGTGGCTCCCCCTCCCTTACTGCTCCCTTACTGCTCACTTACTGCTCGCTTCTCCCCCTCCCTTAGTGCTCGCTGGCTCCCCCTCCCTTACTGCTCGCTGGCTCCCCCTCCCTTACTGCTCCCTTACTGCTCACTTACTGCTCGCTAGCACCCCCTCCCTTACTGCTCCCTTACTGCTCGCTGGCTCCCCCTCCCTTACTGCTCCCTTACTGCTCGCTGGCTCCCCCTCCCTTACTGCTCCCTTACTGCTCGCTGGCTCCCCCTCCCTTACTGCTCGCTGGCTCCACCTGCCTTACTGCTCGCTGGCTCCCCCTCCCTTACTGCTCGCTGGCTCCACCTCCCTAACTGCTCCCTTACAGCTTGCTGGCTCCCCCTCCCTTACTGGTCGCTGGCTCCCCCTCCCTTACTGCTCCCTTACTGCTCGCTGGTTCCACCTCCCTTACTGCTGCCTTACTGGTTGCTGGCTCCCCCTCCTTTACTGCTCCCTTACTGTTCGCTGGCTCCCCTTCCCTTACTGCTCGGTGGCTCCACCTCCCATACTGCTCCCTTACTACTTGCTGGCTCCCCCTCCCTTACTGCTCGCTGGCTCCCCCTCCCTTACTGCGCGCTGGCTCCCCCTCCCTTACTGCTCCCTTATTGCTCGCTGGCTCCCCCTCCCTTACTGCTCGGTGGCTCAAACTCCCTAACTGCTCCCTTAATGCTCGCTGGCTCCCCCTCCCTTCCTGCTCCCTTACTGTTCGCTGGCTGCCCCTCCCTTACTGCTCGGTAGCTCCACCTCCCTAACTGCTCACTTACTGCTTGCTGGCTCCCCCTCCCTTACTGCTCGATGGCTCCACCTCCCTTACTGCTCGCTGGCTCCACCTCCCTAACTGCTCCCTTACTGCTTGCTGGCTCCCCCTCCCTTACTGGTCGCTGGCTCCCCCTCCCTTACTGCTCCCTTACTGCTCGCTGGCTCCACCTCCCTTACTGCTGCCTTACTGGTTGCTGGCTCCCCCTCCTTTACTGCTCCCTTACTGCTCGCTGGCTCCCCTTCCCTTACTGCTCGGTGGCTCCACCTCCCATACTGCTCCCTTACTACTTGCTGGCTCCCCCTCCCTTACTGCTCGCTGGCTCCCCCTCCCTTACTGCTCCCTTATTGCTCGTTGGCTCCACTTCCCTAACTGCTCCCTTACTGCTCGCTGGCTCCCCCTCCCTTACTGCTCGGTGGCTCAAACTCCCTAACTGGTCCCTTACTGCTCGCTGGCTCCCCCTCCCTTACTGCTCCCTTACTGCTCGCTGGCTCCCCCTCCCTTACTGCTCGCTGGCTCCACCTCCCTTACTGCTCCCTTACTGGTTTCTTGCTCCCCCTCCCTTACTGCTCGGTTGCTCCACCTCCCTAACTTGTCCCTTACTGCTTGCTGGCTCCCCCTCCCTTACTGCTCGGTGGCTCCACCTCCCTTACTTCTCCCTTACTGCCCGCTGGCTCCCCCTCCCTTACTGCTCGGTTTCTCCCCCTCCCTTACTGCTCCCTTACTGCTCACTTACTGCTCGCTTCTCCCCCTCCCTTAGTGCTCGCTGGCTCCCCCTCCCTTACTGCTCGCTGGCTCCCCCTCCCTTACTGCTCCCTTACTGCTCACTTACTGCTCGCTAGCACCCCCTCCCTTACTGCTCCCTTACTGCTCGCTGGCTCCCCCTCCCTTACTGCTCCCTTACTGCTCGCTGGCTCCCCCTCCCTTACTGCTCCCTTACTGCTCGCTGGCTCCCCCTCCCTTACTGCTCGCTGGCTCCACCTGCCTTACTGCTCGCTGGCTCCCCCTCCCTTACTGCTCGCTGGCTCCACCTCCCTAACTGCTCCCTTACAGCTTGCTGGCTCCCCCTCCCTTACTGCTCCCTTACTGCTCGCTGGTTCCACCTCCCTTACTGCTGCCTTACTGGTTGCTGGCTCCCCCTCCTTTACTGCTCCCTTACTGTTCGCTGGCTCCCCTTCCCTTACTGCTCGGTGGCTCCACCTCCCATACTGCTCCCTTACTACTTGCTGGCTCCCCCTCCCTTACTGCTCGCTGGCTCCCCCTCCCTTACTGCTCCCTTATTGCTCGTTGGCTCCACTTCCCTAACTGCTCCCTTACTGCTCGCTGGCTCCCCCTCCCTTACTGCTTGGTGGCTCAAACTCCCTAACTGGTCCCTTACTGCTCGCTGGCTCCCCCTTCCTTACTGCTCCCTTACTGCTCGCTGGCTCCCCCTCCCTTACTGCTCGCTGGCTCCACCTCCCTTACTGCTCCCTTACTGGTTTCTTGCTCCCCCTCCCTTACTGCTCGCTGGCTCCACCTAACTAACTGCTCCCTTACTGCTCGCTGGCGCCCCCTCCCTTTCTGCTGCCTTACTGGTTGCTGGCTCCCCCTCCCTTACTGTTCGCTTGCTCCACCTCCCTTTCATCTCCCTTACTGCTCGCTGGCTCCCCCTCCCTTACTGCTCGGTGGCTCCACCTCCCTAACTGCTCCCTTACTGCTTGCTGGCTCCCCCTCCCTTACTGCTCGCTGGCTCCACCTCCCTTACTGCTCGCTTGCTCCCCCTCCCTTACTGCTCGCAGGCTCCACCTGCCTTACTGCTCGCTGGCTCCCCCTTCCTTACTGCTCCCTTACTGCTCGCTGGCTCCACCTCCCTTACTGCTGCCTTACTGGTTGCTGGCTCCCCCTCCTTTACTGCTCCCTTACTGCTCGCTGGCTCCCCTCCCTTACTGCTCCCTAAATGCTCGCTGGCTCCCCCTCCCTTACTGCTCTGTGGCTCCACCTCCCTAACTGCTCCCTTACTTCTCGCTGGATCCACCTCCCTTACTGCTGCCTTACTGGTTGCTGGCTCCCCCTCCCTTACTGCTCCCTTACTGCTCGGTGGCTCCACCTCCCTTACTGCTCACTTACTGCTCGCTGGCTCCACCTCCCTTACTGCTCGCTGGCTCCCCCTCCCTTACTGCTCGCAGGCTCCACCTGCCTTACTGCTCGCTGGCTCCCCCTCCCTTAATGCTCGCTGGCTCCACCTCCCTAACTGCTCCCTTACTGTTTTCTGGCTCCCCCTCCATTACTGGTCACTGGCTCCCCCTCCCTTACTGCTCCCTTACTGCTCGCTGGCTCCACCTCCCTTACTGCTGCCTTACTGGTTGCTGGCTCCCCCTCCTTTACTGCTCCCTTACTGCTCGCTGGCTCCCCCTCCCTTACTGCTCGGTGGCTCCACCTCCCTTACTGCTCCCTTACTGCTTGCTGGCTCCCCCTCCCTTACTGCTCGCTTGCTACCCCTCCCTCACTGCTCGGTGGCTCCACCTTCCTTTCTGCTCCATTACTGCTCGCTGGCTCCCCCTCCCTTACTGCTCGCTGGCTCCCCCTCCCTTACTGCTCGCTTGCTCCACTTCCCTTACTGCTCCCTTACTGGTTTCTTGCTCCCCCTCCCTTACTGCTCGCTGGCTCCACCTCCCTAACTGCTCCCTTACTGCTCGCTGGCGCCCCCTCCCTTACTGCTGCCTTACTAATTGCTGGCTCCCCCTCCCTTACTGTTCGCTTGCTCCACCTCCCTTACTGCTCGCTGGCTCCCCCTCCCTTACTGCTCGGTGGCTCCACCTCCCTAACTGCTCCCTTACTGCTTGCTGGCTCCCCCTCCCTTACTTCTCGCTGGCTCCACCTCCCTTACTGCTCCCTTAATGCTCGCCGGCTCCCCCTCCCTTACTGCTCCCTTACTGCTCGCTGGCTCCCCCTCCCTTACTGCTCGCAGACTCCACCTGCCTTACTGCTCGCTGGTTCCCCCTCCCTTACTGCTCGCTGGCTCCACCTAACTAACTGCTCCCTTACTGCTTTCTGGCTCACCCCTTCCTTACTGGTCGATGGCTCCCCCTCCCTTACTGCTCCCTTACTGCTCGCTGGCTCCACCTCCCTTACTGCTGCCTTACTGGTTGCTGGCTCCCCCTCCTTTACTGCTCCCTTACTGCTCGCTGGCTCCCCTCCCTTACTGCTCCCTAAATGCTCGCTGGCTCCCCCTCCCTTACTGCTCTGTTGCTCCACCTCCCTAACTGCTCCCTTACTTCTCGCTGGATCCACCTCCCTTACTGCTGCCTTACTGGTTGCTTGCTCCCCCTCCCTTACTGCTCCCTTACTGCTCGTTGGCTCCACCTCCCTTACTTCTCCCTTACTGCTCGCTGGCTCCCCCTCCCTTACTGCTCGGTGGCTCCCGATCCCTTACTGCTCCCTTACTGCTCACTTACTGCTCGCTGGCTCCACCTCCCTTACTGCTCGCTGGCTCCCCCTCCCTTACTGCTCGCAGGCTCCACCTGCCTTACTGCTCGCTGGCTCCCCCTCCCTTAATGCTCGCTGGCTCCACCTCCCTAACTGCTCCCTTACTGCTTTCTGGCTCCCCTTCCCTTACTGGTCGCTGGCTCCCCCTCCCTTACTGCTCGCTTGCTCCACCTCCCTTACTGCTCCCTTAATGCTCGCTGGCTCCCCCTCCCTTACTGCTCCCTTACTGCTCTCTGGCTCCCCCTTCCTTACTGCTCGCTGGCTCCCCCTCCCTTACTGCTCGCAGGCTCCACCTGCCTTACTGCTCGCTGGCTCCCCCTCCCTTACTGCTCCCTTACTGGTTTCTTGCTCCCCTTCCCTTACTGCTCGCTGGCTCCACCTAACTAACTGCTCCCTTACTGCTCGCTGGCGCCCCCTCCCTTACTGCTTCCTTACTGGTTGCTGGCTCCCCCTCCCTTACTGTTCGCTTGCTCCACCTCCCTTACATCTCCCTTACTGCTCGCTGGCTCCCCCTCCCTTAATGCTCGGTGGCTCCACCTCCCTAACTGCTCCCTTACTGCTTGCTGGCTCCCCCTCCCTTACTGCTCGCTGGCTCCACCTCCCTTACTGCTCCCTTAATGCTCGCTGGCTCCCCCTCCCTTACTGCTCCCTTACTGCTCTCTGGCTCCCCCTCCCTTACTGCTCGCTGGCTCCCCCTCCCTTACTGCTCGCAGGCTCCACCTGCCTTACTGCTCGCTGGCTCCCCCTCCCTTACTGCTCCCTTACTGGTTTCTTGCTCCCCCTCCCTTACTGCTCGCTGGCTCCACCTCCCTAACTGCTCCCTTACTGCTCGCTGGCGCCCCCTCCCTTTCTGCTGCCTTACTGGTTGCTGGCTCCCCCTCCCTTACTGTTCGCTTGCTCCACCTCCCTTACATCTCCCTTACTGCTCGCTGGCTCCCCCTCCCTTACTGCTCGGTGGCTCCACCTCCCTAACTGCTCCCTTACTGCTTGCTGGCTCCCCCTCCCTTACTGCTCGCTGGCTCCACCTCCCTTACTGCTCGCTTGCTCCCCCTCCCTTACTGCTCGCAGGCTCCACCTGCCTTACTGCTCGCTGGCTCCCCCTCCCTTACTGCTCCCTTACTGCTCGCTGGCTCCACCTCCCTAACTGCTCCCTTACTGCTTTCTGGCTCCCCCTCCCTTACTGCTCGGTGGATCCACCTCCCTTACTACTCCCTTACTGCTCGCTGGCTCCACTTCCCTTACTGCTCCCTTACTGGTCACTGGCTCCCCCTCCCTTACTGCTGGGTGGCTCCCCCTCCCTTACTGCTCGGTGGCTCCACCTCCCTAACTGCTCCCTTACTGCTCGCTGGCTCCCCCTCCCTTACTGCTCGGTGGCTCCACCTCCCTTACTGCTCCCTTACTGCTTGCTGGCTCCCCCTCCCTTACTGCTCGCTTGCTACCCCTCCCTCACTGCTCGGTGGCTCCACCTTCCTTTCTGCTCCATTACTGCTCGCTGGCTCCCCGTCCCTTACTGCTCGCTGGCTCCCCCTCCCTTACTGCTCGGTGGCTCCACCTCCCTAACTGCTCCCTTACTGCTCGCTGGCGCCCCCTCCCTTACTGCTGCCTTACTGGTTGCTGGCTCCCCCTCCCTTACTGTTCGCTTGCTCCACCTCCCTTACATCTCCCTTACTGCTCGCTGGCTCCCGATCCCTTACTGCTCCCTTACTGCTCACTTACTGCTCGCTGGCTCCCCCTCCCTTACTGCTCGGTGGCTCAAACTCCCTAACTGCTCCCTTAATGCTCGCTGGCTCCCCCTCCCTTACTGCTCCCTTACTGTTCGCTGGCTGCCCCTCCCTTACTGCTCGGTAGCTCCACCTCCCTAACTGCTCACTTACTGCTTGCTGGCTCCCCCTCCCTTACTGCTCGATGGCTCCACCTCCCAAACTGCTCGCTGGCTCCCCCTCCCTTACTGCTCGCTGGCTCCACCTCCCTTACTGCTCCCTTACTGGTTTCTTTCTCCCCCTCCCTTACTGCTCGCTGGCTCCACCTCCCTAACTGCTCCTTTAATGCTCGCTGGCTCCCCCTCCCTTACTGCTGCCTTACTGGTTGCTGGCTCCCCCTCCCTTACTGTTCGCTGGCTCCACCTCCCTTACATCTCCCTTAGTGCTCGCTGGCTCCACCTGCCTTACTGCTCGCTGGCTCCCCCTCCCTTACTGCTCGCTGGCTCCACCTCCCTAACTGCTCCCTTACTGCTTGCTGGCTCCCCCTCCCTTACTGGTCGCTGGCTCCCCCTCCCTTACTGCTCCCTTACTGCTCGCTGGCTCCACCTCCCTTACTGCTGCCTTACTGGTTGCTGGCTCCCCCTCCTTTACTGCTCCCTTACTGCTCGCTGGCTCCCCCTCCCTTACTGCTCGGTGGCTCCACCTCCCATACTGCTCCCTTACTACTCGCTTGCTCCCCCTCCCTTACTGCTCGCTGGCTCCCCCTCCCTTACTGCTCCCTTATTGCTCGCTGGCTCCACTTCCCTAACTGCTCCCTTACTGCTCGCTGGCTCCCCCTCCCTTACTGCTCGGTGGCTCAAACTCCCTAACTGCTCCCTTACTGCTCGCTGGCTCCCCCTCCCTTACTGCTCCCTTACTGCTCGCTGGCTCCCCCTCCCTTACTGCTCGCTGGCTCCACCTCATTTACTGCTCCCTTACTGGTTTCTTTCTCCCCCTCCCTTACTGCTCGCTGGCTCCACCTCCCTAACTGCTCCTTTAATGCTCGCTGGCTCCCCCTCCCTTACTGCTGCCTTACTGGTTGCTGGCTCCCCCTCCCTTACTGTTCGCTGGCTCCACCTCCCTTACATCTCCCTTACTGCTCGCTGGCTCCCCCTGCCTTACTGCTCGGTGGCTCCACCTCCCTCACTGCTCCCTTACTGCTTGCTGGCTCCCCCTCCCTTACTGCTCGCTGGCTCCCCCTCCCTTACTGCTCGCTGGCTCCCCCTCCCTTACTGCTCGGTGGCTCCACCTCCCTAACTTATCCCTTACTGCTTGCTGGCTCCCCCTCCCTTACTGCTCGGTGGCTCCACCTCCCTTACTTCTCCCTTACTGCTCGCTGGCTCCCCCTCCCTTACTGCTCGGTGGCTCCCCCTCCCTTACTGCTCCCTTACTGCTCACTTACTGCTCGCTTGCTCCCCCTCCCTTAGTGCTCGCTTGCTCCCCCTCCCTTACTGCTCGCTGGCTCCCCCTCCCTTACTGCTCCCTTACTGCTCACTTACTGCTCGCTGGCACCCCCTCCCTTACTGCTCCCTTACTGCTCGCTGGCTCCCCCTCCCTTACTGCTCCCTTACTGCTCGCTGGCTCCCCCTCCCTTACTGCTCCCTTACTGCTCGCTGGCTCCCCCTCCCTTACTGCTCGCTGGCTCAACCTGCCTTACTGCTCGCTGGCTCCCCCTCCCTTACTGCTCGCTGGCTCCACCTCCCTAACTGCTCCCTTACTGCTTGCTGGCTCCCCCTCCCTTACTGGTCGCTGGCTCCCCCTCCCTTACTGCTCCCTTACTGCTCGCTGGCTCCACCTGCCTTACTGCTGCCTCACTGGTTGCTGGCTCCCCCTCCTTTACTGCTCCCTTACTGCTCGCTGGCTCCCCCTCCCTTACTGCTCGGTGGCTCCACCTCCCATACTGCTCCCTTACTACTTGCTGGCTCCCCCTCCCTTACTGCTCGCTGGCTCCCCCTCCCTTACTGCTCCCTTATTGCTCGTTGGCTCCACTTCCCTAACTGCTCCCTTACTGCTCGCTGGCTCCCCCTCCCTTACTGCTCGGTGGCTCAAACTCCCTAACTGGTCCCTTACTGCTCGCTGGCTCCCCCTCCCTTACTGCTCGGTGGCTCCCCCTCCCTTACTGCTCCCTTACTGCTCACTTACTGCTCGCTGGCTCCCCCTCCCTTAGTGCTCGCTTGCTCCCCCTCCCTTACTGCTCGCTGGCTCCCCCTCCCTTACTGCTCCCTTACTGCTCACTTACTGCTCGCTGGCACGCCCTCCCTTACTGCTCCCTTACTGCTCGCTGGCTCCCCCTCCCTTACTGCTCACTTACTGCTCGCTGGCTCCACCTCCCTTACTGCTCGCTGGCTCCCCCTCCCTTATTGCTCGCAGGCTCCACCTGCCTTACTGTTCGCTGGCTCCCCCTCCCTTAATGCTCGCTGGCTCCACCTCCCTAACTGCTCCCTTACTGTTTTCTGGCTGCCCCTCCATTACTGGTCACTGGCTCCCCCTCCCTTACTGCTCCCTTACTGCTCGCTGGCTCCACCTCCCTTACTGCTGCCTTACTGGTTGCTGGCTCCCCCTCCTTTACTGCTCCCTTACTGCTCGCTGGCTCCCCCTCCCTTACTGCTCGGTGGCTCCACCTCCCTTACTGCTCCCTTACTGCTTGCTGGCTCCCCCTCCCTTACTGCTCGCTTGCTACCCCTCCCTCACTGCTCGGTGGCTACACCTTCCTTTCTGCTCCATTACTGCTCGCTGGCTCCCCCTCCCTTACTGCTCGCTGGCTCCCCCTCCCTTACTGCTCGCTTGCTCCACTTCCCTTACTGCTCCCTTACTGGTTTCTTGCTCCCCCTCCCTTACTGCTCGCTGGCTCCACCTCCCTAACTGCTCCCTTACTGCTCGCTGGCGCCCCCTCCCTTACTGCTGCCTTACTGATTGCTGGCTCCCCCTCCCTTACTGTTCGCTTGCTCCAACTCCCTTACATCTCCCTTACTGCTCGCTGGCTCCCCCTCCCTTACTGCTCGGTGGCTCCACCTCCCTAACTGCTCACTTACTGCTTGCTGGCTCCCCCTCCCTTACTGCTCGCTGGCTCCACCTCCCTTACTGCTCCCTTAATGCTCGCCGGCTCCCCCTCCCTTACTGCTCCCTTACTGCTCTCTGGCTCCCCCTCCCTTACTGTTCGCTGGCTCCCCCTCCCTTACTGCTCGCAGGCTCCACCTGCCTTACTGCTCGCTGGCTCCCCCTCCCTTACTGCTCGCTGGCTCCACCTAACTAACTGCTCCCTTACTTCTTTCTGGCTCACCCCTTCCTTACTGGTCGCTGGCTCCCCCTCCCTTACTGCTCCCTTACTGCTCGCTGGCTCCACCTCCCTTACTGCTGCCTTACTGGTTGCTGGCTCCCCCTCCTTTACTGCTCCCTTACTGCTCGCTGGCTCCCCTCCCTTACTGCTCCCTAAATGCTCGCTGGCTCCCCCTCCCTTACTGCTCTGTGGCTCCACCTCCCTAACTGCTCCCTTACTTCTCGCTGGATCCACCTCCCTTACTGCTGCCTTACTGGTTGCTGGCTCCCCCTCCCTTACTGCTCGCTGGCTCGCCCTCCCTTACTGCTCCCTTATTGCTCGTTGGCTCCACTTCCCTAACTGCTCCCTTACTGCTCGCTGGCTCCCCCTCCCTTACTGCTCGGTGGCTCAAACTCCCTAACTGGTCCCTTACTGCTCGCTGGCTCCCCCTCCCTTACTGCTCCCTTACTGCTCGCTGGCTCCCCCTCCCTTACTGCTCGCTGGCTCCACCTCCCTAACTGCTCCCTTACTGCTCGCTGGCGCCCCCTCCCTTTCTGCTGCCTTACTGGTTGCTGGCTCCCCCTCCCTTACTGTTCGCTTGCTCCACCTCCCTTACATCTCCCTTACTGCTCACTGGCTCCCCCTCCCTTACTGCTCGGTGGCTCCACCTCCCTAACTGCTCCCTTACTGCTTGCTGGCTCCCCCTCCCTTACTCCTCGCTGGCTCCACCTCCCTTACTGCTCGCTTGCTCCCCCTCCCTTACTGCTCGCAGGCTCCACCTGCCTTACTGCTCGCTGGCTCCCCCTTCCTTACTGCTCCCTTACTGCTCGCTGGCTCCACCTCCCTTACTGCTGCCTTACTGGTCGCTGGCTCCCCCTCCTTTACTGCTCCCTTACTGCTCGCTGGCTCCCCTCCCTTACTGCTCCCTAAATGCTCGCTGGCTCCCCCTCCCTTACTGCTCTGTGGCTCCACCTCCCTAACTGCTCCCTTACTTCTCGCTGGATCCACCTCCCTTACTGCTGCCTTACTGGTTGCTGGCTCCCCCTCCCTTACTGCTCCCTTACTGCTCGGTGGCTCCACCTCCCTTACTGCTCACTTACTGCTCGCTGGCTCCACCTCCCTTACTGCTCGCTGGCTCCCCCTCCCTTACTGCTCGCAGGCTCCACCTGCCTTACTGTTCGCTGGCTCCCCCTCCCTTAATGCTCGCTGGCTCCACCTCCCTAACTGCTCCCTTACTGTTTTCTGGCTCCCCCTCCATTACTGGTCACTGGCTCCCCCTCCCTTACTGCTCCCTTACTGCTCGCTGGCTCCACCTCCCTTACTGCTGCCTTACTGGTTGCTGGCTCCCCCTCCTTTACTGCTCCCTTACTGCTCGCTGGCTCCCCCTCCCTTACTGCTCGGTGGCTCCACCTCCCTTACTGCTCCCTTACTGCTTGCTGGCTCCCCCTCCCTTACTGCTCGCTTGCTACCCCTCCCTCACTGCTCGGTGGCTACACCTTCCTTTCTGCTCCATTACTGCTCGCTGGCTCCCCCTCCCTTACTGCTCGCTGGCTCCCCCTCCCTTACTGCTCGCTTGCTCCACTTCCCTTACTGCTCCCTTACTGGTTTCTTGCTCCCCCTCCCTTACTGCTCGCTGGCTCCACCTCCCTAACTGCTCCCTTACTGCTCGCTGGCGCCCCCTCCCTTACTGCTGCCTTACTGATTGCTGGCTCCCCCTCCCTTACTGTTCGCTTGCTCCAACTCCCTTACATCTCCCTTACTGCTCGCTGCCTCCCCCTCCCTTACTGCTCGGTGGCTCCACCTCCCTAACTGCTCCCTTACTGCTTGCTGGCTCCCCCTCCCTTACTGCTCGCTGGCTCCACCTCCCTTACTGCTCCCTTAATGCTCGCCGGCTCCCCCTCCCTTACTGCTCCCTTACTGCTCTCTGGCTCCCCCTCCCTTACTGTTCGCTGGCTCCCCCTCCCTTACTGCTCGCAGGCTCCACCTGCCTTACTGCTCGCTGGCTCCCCCTCCCTTACTGCTCGCTGGCTCCACCTAACTAACTGCTCCCTTACTTCTTTCTGGCTCACCCCTTCCTTACTGGTCGCTGGCTCCCCCTCCCTTACTGCTCCCTTACTGCTCGCTGGCTCCACCTCCCTTACTGCTGCCTTACTGGTTGCTGGCTCCCCCTCCTTTACTGCTCCCTTACTGCTCGCTGGCTCCCCTCCCTTACTGCTCCCTAAATGCTCGCTGGCTCCCCCTCCCTTACTGCTCTGTGGCTCCACCTCCCTAACTGCTCCCTTACTTCTCGCTGGATCCACCTCCCTTACTGCTGCCTTACTGGTTGCTGGCTCCCCCTCCCTTACTGCTCCCTTACTGCTCGGTGGCTCCACCTCCCTTACTTCACCCTTACTGCTCGCTGGCTCCCCCTCCCTTACTGCTCGGTGGCTCCCGGTCCCTTACTGCTCCCTTACTGCTCACTTACTGCTCGCTGGCTCCACTTCCCTTACTGCTCGCTGGCTCCCCCTCCCTTACTGCTCGCAGGCTCCACCTGCCTTACTGCTCGCTCGCTCCCCCTCCCTTAATGCTCGCTGGCTCCACCTCCCTAACTGCTCCCTTACTGCTTTCTGGCTCCCCTTCCCTTACTGGTCGCTGGCTCCCCCTCCCTTACTGATCCCTTACTGCTCGCTGGCTCCACCTCCCTTACTGCTGCCTTACTGGTTGCTGGCTCCCCCTCCTTTACTGCTCCCTTACTGCTCGCTGGCTCCCCCTCCCTTACTGCTCGGTGGCTCCACCTCCCTTACTGCTCCCTTACTGCTTGCTGGCTCCCCCTCCCTTACTGCTCGCTGGCTACCCCTCCCTCACTGCTCGGTGGCTCCACCTTCCTTTCTGCTCCATTACTGCTCGCTGGCTCCCCCTCCCTTACTGCTCGCTGGCTCCCCCTCCCTTACTGCTCGCTTGCTCCACTTCCCTTACTGCTCCCTTACTGCTGGCTGGCTCCCCCTCCCTTACTGCTCGGTGGCTTGCTGGCTCCCCCTCCCTTACTGCTCGCTGGCTCCCCCTCCCTTACTGCTCCCTTACTGCTCACTTACTGCTCGCTGGCTCCCCCTCCCTTAGTGCTCGCTGGCTCCACCTGCCTTACTGCTCGCCTGCTCCCCCACCCTTACTGCTCGCTTGCTCCACCTCCCTAACTGCTCCCTTACTGCTTGCTGGCTCTCCCTCCCTTACTGGTCGCTGGCTCCCCCTCCCTTACTGCTCCCTTACTGCTCGCTGGCTCCCCCTCCCTTACTGCTCGCTGGCTCCACCTCCCTTACTGCTCCCTTACTGGTTTCTTGCTCCCCCTCCCTTACTGCTCGCTGGCTCCCCCTCCCTTACTGCTCGCTAGCTCCACCTCCCTTACTGCTCCCTTACTGGTTTCTTGCTCCCCCTCCCTTAGTGCTCGCTGGCTCCACCTGCCTTACTGCTCGCTGGCTCCACCTCCCTTACTGCTCCCTTACTGGTTTCTTGCTCCCCCTCCCTTACTGCTCGCTGGCTCCACCTCCCTTACTGCTGCCTTACTAGTTGCTGGCTCCCCCTCCCTTACTGCTCCCTTACTGCTCGCTGGCTCCCCCTCCCTTACTGCTCGGTGGCTCCACCTCCCTTACTGCTCCCTTACTGCTCGCTGGCTCCCCCTCCCTTACTGCTCGCTGGCTCCCGCTCCCTTACTGCTCGCTGGCTCCCCCTCCCTTTCTGCTCGGTGGCTCCACCTTCCTTTCTGCTCCATTACTGCTCGCTGGCTCCCCCTCCTTTACTGCTCGCTGGCTCCCCCTCCCTTAATGCTCCCTTACTGCTCGCTTGCTCCACTTCCCTTACTGCTCCCTTACTGCTTGCTGGCTCCCCCTCCCTTACTGCTCGCTGGCTCCACCTCCCTAACTGCTCCCTTACTGCTTGCTGGCTCCCCCTCCCTTACTGCTCGCTGGCTCCCCCTCCCTTACTACTCGGTGGATCCACCTCCCTTACTTCTCCCTTACTGCTCGCTGGCTCCACTTCCCTTACTGCTCCCTTACTGGTCGCTGCCTCCCCCTCCCTTACTGCTCGGTGGCTCCCCCTCCCTTACTGCTCGCTGGCTCCACCTCCCTTACTGCTCCCTTACTGGTTGCTGGCTCCACCTCCCTAACTGCTCCCTTACTGCTCGCTGGCTCCACCTCCCTTACTGCTGCCTTACTGGTTGCTGGCTCCACCTCCCTTACTGCTCCCTTACTGCTCGCTGGCTCCCCCTCCCTTACTGCTCGCTGGCTCCACCTCCATTACTGCTCGTTGGCTCCACCTCCCTAACTGCTCCCTTACTGCTTGCTGGCTCCACCTCCCTAACTGCTCCCTTACTGCTCGCTGGCTCCCCCTCCCTTACTGCTCGCTGGCTCCCCCTCCCTTACTGCTCCCTTATTGATAGCTGGCTCCACTTCCCTAACTGCTCCCTTACTGCTTGCTGGCTCCCCCTCCCTTACTGCTCGCTGGCTCCCCCTCCCTTACTGCTCCCTTACTGCTCGCTGGCTCCCCCTCCCTTACTGCTCTGTGGCTCCACCTCCCTAACTGCTCCCTTACTGCTCGCTGGATCCACCTCCCTTACTGCTGCCTTTCTCGTTGCTGGCTCCCCCTCCCTTACTGCTCCCTTACTGCTCGGTGGCTCCACCTCCCTTACTTCTCCCTTACTGCTCGCTGGCTCCCCCTCCATTACTGCTCGGTGGCTCCCCCTCCCTTACTGCTCCCTTACCGCTCAGTTACTGCTCGCTGGCTCCACCTGCCTTACTGCTCGCTGGCTCCCCCTCCCTTACTGCTTGCTGGCTCCCCCTCCCTTACTGGTCGCTGGCTCCCCCTCCCTTACTGCTCCCTTACTGCTCGGTGGCTCCACCTCCCTAACTGCTCCCTTACTGCTTGCTGGCTACCCCTCCCTTACTGCTCGGTGGCTCCACCTCCCTAACTGCTCCCTTACTGCTTGCTGGCTCCCCCTCCCTTACTGCTCGGTGGCTCCACCTCCCTTACTTCTCCCTTACTGCTCGCTGGCTCCACTTCCCTTACTGCTGCCTTACTGGTTGCTGGCTCCCCCTCCCTTACTGTTCGCTGGCTCCACCTCCCTTACTGCTCCCTTACTGCTCGCTGGCTCCCCCTCCCTTACTGCTCGGTGGCTCCACCTCCCTTACTGCTCCCTTACTGCTCGCTGGCTCCCCCTCCCTTACTGCTCGCTGGCTCTCCCTCCCTTACTGCTCGCTGGCTCCACCTCCCTTACTGCTCACTTACTGGTCGCTGGCTCCCCCTCCCTTACTGCTCGGTGGCTCCCCCTCCCTTACTGCTCCCTTACTGCTCGCTGGCTCCACCTCCCTTACTGCTCCCTTACTGCTCGCTGGCTCCGCCTCCCTTACTGCTCGCTGGCTCCCCCTCCCTTACTGCTCCCTTATTACTCGCTGGCTCAACTTCCCTAACTGCTCCCTTACTGCTTGCTGGCTCCCCCTCCCTTACTGCTCTGTGGCTCAAACTCCCTAACTGCTCCCTTACTGCTCGCTGGCTCCCCCTCCCTTACTGCTCCCTTACTGCTCGCTGGCTCCCCCTCCCTTACTTCTCGGTGGCTCCACCTCCCTAACTGCTCCCTTACTGCTCGCTGGATCCACCTCCCTAACTGCTCCCTTACTGCTTGCTGGCTCCACCTCCCTTACTGCTCACTTACTGGTTTCTGGCTGCCCCTCCCTTACTGCTGGCTGGCTCCACCTCCCTAACTGCTCCCTTACTGTTCGCCTGCTCTCCCTCCCTTACTGCTCCCTTACTGCTCGCTGGCTCAACTTCCCTTACTGCTCACTTACTGGTCGCTGGCTCCCCCTCCCTTACTGCTCGCTGGCTCCACCTCGCTTACTGCTCGCTGGCTCCCCCTCCCTTACTGCTCGCTGGCTCCCCCTCCCTTACTGCTCCCTAATTACTCGCTGGCTCAACTTCCCTAACTGCTCCCTTACTGCTTGCTGGCTCCCCCTCCCTTACTGCTCGGTGGCTCAAACTCCCTAACTGCTCCCTTACTGCTCGCTGGCTCCCCCTCCCTTACTGCTCCCTTACTGCTCGCTGGCTCCCCCTCCCTTACTTCTCGGTGGCTCCACCTCCCTAACTGCTCCCTTACTGCTCGCTGGATCCACCTCCCTAACTGCTCCCTTACTGCTTGCTGGCTCCACCTCCCTTACTGCTCACTTACTGGTTTCTGGCTGCCCCTCCCTTACTGCTCGCTGGCTCCACCTCCCTAACTGCTCCCTTACTGTTCGCTTGCTCTCCCTCCCTTACTGCTCCCTTACTGCTCGCTGGCTCAACTTCCCTTACTGCTCACTTACTGGTCGCTGGCTCCCCCTCCCTTACTGCTCGGTTGCTCCCCCTCCCTTACTGCTCCCTTACTGCTCGCTGGCTCCCCTCCCTTACTGCTCCCTAACTGCTCCCTTACTGCTCGCTGGCTGCCCCTCCCTTACTGCTCAGAGGCTCCACCTCCCTTACTGCTCCCTTACTGCTCGCTGGCTCCCCCTCCCTTACTGCTCCCTTACTGCTCGCTGGCTCCCCCTCCCTTACTGCTCGCTGGCTCCCCCTCCCTTACTGCTCCCTTATTGATAGCTGGCTCCACTTCCCTAACTGCTCCCTTACTGCTTGCTGGCTCCCCCTCCTTTACTGCTCGCTGGCTCCCCCTCCCTTACTGCTCCCTTACTGCTCGCTGGCTCCCCCTCCCTTACTGCTCGCTGGCTCCCCCTCCCTTACTGCTCCCTTATTGATAGCTGGCTCCACTTCCCTAACTGCTCCCTTACTGCTTGCTGGCTCCCCCTCCCTTACTGCTCGCTGGCTCCCCCTCCCTTACTGCTCCCTTACTGCTCGCTGGCTCCCCCTCCCTTACTGCTCTGTGGCTCCACCTCCCTAACTGCTCCCTTACTGCTCGCTGGATCCACCTCCCTTACTGCTGCCTTTCTCGTTGCTGGCTCCCCCTCCCTTACTGCTCCCTTACTGCTCGGTGGCTCCACCTCCCTTACTTCTCCCTTACTGCTCGCTGGCTCCCCCTCCATTACTGCTCGGTGGCTCCCCCTCCCTTACTGCTCCCTTACCGCTCAGTTACTGCTCGCTGGCTCCACCTGCCTTACTGCTCGCTGGCTCCCCCTCCCTTACTGCTTGCTGGCTCCCCCTCCCTTACTGGTCGCTGGCTCCCCCTCCCTTACTGCTCCCTTACTGCTCGCTGGCTCCACCTCCCTTACTGCTGCCTTACTGGTTGCTGGCTCCCCCTCCCTTACTGCTCCCTTACTGCTCGCTGGCTCCCCCTCCCTTACTGCTCGCTGGCTCCCCCTCCCTTACTGCTCGCTGGCTCCACCTTCCTTACTGCTCCCTTACTGCTCGCTGGCTCCCCCTCTCTTACTGCTCGCTGGCTCCCCCTCACTTACTGCTCCGTTACTGCTCGCTGGCTCCACTTCCCTTACTGCTCCCTTACTGCTTGCTGGCTCCCCCTCCCTTGCTGCTCGGTGGCTCAACCTCCCTAACTGCTCCCTTACTGCTCGCTGGCTCCCCCTCCCTTACTGCTCGGTGGCTCCACCTCCCTAACTGCTCCCTTACTGCTGGCTGGCTCCCCCTCCCTTTCTGCTCGGTGGCTTGCTGGCTCCCCCTCCCTTACTGCTCGGTGGCTACACCTCCCTAACTGCTCCCTTACTGCTCGCTGGCTCCCCCTCCCTTACTGCTCCCTTACTGCTCGCTGGCTCCCCCTCCCTTACTGCTCGCTGGCTCCCCCTCCCTTAATGCTCCCTTATTGATAGCTGGCTCCACTTCCCTAACTGCTCCCTTACTGCTTGCTGGCTCCCCCTCCCTTACTGCTCGCTGGCTCCCCCTCCCTTACTGCTCCCTTACTGCTCGCTGGCTCCCCCTCCCTTACTGCTCTGTGGCTCCACCTCCCTAACTGCTCCCTTACTGCTCGCTGGATCCACCTCCCTTACTGCTGCCTTTCTGGTTGCTGGCTCCCCCTCCCTTACTGCTCCCTTACTGCTCGGTGGCTCCACCTCCCTTACTTCTCCCTTACTGCTCGCTGGCTCCCCCTCCATTACTGCTCGGTGGCTCCCCCTCCCTTACTGCTCCCTTACCGCTCAGTTACTGCTCGCTGGCTCCACCTCCCTTACTGCTCGCTGGCTCCCCCTCCCTTCCTGCTCGCAGGCTCCACCTGCCTTACTGCTCGCTGGCTCCCCCTCCCTTAGTGCTTGCTGGCTCCCCCTCCCTTACTGGTCGCTGGCTCCCCCTCCCTTACTGCTCCCTTACTGCTCGCTGGCTCCACCTCCCTTACTGCTGCCTTACTGGTTGCTGGCTCCCCCTCCCTTACTGCTCCCTTACTGCTCGCTGGCTCCCCCTCCCTTACTGCTCGCTGGCTCCCCCTCCCTTACTGCTCGCTGGCTCCCCCTCCCTTACTGCTCGCTGGCTCCACCTTCCTTACTGCTCCCTTACTGCTCGCTGGCTCCCGCTCTCTTACTGCTCGCTGGCTCCCCCTCACTTACTGCTCCCTTACTGCTCGCTGGCTCCACTTCCCTTACTGCTCCCTTACTGCTTGCTGGCTCCCCCTCCCTTGCTGCTCGGTGGCTCAACCTCCCTAACTGCTCCCTTACTGCTCGCTGGCTCCCCCTCCCTTACTGCTCGGTTGCTCCACCTCCCTAACTGCTCCCTTACTGCTGGCTGGCTCCCCCTCCCTTTCTGCTCGGTGGCTTGCTGGCTCCCCCTCCCTTACTGCTCGGTGGCTCCACCTCCCTAACTGCTCCCTTACTGCTCGCTGGATCCACCTCCCTAACTGCTCCCTTACTGCTCGCTGGCTCCACCTCCCTAACTGCTCCCTTACTGTTCGCTTGCTCTCCCTCCCTTACTGCTCACTTACTGGTCGCTGGCTCCCCTCCCTTACTGCTCCCTAACTGCTCCCTTACTGCTCGGTTGCTCCCCCTCCCTTACTGCTCCCTTACTGCTCGCTGGCTCCCCTCCCTTACTGCTCCCTAACTGCTCCCTTACTTCTCGCTGGCTCCCCCTCCCTTACTGCTCAGAGGCTCCACCTCCCTTACTGCTCCCTTACTGCTCGCTGGCTCCCCCTCCCTTACTGCTCGCTGGCTCCCCCTCCCTTACTGCTCCCTTATTGATAGCTGGCTCCACTTCCCTAACTGCTCCCTTACTGCTTGCTGGCTCCCCCTCCTTTACTGCTCGCTGGCTCCCCCTCCCTTACTGCTCCCTTACTGCTCGCTGGCTCCCCCTCCCTTACTGCTCGCTGGCTCCCCCTCCCTTACTGCTCCCTTATTGATAGCTGGCTCCACTTCCCTAACTGCTCCCTTACTGCTTGCTGGCTCCCCCTCCCTTACTGCTCGCTGGCTCCCCCTCCCTTACTGCTCCCTTACTGCTCGCTGGCTCCCCCTCCCTTACTGCTCTGTGGCTCCACCTCCCTAACTGCTCCCTTACTGCTCGCTGGATCCACCTCCCTTACTGCTGCCTTTCTGGTTGCTGGCTCCCCCTCCCTTACTGCTCCCTTACTGCTCGGTGGCTCCACCTCCCTTACTTCTCCCTTACTGCTCGCTGGCTCCCCCTCCCTTACTGCTCGGTGGCTCCCCCTCCCTTACTGCTCCCTTACCGCTCACTTACTGCTCGCTGGCTCCACCTCCCTTACTGCTCGCTGGCTCCCCCTCCCTTCCTGCTCGCAGGCTCCACCTGCCTTACAGCTCGCTGGCTCCCCCTCCCTTACTGCTTGCTGGCTCCCCCTCCCTTACTGGTCGCTGGCTCCCCCTCCCTTACTGCTCCCTTACTGCTCGCTGGCTCCACCTCCCTTACTGCTGCCTTACTGGTTGCTGGCTCCCCCTCCTTTACTGCTCCCTTACTGCTCGCTGGCTCCCCCTCCCTTACTGCTCGGTGACTCCACCTCCCTTACTGCTCCCTTACTGCTCGCTGGCTCCCCCTCCCTTACTGCTCGCTGGCTCCCCCTCCCTTACTGCTCGCTGGCTCCACCTTCCTTACTGCTCCCTTGCTGCTCGCTGGCTCCCCCTCTCTTACTGCTCGCTGGCTCCCCCTCACTTACTGCTCCCTTACTGCTCGCTGGCTCCACTTCCTTACTGCTCCCTTACTGCTTCCTTGCTCCCCCTCCCTTGCTGCTCGGTGGCTCAACCTCCCTAACTGCTCCCTTACTGCTCGCTGGCTCCCCCTCCCTTACTGCTCGGTGGCTCCACCTCCCTAACTGCTCCCTTACTGCTCGCTGGCTCCCCCTCCCTTACTGCTCGGTGGCTCCACCTCCCTAACTGCTCCCTTACTGCTGGCTGGCTCCCCCTCCCTTTCTGCTCGGTGGCTTGCTGGCTCCCCCTCCCTTACTGCTCGGTGGCTCCACCTCCCTAACTGCTCCCTTACTGCTTGCTGGCTCCCCCTCCCTTACTGCTCGCTGGCTCCCCCTCCCTTACTGCTCCCTTACTGCTCGCTGGCTCCCCCTCCCTTACTGCTCGGTGGCTCAACCTCCCTAACTGCTCGCTGGCTCCCCCTCCCTTACTGCTCGCTGGCTACACCTCCCTTACTGCTCCCTTACTGGTTTCTGGCTCCCCCTCCCTTACTGCTCGCTGGCTCCACCTCCCTAAATGCTCCCTTACTGCTCGCTGGCTCCCCCTCCCTTACTGCTGCCTTACTGGTTGCTGGCTCCCCCTCCCTTACTGTTCGCTGGCTCCACCTCCCTTACTGCTCCCTTACTGCTCGCTTGCTCCCCCTCCCTTACTGCTCGGTGGCTCCACCTCCCTAATTGCACCCTTAATGCTTGCTGGCTCCCCCTCCCTTACAGCTCGCTGGCTCCACCTCCCTTACTGCTCCCTTACTGCTCCCTTGCTCCCCCTCCCTTACTGCTCCCTTACTGCTCGCTGGCTCCCCCTCCCTTACTGCCCGGTGGCTCCCCCTCCCTTACTGCTCCCTTACTGCTCACTTACTGCTCGCTGTCTCCACCTCCCTTACTGCTCGCTGGCTCCCCCTCCCTTACTGCTCGCAGGCTCCACCTGCCTTACTGCTTGCTGGCTCCCCCTCCCTTACTGCTCGCTGGCTCCACCTCCCTACCTGCTCCCTTACTGCTTGCTGGCTCCCCCTCCCTTAGTGCTCGCTGGCTCCACCTCCCTTACTGCTCCCTTACTGGTTTCTGGCTCCCCCTCCCTTACTGCTCGCTGGCTCCACCTCCCTAACTGCTCCCTTACTGCTCGCTGGCTCCCCCTCCCTTACTGCTGCCTTACTGGTTGCTGGCTCCCCCTCCCTTACTGTTCGCTGGCTCCACCTCCCTTACTGCTCCCTTACTGCTCGCTGGCTCCCCCTCCCTTACTGCTCGCTGGCCCCACCTCCCTAACTGCTCCCTTACTGCTTGCTGGCTCCCCCTCCCTTACTGCTCGCTGGCTCCACCTCCCTTAATGTTCCCTTACTGCTCGCTGGCTCCCCCTCCCTTACTGCTCGCTGGCTCCACCTCCCTTAATGTTCCCTTACTGCTCGCTGGCTCCCCCTCCCTTACTGCTCCCTTACTGCTCGCTGGCTCCCCCTCCCTTACTGCTCCCTTACTGCTCGCTGGCTCCACCTCCCTTACTGCTGCCTTACTGGTCGCTGGCTCCCCCTCCTTTACTGCTCCCTTACTGCTCGCTGGCTCCCCCTCCCTTACTGCTCGGTGGCTCCACCTCCCTTACTGCTCCCTTACTTCTCGCTGGCTCCCCCTCCCTTACTGCTCGCTGGCTCTCCCTCCCTTACTGCTCCCTTACTGCTCGCTGGCTCCACTTCCCTTAGTGCTCACTTACTGGTCGCTGGCTCCCCCTCCCTTACTGCTCGGTGGCTCCCCCTCCCTTACTGCTCCCTTACTGCTCGCTGGCTCCACCTCCCTTACTGCTCCCTTACTGCTCGCTGGCTCCCCCTTCCTTACTGCTCGCTGGCTCCACCTCCCTTACTGCTCGCTGGCTCCCCCTCCCTTACTGCTCGCTGGCTCCCCCTCCCTTACTGCTCCCTTATTGCTCGCTGGCTCAACTTCCCTAACTGCTCCCTTACTGCTTGCTGGCTCCCCCTCCCTTACTGCTTGGTGGCTCAAACTCCCTAACTGCTCCCTTACTGCTCGCTGGCTCCCCCTCCCTTACTGCTCCCTTACTGCTCGCTGGCTCCACCTCCCTTACTGCTCCCTTACTGCTCGCTGGCTCCCCGTCCCTTACTGCTCGCTGGCTCCACCTCCCTTACTGCTCGCTGGCTCCCCCTCCCTTACTGCTCGCTGGCTCCCCCTCCCTTACTGCTCCCTTATTGCTCGCTGGCTCCACTTCCCTAACTGCTCCCTTACTGCTTGCTGGCTCCCCCTCCCTTACTGCTCTGTGGCTCAAACTCCCTAACTGCTCCCTTACTGCTCGCTGGCTCCCCCTCCCTTACTGCTCCCTTACTGCTCGCTGGCTCCCCCTCCCTTACTTCTCGGTGGCTCCACCTCCCTAACTGCTCCCTTACTGCATGCTGGCTCCCCCTCCCTTACTGCTCGGTGGCTCCACCTCCCTAACTGCTCGCTGCCTCCCCATCCCTTACTGCTCCATTGCTCCACCTCCCTTACTGCTCCCTTACTGGTTTCAGGCTCCCCCTCCCTTACTGCTCGCTGGCTCCACCTCCCTAACTGCTCCCTTACTGCTCGCTGGCTCCCCCTCCCTTACTGCTGCTTTACTGGTTGCTGGCTCCCCCTCACTTACTGTTCGCTTGCTCTCCCTCCCTTACTGCTCCCTTACTGCTCGCTGGCTCAACTTCCCTTACTGCTCTCTTACTGGTCGCTGGCTCCCCCTCCCTTACTGCTCGGTGGCTCCCCCTCCCTTACTGCTCCCTTACTGCTCGCTGGCTCCCCCTCCCTTACTGCTCCCTTACTGCTCGCTGGCTCCCCCTCCCTTACTGCTCTGTGGCTCCACCTCCCTAACTGCTCCCTTACTGCTCGCTGGATCCACCTCCCTTACTGCTGCCTTACTGGTTGCTGGCTCCCCCTCCCTTACTGCTCCCTTACTGCTCGGTGGCTCCACCTCCCTTACTTCTCCCTTACTGTTCGCTGGCTCCCCCTCCCTTACTGCTCGCTGGCTCCACCTCCCTTACTGCTCGCTAGCTCCCCCTCCCTTACTGCTCGCAGGCTCCACCTGCCTTACTGCTTGCTGGCTCCCCCTCCCTTATTGCTCGCTGGCTCCACCTCCCTAACTGCTCACTTACTGCTTGCTGGTTCCCCCTCCCTGACTGGTCGCTGGCTCCCCCTCCCTTAATGCTCCCTTACTGCTCGCTGGCTCCACCTCCCTTAATGCTGCCTTACTGCTTGCTGGCTCCCCCTCCTTTACTGCTCCCTTACTGCTCGCTGGCTCCCCCTCTCTTACTGCTCGGTGGCTCCACCTCCCTTACTGCTGCCTTACTGGTTGCTGGCTCCCCCTCCCTTACTTCTCGGTGGCTCCACCTCCCTAACTGCTCCCTTATTGCTCGCTGGCTCCACTTCCCTAACTGCTCCCTTATTGCTCGCTGGCTCCCCCTCCCTTACTGCTCCCTTACTGCTCGCTGGCTCCCCCTCCCTTACTGCTCGCTGGCTCCCCCTCCCTTACTGCTCGCTGGCTCCACTTCCCTTACTGCTTGCTGGCTCCCCCTCCCTTACTGCTCGGTGGCTCCACCTCCCTAACTGCTCCCTTACTGCTTGCTGGCTCCCCTCCCTTACTGCTCGCTGGCTCCCCCTCCCTTACTGCTCGGTGGCTCCACCTCCCTAACTGCTCCCTTAATGCTTGCTGGCTCCCCCTCCCTTACTGCTCTCTGGCTCCCCCTCCCTTACTGCTCCCTTACTGCTCGCTGGCGCCACCTCCCTTACTGCTCGGTGGCTCCACCTCCCTAACTGCTCCCTTACTGCTTGCTGGCTCCCCCTCCCTTACTGCTCGGTGGCTCCACCTCCCTAACTGCTCCCTTACTGCTTGCTGCCTCCCCCTCCCTTACTGCTCGCTGGCTCCCCCTCCCTTACTGCTCTGTGGCTCCACCTCCCTAACTGCTCCCTTACTGCTTGCTGGCTCCCCCTCCCTTACTGCTCGGTGGCTCCACCTCCCTAAATGCTCCCTTACTGCTTGCTGGCTCCCCCTCCCTTGCTGCTCGGTGGCTCCACCTCCCTAACTGCTCCATTACTGCTTGCTGGCTCCCCCTCCCTTACTGCTCGCTGGCTCCCCCTCCCTTACTGCCCCCTTACTGGTCGCTGGCTCGACCTCCCTTACTGCTGCCTTACTGGTTGCTGGCTCCCCCTCCCTTACTGCTCCCTTACTGCTCGCTGGCTCCCCCTCCCTTACTGCTCGGTGGCTCTACCTCCCTTACTGCTCCCTTACTGCTCGCTTGCTCCCCCTCCCATACTGCTTGCTGGCTCTCCCTCCCTTACTGCTCCCTTACTGCTCACTGGCTCCACTTCCCTTACTGCTCACTTACTGGTCGCTGGCTCCCCCTCCCTTACTGCTCGGTGGCTCCCCCTCCCTTACTGCTCCCTTACTGCTCCCTTACTGCTCGCTGGCTCCCCTCCCTTACTGCTCCCTAACTGCTCCCTTACTGCTCGCTGGCTCCCCCTCCCTTACTGCTCGCTGGCTCCCCCTCCCTTACTGCTAAGAGGCTCCACCTCCCTTACTGCTCCTTTACTGCTTGCTGGCTCCCCCTCCCTTACTGCTCGCTGGCTCCCCCTCCCTTACTGCTCAGAGGCTCCACCTCCCTTACTGCTCCCTTACTGCTCGGTGGCTCCCCCTCCCTTACTGCTCCCTTACTGCTCGCTGGCTCCACCTCCCTTACTGCTCCCTTACTGCTCGCTGGCTCCCCGTCCCTTACTGCTCGCTGGCTCCACCTCCCTTACTGCTCGCTGGCTCCCCCTCCCTTACTGCTCGCTGGCTCCCCCTCCCTTACTGCTCCCTTATTGCTCGCTGGCTCCACTTCCCTAACTGCTTCCTTACTGCTTGCTGGCTCCCCCTCCCTTACTGCTCTGTGGCTCAAACTCCCTAACTGCTCCCTTACTGCTCGCTGGCTCCCCCTCCCTTACTGCTCCCTTACTGCTCGCTGGCTCCCCCTCCCTTACTTCTCGGTGGCTCCACCTCCCTAACTGCTCCTTACTCTATGCTGGCTCCCCCTCCCTTACTGCTCGGTGGCTCCACCTCCCTAACTGCTCGCTGGCTCCCCTTCCCTTACTGCTCCATTGCTCCACCTCCCTTACTGCTCCCTTACTGGTTTCAGGCTCCCCCTCGCTTACTGCTCGCTGGCTCCACCTCCCTAACTGCTCCCTTACTGCTCGCTTGCTCCCCCTCCCTTACTGCTGCTTTACTGGTTGCTGGCTCCCCCTCCCTTACTGTTCGCTTGCTGTCCCTCCCTTACTGCTCCCTTGCTGCTCGCTGGCTCAACTTCCCTTACTGCTCTCTTACTGGTCGCTGGCTCCCCCTCCCTTACTGCTCGGTGGCTCCCCCTCCCTTACTGCTCCCTTACTGCTCGCTGGCTCCCCTCCCTTACTGCTCCCTAACTGCTCCCTTACTGCTCGCTGGCTCCCCCTCCCTTTCTGCTCGCTGGCTCGCCCTCCCTTACTGCTCAGAGGCTCCACCTCCCTTACTGCTCCCTTACTGGTTGCTGGCTCCCCCTCCTTTACTGCTCCTTTACTGCTCGGTGGCTCCCCCTCCCTTACTGCTCCCTTACAGCTCGCTGGCTCCACCTCCCTTACTGCTCCCTTACTGCTCGCTGGCCCCACCTCCCTTACTGCTCCCTTAGTTCTCGCTGGCTCCCCCTCCCTTACTGCTCGCTGGCTCCACCTCCCTTACTGCTCGCTTGCTCCCCCTCCCTTACTGCTCCCTTATTGCTCGCTGGCTCCACTTCCCTAACTGCTCCCTTACTGCTTGCTCGCTCCCACTCCCTTACTGCTCGCTGGCTCCACCTCCCTTACTGCTCCTTTACTGCTCGCGGGCTCCCCCTCCCTTACTGCTCCCTTACTGCTTCCTGGCTCCCCCTCCCTTACTGCTCCCTTACTGCTCGCTGGCTCCCCCGCCCTTACTGCTCTGTGGCTCCCCCTCCCTTACTGCTCAGAGGCTCCACCTCCCTTACTGCTCCCTTACTGCTTGCTGGCTCCCCCTCCCTTACTGCTCGCTGGCTCCCCCTCCCTTACTGCTCCCTTACTGCTTGCTGGCTCGACCTCCCTTACTGCTGGCTTACTGGTTGCTGGCTCCCCCTCCCTTACTGCTCCTTTACTGCTCGCTGGCTCCCCCTCCCTTACTGCTCGGTGGCTCCACCTCCCTTACTGCTCCCTTACTGCTCGCTAGCTCCCCCTCCCTTACTGCTCGCTGGCTCCCCCTCCCTTACTGCTCCCTTACTGCTCGCTGGCTCCACCTCCCTTACTTCTCCCTTACTGCTCGCTGGCTCCCCCTCCCTTACTGCTCGGTGGCTCCCCCTCCCTTACTGCTCCCTTACTGCTCACTTACTGCTCGCTGGCTCCACCTCCCTTACTGCTCGCTGGCTCCCCCTCCCTTACTGGTCGCAGGCTGCACCTCCCTTACTGGTCGCTGGCTCCCCCTCCCTTACTGCTCCCTTACTGCTTGCTGGCTCCACCTCCCATACTGCTGCCTTACTGGTTGCTGGCTCCCCCTCCTTTACTGCTCCCTTACTGCTCGCTGGCTCCCCCTCCCTTACTGCTCGGTGGCTCCACCTCCCTTACTGCTCCCTTACTGCTCGCTGGCTCCCCCTCCATTACTGCTCCCTTATTGCTCGCTGGCTCCACTTCCCTAACTGCTCCCTTACTGCTTGCTGGCTCCCCCTCCCTTACTGCTCGCTGGCTCCACCTCCCTTACTGCTCCCTTACTGCTCGCTGGCTCCCCCTCCCTTACTGCTCCCTTACTGCTCGCTGGATCCACCTCCCTTACTGCTGCCTTACTGGTCGCTGGCTCCCCCTCCCTTACTGCTCCCTTACTGCTAGGTGGCTCCACCTCCCTTACTTCTCCCTTACTGCTCGCTGGCTCCCCCTCCTTTACTGCTCGGTGGCTCCACCTCCCTTACTGCTCCCTTACTGCTCCCTTACTGCTCGCTGGCTCCCCCTCCCTTACTGCTCGCTGACTCCCCCTGCCTTACTGCTCAGAGGCTCCACCTCCCTTACTGCTCCCTTACTGCTTGCTGGCTCCCCCTCCCTTACTGCTCGCTGGCTCCCCCTCCCTTACTGCTCCCTTACTGCTCGCTGGCTCGACCTCCCTTACTGCTGCCTTACTGGTTGCTGGCTCCCCCTCCCTTACTGCTCCCTTACTGCTCGCTGGCTCCCCCTCCCTTACTGCTCGCTGGCTCCCCCTCCCTTACTGCTCCCTTACTGCTAGGTGGCTCCACCTCCCTTACTTCTCCCTTACTGCTCGCTGGCTCCCCCTCCTTTACTGCTCGGTGGCTCCCCCTCCCTTACTGCTCCCTTACTGCTCCCTTACTGCTCGCTGGCTCCCCCTCCCTTACTGCTCGCTGGCTCCCCCTGCCTTACTGCTCAGAGGCTCCACCTCCCTTACTGCTCCCTTACTGCTTGCTGGCTCCCCCTCCCTTACTGCTCGCTGGCTCCCCCTCCCTTACTGCTCCCTTACTGCTCGCTGGCTCGACCTCCCTTACTGCTGCCTTACTGGTTGCTGGCTCCCCCTCCCTTACTGCTCCCTTACTGCTCGCTGGCTCCCCCTCCCTTACTGCTCGGTGGCTCCACCTCCCTTACTGCTCCCTTACTGCTCGCTGGCTCCCCCTCCCTTACTGCTCGGTGGCTCCACCTCCCTTACTGCTCCCGTATTGCTCGCTGGCTCCACTTCCCTAACTGCTCCCTTACTGCTTGCTGGCTCCCCCTCCCTTACTGCTCGCTGGCTCCACCTCCCTTACTGCTCCCTTACTGCTCGCTGGCTCCCCCTCCCTTACTGCTCCCTTACTGCTCGCTGGCTCGACCTGCCTTACTGCTGCCTTACTGGTTGCTGGCTCCCCCTCCCTTACTGTTCGCTGGCTCCACCTCCCTTACTGCTCCCTTCATGCTCGCTGGCTCCACCTCCCTAACAGCTCCCTTGCTGCTTGCTGGCTCACCCTCCCTTACTGCTCGCTGGCTCCACCTCCCTTACTGCTCCCTTACTGCTCGCTGGCTCCCCCTCCCTTACTGCTCCCTTACTGCTCGCTGGCTCCCCCTCCCTTACTGCTCCCTTACTGCTCGCTGGCTCCCCCTCCCTTACTGCTCTGTGGCTCCACCTCCCTAACTGCTCCCTTACTGCTCGCTGGATCCACCTCCCTTACTGCTCCCTTACTGCTCGCTGGCTTGACCTCCCTTACTGCTGCCTTACTGGTTGCTGGCTCCCCCTCCCTTACTGCTCCCTTACTGCTCGCTGGCTCCCCCTCCCTTACTGCTCGGTGGCTCCACCTCCCTTACTGCTCCCTTACTGCTCGCTGGCTGCCCCTCCCTTACTGCTCGCTGGCTCCACCTCCCTAACTGCTCCTTTACTGCTCGCTGGCTCCCCCTCCCTTACTGCTGCCTTACTGGTTGCTGGCTCCCCCTCCCTTACTGTTCGCTGGCTCCACCTCCCTTACTGCTTCCTTACTGCTCGCTGGCTCCCCCTCCCTTACTGCTCGGTGGCTCCACCTCCCTAACTGCTCCCTTACTGCTTGCTGGCTCCCCCTCCCTTACTCCTCCCTTACTGCTCGCTCGCTCCCCCTCCCTTACTGCTCCCTTACTGCTCCCTGGTTCCCCCTCCCTTACTGCTCTGTGGCTCCACCTCCCTAACTGCTCCCTTACTGCTCGCTGGATCCACCTCCCTTACTGCTGCCTTATTGGTTGCTGGCTCCCCTTCCCTTACTGCTCCCTTACTGCTCGGCGGCTCCACCTCCCTTACTTCTCCCTTACTGCTCGCTGGCTCCCCCTCCCTTACTGGTTGCTTGCTCCCCCTCCCTTACTGCTCCCTTACTGCTCACTTACTGCTCTCTGGCTCCTCCTTCCTTACTGCTCGCTGGCTCCCCCTCCCTTACTGCTCGCAGGCTCCACCTGCCTTACTGCTTGCTGGCTCCCCCTCCCTTAAAGCTCGCTGGCTCCACCTCCCTAACTGCTCCCTTACTGCTTGCTGGCTCCCCCTCCCTTACTGGTCGCTGGCTCCCCCTCCCTTACTGCTCCCTTACTGCTCGCTGGCTCCACCTCCCTTACTGCTGCCTTACTGGTTGCTGGCTCCCCCTCCTTTACTGCTCCCTTACTGCTCGGTGGCTCCACCTCCCTTACTGCTCCCTTACTGCTCGCTGGCTCCCCCTCCCTTATTGCTCGCTGGCTCCCCCTCCCTTACTGCTCGGTGGCTCCACCTTCCTTACTGCTCCCTTACTGCTCGGTGGCTCCACCTTCCTTACTGCTCCCTTACTGCTCGCTGGCTCCACTTCCCTTACTGCTTGCTGGCTCCCCCTCCCTTACTGCTCGCTGGCTCCCCCTCCCTTATTGCTCGCTGGCTCCCCCTCCCTTACTGCTCGGTGGCTCCACCTCCCTTACTGCTCCCTTACTGCTCGCTGAATCCCCCTCCCTTACTGCTCCCTTACTGCTCGCTGGATCCACCTCCCTTACTGCTGCCTTACTGGTTGCTGGCTCCCCCTTCCCTTACTGCTCCCTTACTGCTCAGTGGCTCCACCTCCCTTACTTCTCCCTTACTGCTCGCTGGCTCCCCCTCCCTTACTGCTCTTTGGCTCCCCCTCCCTTACTGCTCCCTTACTGCTCCCTTACTGCTCGCTGGCTCCCCTCCCTTACTGCTCCCTAACTGCTCCCTTACTGCTCGCTGGCTCCACTTCCCTTACTGCTTGCTGGCTCCCCCTCCCTTACTCCTCGCTGGCTCCCCCTCCCTTACTGCTCGCTGGCTCACCCTCCCTTACTGCTCGCTGGCTCCCCCTGCCTTACTGCTCAGAGGCTCCACCTCCCTTACCGCTCCCTTACTGCTCGCTGGCTCCCCCTCCCTTACTGCTCGGTGGCTCCCCCTCCCTTACTGCTCCCTTACTGCTCCCTTACTGCTCGCTGGCTCCCCTCCCTTACTGCTCCCTAACTGCTCCCTTACTGCTCGCCTGCTCCCCCTCCCTTACTGCTCGCTGGCTCCCCCTGCCTTACTGCCCAGAGGCTCCACCTCCCTTACTGCTCCCTTACTGCTTGCTGGCTCCCCCTCCCTTACTGCTCGCTGGCTCCCCCTCCCTTACTGCTCCCTTACTGCTCGCTGGCTCGACCTCCATTACTGCTGCCTTATTGGTTGCTGGCTCCCCCTCCCTTACTGCTCCCTTACTGCTCGCTGGCTCCCCCTCCCTTACTGCTCGGTGGCTCCACCTCCCTTACTGCTCCCTTACTGCTCGCTGGCTTGATCTCCCTTACTGCTGCCTTACTGGTTGCTGGCTCCCCCTCCCTTACTGCTCCCTTACTGCTCGCTGGCTCCCCCTCCCTTACTGCTCCCTTACTGCTCGCTGGCTGCCCCTCCCTTACTGCTCGCTGGCTCCACCTGCCTAACTGCTCCTTTACTGCTCGCTGGCTCCCCCTCCCTTACTGCTGCCTTACTGGTTGCTGGCTCCCCCTCCCTTACTGTTCGCTGGCTCCACCTCCCTTACTGCTCCCTTACTGCTCGCTGGCTCCCCCTCCCTTACTGCTCGGTGGCTCCACCTCCCTAACTGCTCCCTTACTGCTTGCTGGCTGCCCCTCCCTTACTCCTCCCTTACTGCTCGCTGGCTCCCCCTCCCTTACTGCTCCCTTACTGCTCCCTGGTTCCCCCTCCCTTACTGCTCTGTGGCTCCACCTCCCTAACTGCTCCCTTACTGCTCGCTGGATCCACCTCCCTTACTGCTGCCTTATTGGTTGCTGGCTCCCCTTCCCTTACTGCTCCCTTACTGCTCGGCGGCTCCACCTCCCGTACTTCTCCCTTACTGCTCGCTGGCTCCCCCTCCCTTACTGGTTGCTTGCTCCCCCTCCCTTACTGCTCACTTACTGCTCTCTGGCTCCACCTCCCTTACTGCTCGCTGGCTCCCCCTCCCTTACTGCTCGCAGGCTCCACCTGCCTTACTGCTTGCTGGCTCCCCCTCCCTTACTGCTCGCTGGCTCCACCTCCCTAACTGCTCCCTTACTGCTTGCTGGCTCCCCCTCCCTTACTGGTCGCTGGCTCCCCCTCCCTTACTGCTCGGTGGCTCCACCTTCCTAACTGCTCCCTTACTGCTCGCTGGCTCCACTTCCCTTACTGCTGGCTGGCTCCCCCTCCCTTACTGCTCGGTGGCTCCACCTCCCTAACTGCTCCCTTACTGCTTGCTGGCTCCCCCTCCCTTAGTGCTCGCTGGCTCCCCCTCCCTTACTGCTCTGTGGCTCCACCTCCCTAACTGCTCCCTTACTGCTCGCTGGATCCACCTCCCTTACTGCTGCTTTACTGGTTGCTGGCTCCCCCTCCCTTACTGCTCCCTTACTGCTCGGTGGCTCCACCTCCCTTACTTCTCCCTTACTGTTCGCTGGCTCCCCCTCCCTTACTGCTCGGTGGCTCCCCCTCCCTTACTGCTCCCTTACTGCTCACTTACTGCTCGCTGGCTCCACCTCCCTTACTGCTGCTTTACTGGTTGCTGGCTCCCCCTCCCTTACTGCTCCCTTACTGCTCGGTGGCTCCACCTCCCTTACTTCTCCCTTACTGTTCGCTGGCTCCCCCTCCCTTACTGCTCGGTGGCTCCCCCTCCCTTACTGCTCCCTTACTGCTCGCTGGCTTCCCCTCCCTCACTGCTCGGTGGCTCCACTTCCCTAACTGTTCCCTTACTGCTTGCTGGCTCCCCCTCCCTTACTCCTCGCAGGCTCCACCTGCCTTACTGCTTGCTGGCTCCCCCTCTCTTACTGCTCGCTGGCTCCACCTCCCTAACTGCTCACTTACTGCTTGCTGTCTCCCCCTCCCTTACTGGTCGCTGGCTCCCCCTCCCTTACTGCTCCCTTTCTGCTCGCTGGCTCCCCCTCCCTTACTGCTGCCTTACTGCTCCCTGGTTCCCCCTCCCTTACTGCTCTGTGGCTCCACCTCCCTAACTGCTCCCTTACTGCTCGCTGGATCCACCTCCCTTACTGCTGCCTTATTGGTTGCTGGCTCCCCTTCCCTTACTGCTCCCTTACTGCTCGGCGGCTCCACGTCCCTTACTTCTCCCTTACTGCTCGCTGGCTCCCCCTCCCTTACTGGTTGCTTGCTCCCCCTCCCTTACTCCTCCCTTACTGCTCACTTACTGCTCTCTGGCTCCACCTCCCTTACTGCTCGCTGGCTCCCCTTCCCTTACTGCTCGCAGGCTCCACCTGCCTTACTGCTTGCTGGCTCCCCCTCCCTTACTGCTCGCTGGCTCCACCTCCCTAACTGCTCCCTTACTGCTTGCTGGCTCCCCCTCCCTTACTGGTCGCTGGCTCCCCCTCCCTTACTGCTCCCTTACTGCTCGCTGGCTCCACCTCCCTTACTGCTGCCTTACTGGTTGCTGGCTCCCCCTCCGTTACTGCTCCCTTACTGCTCGCTGGCTCCCCCTCCCTTACTGCTCGGTGGCTCCACCTCCCTTACTGCTCCCTTACTGCTCGCTGGCTCCCCCTCCCTTATTGCTCGCTGGCTCCCCCTCCCTTACTGCTCGGTGGCTCCACCTTCCTTACTGCTCCCTTACTGCTCGCTGGCTCCCCCTCCCTTACTGGTTGCTTGCTCCCCCTCCCTTACTCCTCCCTTACTGCTCGCAGGCTCCACCTGCCTTACTGCTTGCTGGCTCCCCCTCCCTTACTGCTCGCTGGCTCCACCTCTCTAACTGCTCCCTTACTGATTGCTGGCTCCCCCTCCCTTACTGGTTGCTGGCTCCCCCTCCCTTACTGCTCCCTTACTGCTCGCTGGCTCCACCTCCCTTACTGCTGCCTTACTGGTTGCTGGCTCCCCCTCCTTTACTGCTCCCTAACTGCTCGCTGGCTCCCCCTCCCTTACTGCTCTGTGGCTCCACCTCCCTAACTGCTCCCTTACTGCTCGCTGGATCCACCTCCCTTACTGCTGCCTTACTGGTTGCTGGCTCCCCCTCCCTTACTGCTCCCTTACTGCTCGCTGGCTCCCCCTCCCTTACTGCTCGCACGCTGCACCTGCCTTACTGCTCGCTGGCTCCCCCTCCCTTTCTGCTTGCTTGCTCCCCCTCCCTTACTGGTCGCTGGCTCCCCCTCCCTTACTGCTCCCTTACTGCTCGCTGGCTCCACCTCCCTTACTGCTCCCTTATTGCTCGCTGGCTCCACTTCCCTAACTGCTCCCTTACTGCTTGCTGGCTCCCCTTCCCTTACTGCTCCCTTACTGCTCGGTGGCTCCACCTCCCTTACTTCTCCCTTACTGCTCGCTGGCTCCCCCTCCCTTACTGCTCGGTGGCTCCCCCTCCCTTACTGCTCCCTTACTGCTCCCTTACTGCTCGCTGGCTCCCCTCCCTTACTGCTCCCTAACTGCTCACTTACTGCTCGCTGGCTCCCCCTCCCTTACTGCTCGCTGGCTCCCCCTGCCTTACTGCTCAGAGGCTCCACCTCCCTTACTGCTCCCTTACTGATTGCTGGCTCCCCCTCCCTTACTGCTCGCTGGCTCCCCCTCCCTTACTGCTCCCTTACTGCTCGCTGGCTCGACCTCCCTTACTGCTGCCTTACTGGTTGCTGGCTCCCCCTCCCTTACTGCTCCCTTACTGCTCGCTTGCTCCCCCTCCCTTACTGCTCGGTGGCTCCACCTCCCTTACTGCTCCCTTACTGCTCGCTGGCTCCCCCTCCGTTACTGCTCGGTGGCTCCACCTCCCTTACTGCTCCCTTACTGCTCGCTGGCTCCCCCTCCCTTACTGCTCCCTTATTGCTCGCTGGCTCCACTTCCCTAACTGCTCCCTTACTGCTTGCTGGCTCCCCCTCCCTTACTGCTCGCTGGCTCCACCTCCCTTACTGCTCCCTTACTGCTCGCTGGCTCCCCCTCCCTTACTGCTCCCTTACTGCTCGCTGGATCCACCTCCCTTACTGCTGCCTTCCTGGTTGCTGGCTCCCCTCCCTTACTGCTCCCTTACTGCTCGCTGGCTCCCCCTCCCTTACTGCTCGGTGGCTCCACCTCCCTTACTGCTCCCTTACTGCTCGCTGGCTCCCCCTCCCTTATTGCTCGCTGGCTCCCCCTCCCTTACTGCTCGGTGGCTCCACCTTCCTTATTGCTCCCTTACTGCTCGCTGGCTCCCCCTCCCTTACTGGTTGCTTGCTCCCCCTCCCTTACTCCTCCCTTACTGCTCGCAGGCTCCACCTGCCTTACTGCTTGCTGGCTCCCCCTCCCTTACTGCTCGCTGGCTCCACCTCCCTAACTGCTCCCTTACTGCTTGCTGGCTCCCCCTCCCTTACTGGTCGCTGGCTCCCCCTCCCTTACTGCTCCCTTACTGCTCGCTGGCTCCACCTCCCTTACTGCTGCCTTACTGGTTGCTGGCTCCCCCTCCCTTTCTGCTCGCACGCTGCACCTGCCTTACTGCTCGCTGGCTCCCCCTCCCTTTCTGCTTGCTTGCTCCCCCTCCCTTACTGGTCGCTGGCTCCCCCTCCCTTACTGCTCCCTTACTGCTCGCTGGCTCCACCTCCCTTACTGCTCCCTTATTGCTCGCTGGCTCCACTTCCCTAACTGCTCCCTTACTGCTTGCTGGCTCCCCTTCCCTTACTGCTCCCTTACTGCTCGGTGGCTCCACCTCCCTTACTTCTCACTTACTGCTCGCTGGCTCCCCCTCCCTTACTGCTCGGTGGCTCCCCCTCCCTTACTGCTCCCTTACTGCTCCCTTACTGCTCGCTGGCTCCCCTCCCTTACTGCTCCCTAACTGCTCACTTACTGCTCGCTGGCTCCCCCTCCCTTACTGCTCGCTGGCTCCCCCTGCCTTACTGCTCAGAGGCTCCACCTCCCTTACTGCTCCCTTACTGATTGCTGGCTCCCCCTCCCTTACTGCTCGCTGGCTCCCCCTCCCTTACTGCTCCCTTACTGCTTGCTGGCTCGACCTCCCTTACTGCTGCCTTACTGGTTGCTGGCTCCCCCTCCCTTACTGCTCCCTTACTGCTCGCTTGCTCCCCCTCCCTTACTGCTCGGTGGCTCCACCTCCCTTACTGCTCCCTTACTGCTCGCTGGCTCCCCCTCCGTTACTGCTCGGTGGCTCCACCTCCCTTACTGCTCCCTTACTGCTCGCTGGCTCCCCCTCCCTTACTGCTCCCTTATTGCTCGCTGGCTCCACTTCCCTAACTGCTCCCTTACTGCTTGCTGGCTCCCCCTCCCTTACTGCTCGCTGGCTCCACCTCCCTTACTGCTCCCTTACTGCTCGCTGGCTCCCCCTCCCTTACTGCTCCCTTACTGCTCGCTGGATCCACCTCCCTTACTGCTGCCTTCCTGGTTGCTGGCTCCCCTCCCTTACTGCTCCCTTACTGCTCGGTGGCTCCGCCTCCCTTACTTCTCCCTTACTGCTCGCTGGCTCCCCCTCCCTTACTGCTCGGTGGCTCCCCCTCCCTTACTGCTCCCTTACTGCTCCCTTACTGCTCGCTGGCTCCCCTCCCTTACTGCTCCCTAACTGCTCCCTTACTGCTCGCTGGCTCCCCCTCCCTTACTGCTCGCTGGCTCCCCCTGCCTTACTGCTCAGAGGCTCCACCTCCCTTACTGCTCCCTTACTGCTTGCTGGCTCCCCCTCCCTTACTGCTCGCTGGCTCCCCCTCCCTTACTGCTCCCTTACTGCTCGCTGGCTCGACCTCCCTTACTGCTGCCTTACTGGTTGCTGGCTCCCCCTCCCTTACTGCTCCCTTACTGCTCGCTGGCTCCCCCTCCCTTACTGCTCGGTGGCTCCACCTCCCTTACTGCTCCCTTACTGCTCGCTTGCTCCCCCTCCCTTACTGCTCGCTGGCTCCACCTCCCTAACTGCTCCTTTACTGCTCGCTGGCTCCCCCTCCCTAACTGCTGCCTTACTGCTCGCTGGCTCCCCCTCCCTTACTGCTCGCTGGCTCCACCTCCCTTACTGCTCCCTTACTGCTCGCTGGCTGCCCCTCCCTTACTGCTCCCTTACTGCTCGCTGGCTCCCCCTCCCTTACTGCTCCCTTTCTGCTCGCTGGCTCCCCCTCCCTTACTGCTCTGTGGCTCCACCTCCCTAACTGCTCCCTTACTGCTCGCTGGATCCACCTCCCTTACTGCTCCCTTACTGCTCACTGGCTTGACCTCCCTTACTGCTGCCTTACTGGTTGCTGGCTCCCCCTCCCTTACTGCTCCCTTACTGCTCGCTGGCTCCCCCTCCCTTACTGCTCGATGGCTCCACCTCTCTTACTGCTCCCTTACTGCTCGCTGGCTGCCCCTCCCTTACTGCTCGCTGGCTCCACCTCCCTAACTGCTCCTTTACTGCTCGCTGGCTCCCCCTCCCTTACTGCTGCCTTACTGGTTGCTGGCTCCCCCTCCCTTACTGTTCGCTGGCTCCACCTCCCTTACTGCTGCCTTACTGCTCGCTGGCACCCCCTCCCTTACTGCTCGGTGGCTCCACCTCCCTAACTGCTCCTTTACTGCTCGCTGGCTCCCCCTCCCTTACTCCTCCCTTACTGCTCGCTGGCTCCCCCTCCCTTACTGCTCCCTTACTGCTCCCTGGTTCCCCCTCCCTTACTGCTCTGTGGCTCCACCTCCCTAACTGCTCCCTTACTGCTCGCTGGATCCACCTCCCTTACTGCTGCCTTATTGGTTGCTTGCTCCCCTTCCCTTACTGCTCCCTTACTGCTCGGCGGCTCCACCTCCCTTACTTCTCCCTTACTGCTCGCTGGCTCCCCCTCCCTTACTGGTTGCTTGCTCCCCCTCCCTTACTGCTCCCTTACTGCTCACTTACTGCTCTCTGGCTCCACCTCCCTTACTGCTCCCTTACTGCTCGCTTGCTCCCCCTCCCTTACTGCTCGCTGGCTCCACCTCCCTAACTGCTCCTTTACTGCTCGCTGGCTCCCCCTCCCTTACTGCTGCCTTACTGGTTGCTGGCTCCCCCTCCCTTACTGCTCGCTGGCTCCACCTCCCTTACTGCTCCCTTACTGCTCGCTGGCTGCCCCTCCCTTACTGCTCCCTTACTGCTCGCTGGCTCCCCCTCCCTTACTGCTCCCTTTCTGCTCGCTGGCTCCCCCTCCCTTACTGCTCTGTGGCTCCACCTCCCTAACTGCTCCCTTACTGCTCGCTGGATCCACCTCCCTTACTGCTCCCTTACTGCTCCCTTACTGCTCACTGGCTTTACCTCCCTTACTGCTGCCTTACTGGTTGCTGGCTCCCCCTCCCTTACTGCTCCCTTACTGCTCGCTGGCTCCCCCTCCCTTACTGCTCGATGGCTCCACCTCTCTTACTGCTCCCTTACTGCTCGCTGGCTGCCCCTCCCTTACTGCTCGCTGGCTCCACCTCCCTAACTGCTCCTTTACTGCTCGCTGGCTCCCCCTCCCTTACTGCTGCCTTACTGGTTGCTGGCTCCCCCTCCCTTACTGTTCGCTGGCTCCACCTCCCTTACTGCTGCCTTACTGCTCGCTGGCACCCCCTCCCTTACTGCTCGGTGGCTCCACCTCCCTAACTGCTCCTTTACTGCTCGCTGGCTCCCCCTCCCTTACTCCTCCCTTACTGCTCGCTGGCTCCCCCTCCCTTACTGCTCCGTTACTGCTCCCTGGTTCCCCCTCCCTTACTGCTCTGTGGCTCCACCTCCCTAACTGCTCCCTTACTGCTCGCTGGACCCACCTCCCTTACTGCTGCCTTATTGGTTGCTGGCTCCCCTTCCCTTACTGCTCCCTTACTGCTCGGCGGCTCCACCTCCCTTACTTCTCCCTTACTGCTCGCTGGCTCCCCCTCCCTTACTGCTCGCAGGCTCCACCTGCCTTACTGGTTGCTGGCTCCCCCTCCCTTACTGCTCGCTGGCTCCACCTCCCTAACTGCTCCCTTACTGCTTGCTGTCTCCCCCTCCCTTACTGGTCGCTGGCTCCCCCTCCCTTACTGCTCGGTGGCTCCACCTTCCTAACTGCTCCCTTACTGCTCGCTGACTCCACTTCCCTTACTGCTGGCTGGCTCCCCCTCCCTTACTGCTCGGTGGCTCCACCTCCCTAACTGCTCCCTTACTGCTTGCTGGCTCCCCCTCCCTTAGTGCTCGCTGGCACCCACTCCCTTACTGCTCGGTGGCTCCACCTCCCTAACTGCTCCCTTACTGGTTTCTGGCTCCCCCTCCCTTACTGCTCGCTGGCTCCACCTCCCTAACTGCTCCCTTACTGCTCGCTTGCTCCCCCTCCCTTACTGCTGCCTTACTGGTTGCTGGCTCCCCCTCCCTTACTGCTCCATGGCTCCACCTCCTTAACTGCTCCCTTACTGCTTGCTGGCTTCCCCTCCCTTACTGGTCGCTGGCTCCCCCTCCCTTACTGCTCGGTGGCTCCACCTCCCTAACTGCTCCCTTACTGCTTGCTGGCTCCCCCTCCCTTACTGCTCGGTGGCTCCACCTCCCTAACTGCTCGCTGGCTCCCCCTCCCTTACTGCTCGCTGGCTCCACCTCCCTTACTGCTCCCTTACTGGTTTCTGGCTCCCCCTCCCTTACTGCTCGCTGGCTCCACCTCCCTAACTGCTCCCTTACTGCTCGCTGGCTCCCCCTCCCTTACTGCTCCCTTACTGCTCGCTGGCTCCCCCTCCCTTACTGTTCGCTGGCTCCACCTCCCTTACTGCTCCCTTACTGCTCGCTGGCTTCCCCTCCCTCACTGCTCGGTGGCTCCACTTCCCTAACTGCTCCCTTACTGCTTGCTGGCTCCCCCTCCCTTACTGCTCGCAGGCTCCACCTCCCTTACTGCTCCCTTACTGCTCGCTGGCTCCCCCTCCCTTACTGCTCCCTTACTGCTCGCTGGCTCCCCCTCCCTTACTGCTCTGTGGCTCCACCTCCCTAGCTGCTCCCTTACTGCTCGCTGGATCCACCTCCCTTACTGCTGCTTTACTGGTTGCTGGCTCCCCCTCCCTTACTGCTCCTTTACTGCTCGGTGGCTCCACCTCCCTTACTTCTCCCTTACTGTTCGCTGGCTCCCCCTCCCTTACTGCTCGGTGGCTCCCCCTCCCTTACTGCTCCCTTACTGCTCACTTACTGCTCGCTGGCTCCACCTCCCTTACTGCTGCTTTACTGGTTGCTGGCTCCCCCTCCCTTACTGCTCCCTTACTGCTCGGTGGCTCCACCTCCCTTACTTCTCCCTTACTGTTCGCTGGCTCCCCCTCCCTTACTGCTCGGTGGCTCCCCCTCCCTTACTGCTCCCTTACTGCTCACTTACTGCTCGCTGGCTCCACCTCCCTTACTGCTCACTGGCTCCCCCTCCCTTACTCCTCGCAGGCTCCACCTGCCTTACCGCTTGCTGGCTCCCCCTCTCTTACTGCTCGCTGGCTCCACCTCCCTAACTGCTCACTTACTGCTTGCTGGCTCCCCCTCCCTTACTGGTCGCTGGCTCCCCCTCCCTTACTGCTCCCTTACTGCTCGCTGGCTCCCCCTCCCTTACTGCTGCCTTACTGCTCCCTGGTTCCCCCTCCCTTACTGCTCTGTGGCTCCACCTCCCTAACTGCTCCCTTACTGCTCGCTGGATCCACCTCCCTTACTGCTGCCTTATTGGTTGCTGGCTCCCCTTCCCTTACTGCTCCCTTACTGCTCGGCGGCTCCACGTCCCTTACTTCTCCCTTACTGCTCGCTGGCTCCCCCTCCCTTACTGGTTGCTTGCTCCCCCTCCCTTACTCCTCCCTTACTGCTCACTTACTGCTCTCTGGCTCCACCTCCTTTACTGCTCCCTGGCTACCCCTCCCTTACTGCTCGCAGGCTCCACCTGCCTTACTGCTTGCTGGCTCGCCCTCCCTTACTGCTCGCTGGCTCCACCTCCCTAACTGCTCCCTTACTGCTTACTGGCTCCCCCTCCCTTACTGGTCGCTGGCTCCCCCTCCCTTACTGCTCCCTTACTGCTCGCTGGCTCCACCTCCCTTACTGCTGCCTTACTGGTTGCTTGCTCCCCCTCCGTTACTGCTCCCTTACTGCTCGCTGGCTCCCCCTCCCTTACTGCTCGGTGGCTCCACCTCCCTTACTGCTCCCTTACTGCTCGCTGGCTCCCCCTCCCTTATTGCTCGCTGGCTCCCCCTCCCTTACTGCTCGGTGGCTCCACCTTCCTTACTGCTCCCTTACTGCTCGCTGGCTCCCCCTCCCTTACTGGTTGCTTGCTCCCCCTCCCTTACTCCTCCCTTACTGCTCGCAGGCTCCACCTGCCTTACTGCTTGCTGGCTCCCCCTCCCTTACTGCTCGCTGGCTCCACCTCCCTAACTGCTCCCTTACTGCTTGCTGGCTCCCCCTCCCTTACTGGTCGCTGGCTCCCCCTCCCTTACTGCTCCCTTACTGCTCGCTGGCTCCACCTCCCTTACTGCTGCCTTACTGGTTGCTGGCTCCCCCTCCTTTACTGCTCCCTAACTGCTCGCTGGCTCCCCCTCCCTTACTGCTCTGTGGCTCCACCTCCCTAACTGCTCCCTTACTGCTCGCTGGATCCACCTCCCTTACTGCTGCCTTACTGGTTGCTGGCTCCCCCTCCCTTACTGCTCCCTTACTGCTCGGTGGCTCCACCTCCCTTACTTCTCCCTTACTGCTCGCTGGCTCCCCCTCCCTTACTGCTCGGTGGCTCCCCCTCCCTTACTGCTCCCTTACTGCTCACTTACTGCTCGCTGGCTCCACCTCCCTTACTGCTCGCTGGCTCCCCCTCCCTTACTGCTCGCAGGCTCCACCTGCCATACTGCTTGCTGGCTCCCCCTCCCTTACTGCTCGCTGGCTCCACCTCCCTTCCTGCTCCCTTACTGCTTGCTGGCTCCCCCTCCCTTACTGCTCGCTGGCTCCACCTCCCTAACTGCTCCCTTACTGATCGCTGGCTCCCCCTCCCTTACTGCTGCCTTACTGGTTGCTGGCTCCCCCTCCCTTACTGCTCGCTGGCTCCCCCTCCCTTACTGCTCGCTGGCCCCACCTCCCTAACTGCTCCCTTACTGCTTGCTGGCTCCCCCTCCCTTACTGCTCGCTGGCTCCACCTCCCTTAATGTTCCCTTACTGCTCGCTGGCTCCCCCTCCCTTACTGCTCCGTTACTGCTCGCTGGCTCCCCCTCCCTTTCTGCTCCCTTACTGCTCGCTGGCTCCCCCTCCCTTACTGCTCTGTGGCTCCACCTCCCTAACTGCTCCCTTATTGCTCGCTGGATCCACCTCACTTACTGCTGCCTTACTGGTTGCTGGCTCCCCCTCCCATACTTCTCCCTTACTGCTCGGTGGCTCCACCTTCCTAACTGCTCCCTTACTGCTCGCTGGCTCCACTTCCCTTACTGCTGGCTGGCTCCCCCTCCCTTACTGCTCGGTGGCTCCACCTCCCTAACTGCTCCCTTACTGCTTGCTGGCTCCCCCTCCCTTAGTGCTCGCTGGCACCCACTCCCTTACTGCTCGGTGGCTCCACCTCCCTAACTGCTCCCTTACTGGTTTCTGGCTCCCCCTCCCTTACTGCTCGCTGGCTCCACCTCCCTAACTGCTCCCTTACTGCTCGCTTGCTCCCCCTCCCTTACTGCTGCCTTACTGGTTGCTGGCTCCCCCTCCCTTACTGCTCGATGGCTCCACCTCCTTAACTGCTCCCTTACTGCTTGCTGGCTTCCCCTCCCTTACTGGTCGCTGGCTCCCCCTCCCTTACTGCTCGGTGGCTCCACCTCCCTAACTGCTCCCTTACTGCTTGCTGGCTCCCCCTCCCTTACTGCTCGGTGGCTCCACCTCCCTAACTGCTCGCTGGCTCCCCCTCCCTTACTGCTCGCTGGCTCCACCTCCCTTACTGCTCCCTTACTGGTTTCTGGCTCCCCCTCCCTTACTGCTCGCTGGCTCCACCTCCCTAACTGCTCCCTTACTGCTCGCTGGCTCCCCCTCCCTTACTGCTCCCTTACTGCTCGCTGGCTCCCCCTCCCTTACTGTTCGCTGGCTCCACCTCCCTTACTGCTCCCTTACTGCTCGCTGGCTTCCCCTCCCTCACTGCTCGGTGGCTCCACTTCCCTAACTGCTCCCTTACTGCTTGCTGGCTCCCCCTCCCTTACTGCTCGCAGGCTCCACCTCCCTTACTGCTCCCTTACTGCTCGCTGGCTCCCCCTCCCTTACTGCTCCCTTACTGCTCGCTGGCTCCCCCTCCCTTACTGCTCTGTGGCTCCACCTCCCTAGCTGCTCCCTTACTGCTCGCTGGATCCACCTCCCTTACTGCTGCTTTACTGGTTGCTGGCTCCCCCTCCCTTACTGCTCCTTTACTGCTCGGTGGCTCCACCTCCCTTACTTCTCCCTTACTGTTCGCTGGCTCCCCCTCCCTTACTGCTCGGTGGCTCCCCCTCCCTTACTGCTCCCTTACTGCTCACTTACTGCTCGCTGGCTCCACCTCCCTTACTGCTGCTTTACTGGTTGCTGGCTCCCCCTCCCTTACTGCTCCCTTACTGCTCGGTGGCTCCACCTCCCTTACTTCTCCCTTACTGTTCGCTGGCTCCCCCTCCCTTACTGCTCGGTGGCTCCCCCTCCCTTACTGCTCCCTTACTGCTCACTTACTGCTCGCTGGCTCCACCTCCCTTACTGCTCACTGGCTCCCCCTCCCTTACTCCTCGCAGGCTCCACCTGCCTTACCGCTTGCTGGCTCCCCCTCTCTTACTGCTCGCTGGCTCCACCTCCCTAACTGCTCACTTACTGCTTGCTGGCTCCCCCTCCCTTACTGGTCGCTGGCTCCCCCTCCCTTACTGCTCCCTTACTGCTCGCTGGCTCCCCCTCCCTTACTGCTGCCTTACTGCTCCCTGGTTCCCCCTCCCTTACTGCTCTGTGGCTCCACCTCCCTAACTGCTCCCTTACTGCTCGCTGGATCCACCTCCCTTACTGCTGCCTTATTGGTTGCTGGCTCCCCTTCCCTTACTGCTCCCTTACTGCTCGGCGGCTCCACGTCCCTTACTTCTCCCTTACTGCTCACTGGCTCCCCCTCCCTTACTGGTTGCTTGCTCCCCCTCCCTTACTCCTCCCTTACTGCTCACTTACTGCTCTCTGGCTCCACCTCCTTTACTGCTCCCTGGCTACCCCTCCCTTACTGCTCGCAGGCTCCACCTGCCTTACTGCTTGCTGGCTCCCCCTCCCTTACTGCTCGCTGGCTCCACCTCCCTAACTGCTCCCTTACTGCTTACTGGCTCCCCCTCCCTTACTGGTCGCTGGCTCCCCCTCCCTTACTGCTCCCTTACTGCTCGCTGGCTCCACCTCCCTTACTGCTGCCTTACTGGTTGCTTGCTCCCCCTCCGTTACTGCTCCCTTACTGCTCGCTGGCTCCCCCTCCCTTACTGCTCGGTGGCTCCACCTCCCTTACTGCTCCCTTACTGCTCGCTGGCTCCCCCTCCCTTATTGCTCGCTGGCTCCCCCTCCCTTACTGCTCGGTGGCTCCACCTTCCTTACTGCTCCCTTACTGCTCGCTGGCTCCCCCTCCCTTACTGGTTGCTTGCTCCCCCTCCCTTACTCCTCCCTTACTGCTCGCAGGCTCCACCTGCCTTACTGCTTGCTGGCTCCCCCTCCCTTACTGCTCGCTGGCTCCACCTCCCTAACTGCTCCCTTACTGCTTGCTGGCTCCCCCTCCCTTACTGGTCGCTGGCTCCCCCTCCCTTACTGCTCCCTTACTGCTCGCTGGCTCCACCTCCCTTACTGCTGCCTTACTGGTTGCTGGCTCCCCCTCCTTTACTGCTCCCTAACTGCTCGCTGGCTCCCCCTCCCTTACTGCTCTGTGGCTCCACCTCCCTAACTGCTCCCTTACTGCTCGCTGGATCCACCTCCCTTACTGCTGCCTTACTGGTTGCTGGCTCCCCCTCCCTTACTGCTCCCTTACTGCTCGGTGGCTCCACCTCCCTTACTTCTCCCTTACTGCTCGCTGGCTCCCCCTCCCTTACTGCTCGGTGGCTCCCCCTCCCTTACTGCTCCCTTACTGCTCACTTACTGCTCGCTGGCTCCACCTCCCTTACTGCTCGCTGGCTCCCCCTCCCTTACTGCTCGCAGGCTCCACCTGCCATACTGCTTGCTGGCTCCCCCTCCCTTACTGCTCGCTGGCTCCACCTCCCTTCCTGCTCCCTTACTGCTTGCTGGCTCCCCCTCCCTTACTGCTCGCTGGCTCCACCTCCCTAACTGCTCCCTTACTGATCGCTGGCTCCCCCTCCCTTACTGCTGCCTTACTGGTTGCTGGCTCCCCCTCCCTTACTGCTCGCTGGCTCCCCCTCCCTTACTGCTCGCTGGCCCCACCTCCCTAACTGCTCCCTTACTGCTTGCTGGCTCCCCCTCCCTTACTGCTCGCTGGCTCCACCTCCCTTAATGTTCCCTTACTGCTCGCTGGCTCCCCCTCCCTTACTGCTCCGTTACTGCTCGCTGGCTCCCCCTCCCTTTCTGCTCCCTTACTGCTCGCTGGCTCCCCCTCCCTTACTGCTCTGTGGCTCCACCTCCCTAACTGCTCCCTTATTGCTCGCTGGATCCACCTCACTTACTGCTGCCTTACTGGTTGCTGGCTCCCCCTCCCATACTTCTCCCTTACTGCTCGGTGGCTCCACCTCCCTTACTTCTCCCTTACTGCTCGCTGGCACCCCCTCCCTTACTGCTCGGTGGCTCCCCCTCCCTTACTGCTCCCTTACGGCTCACTTACTGCACGCTGGCTCCACCTCCCTTACTGCTCGCTGGCTCCCCCTCCATTACTGCTTGGTGGCTCCACCTCCCTAACTGCTCCCTTACTGCTTGCTGGCTCCCCCTCCCTTACTGCTCGCTTGCACCCCCTCCCTTACTGCTCGGTGGCTCCACCTCCCTAACTGCTCCCTTACTGGTTTCTGGCTCCCCCTCCCTTACTGCTCGCTGGCTCCACCTCCCTAACTGCTCCCTTACTGCTCGCTGGCTCCCCCTCCCTTACTGCTGCCTTACTGGTTGCTGGCTCCCCCTCCCTTACTGTTCGCTGGCTCCACCTCCCTTACTGCTCCCTTACTGCTCGCTGGCTCCCCCTCCCTTACTGCTCGGTGGCTCCACCTCCCTAACTGCTCCCTTACTGCTTGCTGGCTCCCCCTCCCTTACTGCTCGCTGGCTCCACCTCCCTTACTGCTCCCTTACTGCTTGCTGGCTCCCCCTCCCTTACTGCTCGCTGGCTCCACCTCCCTTACTGCTCCCTTACTGCTCGCTGGCTCCCCCTCCCTTACTGCTCCCCTACTGCTCGCTGGCTCCCCCTCCCTTACTGCTCCCTTACTGCTCGCTAGCTCCCCCTCCCTTACTGCTCTGTGGCTCCACCTCCCTAACTGCTCCTTTACTGCTCGCTGCATCCACCTCCCTTACTGCTGCCTTACTGGTTGCTGGCTCCCCTTCCCTTACTGCTCCCTTACTGCTCGGCGGCTCCACCTCCCTTACTTCTCCCTTACTGCTCGCTGGCTCCCCCTCCCTTACTGGTTGCTTTCTCCCCCTCCCTTACTGCTCCCTTACTGCTCACCTACTGCTCTCTGGCTCCACCTCCCTTACTGCTCGCTGGCTCCCCCTCCCTTACTGCTCGCAGTAACCACCTGCCTTACTACTTGCTGGCTCCCCCTCCCTTACTGCTTGCTGGCTCCACCTCCCTAACTGCTCCCTTACTGCTTGCTGGCTCCCCCTCCCTTACTGGTCGCTGGCTCCCCCTCCCTTACTGCTCCCTTACTGCTCGCTGGCTCCACCTCCCTTACTGCTGCCTTACTGGTTGCTGGCTCCCCCTCCTTTACTGCTCGCTTACTGCTCGCTGGCTCCCCCTCCCTTACTGCTCGGTGGCTCCACCTCCCTTACTGCTCCCTTATTGCTCGCTGGCTCCCCCTCCCTTATTGCTCGCTGGCTCCCCCTCCCTTACTGCTCGGTGGCTCCACCTTCCTTACTGCTCCCTTACTGCTCGCTGGCTCCACTTCCCTTACTGCTTGCTGGCTTACCCTCCCTTACTGCTCGGTGGCTCCACCTCCCTAACTGCTCCCTTACTGCTTGCTGGCTCCCCCTCCCTTACTGCTCGCTGGCACCCCCTCCATTACTGCTCGGTGGCTCCACCTCCCTAACTGCTCCCTTACTGCTCGCTGGCTCCCCCTCCCTTACTGCTCGGTGGCTTGCTGGCTCCCCGTCCCTTACTGCTCGGTGGCTCCACCTCCCTAACTGCTCCCTTACTGCTTGCTGGCTCCCCCTCCCTTACTGCTCGCTGGCTCCCCCTCCCTTACTGCTCCCTTACTGCTCGCTGGCTCCACCTCCCTTACTGCTCGGTGGCTCCACCTCCCTAACTGCTCCCTTACTGCTTGCTGGCTCCCCCTCCCTTACTGCTCGATGGCTCCACCTCCCTAACTGCTCACTTACTGCTTGCTGGCTTCCCCTCCCTTACTGCTCGCTGGCTCCCCCTCCCTTACTGCTCGGTGGCTCCACCTCCCTAACTGCTCCCTTACTGCTTGCTGGCTCCCCCTCCCTTACTGCTCGGTGGCTCCACCTCCCTAACTGCTCCCTTACTGCTTGCTGGCTCCCCCTCCCTTACTGCTCGATGGCTCCCCCTCCCTTACTGCTCCCTTACTGCTCGCTGGCTCCAGCTCCCTTACTGCTCGGTCGCTCCACCTCCCTAACTGCTCCCTTACTGCTCGCTGGCTCGACCTCCCTTACTGCTGCCTTACTGGTTGCTGGCTCCCCCTCCCTTACTGCTCCCTTACTGCTCGCTGGCTCCACCTCCCTTACTGCTCGGTGGCTCCACCTCCCTAACTGCTCCCTTACTGCTTGCTGGCTCCCCCTCCCTTACTGCTCGATGGCTCCACCTCCCTAACTGCTCCCTTACTGCTTGCTGGCTTCCCCTCCCTTACTGCTCGCTGGCTCCCCCTCCCTTACTGCTCGGTGGCTCCACCTTCCTTACTGCTCCCTTACTGCTCGCTGGCTCCACTTCCCTTACTGCTTGCTGGCTTACCCTCCCTTACTGCTCGGTGGCTCCACCTCCCTAACTGCTCCCTTACTGCTTGCTGGCTCCCCCTCCCTTACTGCTCGCTGGCACCCCCTCCATTACTGCTCGGTGGCTCCACCTCCCTAACTGCTCCCTTACTGCTCGATGGCTCCCCCTCCCTTACTGCTCGGTGGCTTGCTGGCTCCCCCTCCCTTACTGCTCGGTGGCTCCACCTCCCTAACTGCTCCCTTACTGCTTGCTGGCTCCCCCTCCCTAACTGCTCCCTTACTGCTCGCTGGCTCCACCTCCCTTACTGCTCGGTCGCTCCACCTCCCTAACTGCTCCCTTACTGCTCGCTGGCTCGACCTCCCTTACTGCTGCCTTACTGGTTGCTGGCTCCCCCTCCCTTACTGCTCCCTTACTGCTCGCTGGCTCCACCTCCCTTACTGCTCGGTGGCTCCACCTCCCTAACTGCTCCCTTACTGCTTGCTGGCTCCCCCTCCCTTACTGCTCGATGGCTCCACCTCCCTAACTGCTCCCTTACTGCTTGCTGGCTTCCCCTCCCTTACTGCTCGCTGGCTCCCCCTCCCTTACTGCTCGGTGGCTCCACCTTCCTTACTGCTCCCTTACTGCTCGCTGGCTCCACTTCCCTTACTGCTTGCTGGCTTACCCTCCCTTACTGCTCGGTGGCTCCACCTCCCTAACTGCTCCCTTACTGCTTGCTGGCTCCCCCTCCCTTACTGCTCGCTGGCACCCCCTCCATTACTGCTCGGTGGCTCCACCTCCCTAACTGCTCCCTTACTGCTCGATGGCTCCCCCTCCCTTACTGCTCGGTGGCTTGCTGGCTCCCCCTCCCTTACTGCTCGGTGGCTCCACCTCCCTAACTGCTCCCTTACTGCTTGCTGGCTCCCCCTCCCTAACTGCTCCCTTACTGCTCGATGGCTCCCCCTCCCTTACTGCTCGGTGGCTTGCTGGCTCCCCCTCCCTTACTGCTCGGTGGCTCCACCTCCCTAACTGCTCCCTTACTGCTCGATGGCTCCACCTCCCTAACTGCTCCCTTACTGCTTGCTGGCTTCCCCTCCCTTACTGCTCGCTGGCTCCCCCTCCCTTACTGCTCGGTGGCTCCACCTCCCTAACTGCTCCCTTACTGCTTGCTGGCTCCCCCTCCCTTACTGCTCGGTGGCTCCACCTCCCTAACTGCTCCCTTACTGCTTGCTGGCTCCCCCTCCCTTACTGCTCGATGGCTCCCCCTCCCTTACTGCTCCCTTACTGCTCGCTGGCTCCAGCTCCCTTACTGCTCGGTCGCTCCACCTCCCTAACTGCTCCCTTACTGCTCGCTGGCTCGACCTCCCTTACTGCTGCCTTACTGGTTGCTGGCTCCCCCTCCCTTACTGCTCCCTTACTGCTCGCTGGCTCCACCTCCCTTACTGCTCGGTGGCTCCACCTCCCTAACTGCTCCCTTACTGCTTGCTGGCTCCCCCTCGCTTACTGCTCGATGGCTCCACCTCCCTAACTGCTCCCTTACTGCTTGCTGGCTTCCCCTCCCTTACTGCTCGCTGGCTCCCCCTCCCTTACTGCTCGGTGGCTCCACCTCCCTAACTGCTCCCTTACTGCTTGCTGGCTCCCCCTCCCTTACTGCTCGGTGGCTCCACCTCCCTAACTGCTCCCTTACTGCTTGCTGGCTCCCCCTCCCTTACTGCTCGATGGCTCCCCCTCCCTTACTGCTCCCTTACTGCTCGCTGGCTCCAGCTCCCTTACTGCTCGGTCGCTCCACCTCCCTAACTGCTCCCTTACTGCTCGCTGGCTCGACCTCCCTTACTGATGCCTTACTGGTTGCTGGCTCCCCCTCCCTTACTGTTCCCTTACTGCTCGCTGGCTCCCCCTCCCTTACTGCTCGGTGGCTCCCCCTCCCTTACTGCTCCCTTACTGCTCGCTGGCTCCGCCTCCCTTACTGCTCGCTGGCTCTCCCTCCCTTACTGCTCCCTTACTGCTCGCTGGCTCCACTTCCCTTACTGCTCAGTGGCTCCCCCTCCCTTACTGCTCCCTTACTGCTCCCTTAATGCTCGCTGGCTCCCCCTCCCTTACTGCTCCCTTACTGCTCGCTGGCTCCCCCTCCCTTACTTCTCGGTGGCTCCACCGCCCTAACTGCTCCCTTACTGCTTGCTGGCTCCCCCTCCCTTACTGCTCGGTGGCTCCACCTCCCTAACTGCTCGCTGGCTCCCCCTCCCTTACTGCTCGCTGGCTCCACCTCCCTTACTGCTCCCTTACTTGTTTCTGGCTCCCCCTCCCTTACTGCTCGCTGGCTCCACCTCCCTAACTGCTCCCTTACTGCTCGCTGGCTCCACCTTCCTTACTGCTGCCTTACTGGTTGCTGGCTCCCCCTCCCTTACTGTTCGCTGGCTCCACCTCCCTTACTGCTCCCTTACTGCTCGCTGGCTTCCCCTCCCTCACTGCTCGGTGGCTCCACTTCCCTAACTGCTCCCTTACTGCTTGCTGGCTCCCCCTCCCTTACTGCTCGCTGGCTCCACCTCCCTTACTGCTCCCTTACTGCTCGCTGGCTCCCCCTCCCTTACTGCTCCCTTACTGCTCGCTGGCTCCACTTCCCTTACTGCTCAGTGGCTCCCCCTCCCTTACTGCTCCCTTACTGCTCCCTTAATGCTCGCTGGCTCCCCCTCCCTTACTGCTCCCTTACTGCTCGCTGGCTCCCCCTCCCTTACTTCTCGGTGGCTCCACCGCCCTAACTGCTCCCTTACTGCTTGCTGGTTCCCCCTCCCTTACTGCTCGGTGGCTCCACCTCCCTAACTGCTCGCTGGCTCCCCCTCCCTTACTGCTCGCTGGCTCCACCTCCCTTACTGCTCCCTTACTTGTTTCTGGCTCCCCCTCCCTTACTGCTCGCTGGCTCCACCTCCCTAACTGCTCCCTTACTGCTCGCTGGCTCCACCTCCCTTACTGCTGCCTTACTGGTTGCTGGCTCCCCCTCCCTTACTGTTCGCTGGCTCCACCTCCCTTACTGCTCCCTTACTGCTCGCTGGCTCCACTTCCCTTACTGCTCAGTGGCTCCCCCTCCCTTACTGCTCCCTTACTGCTCCCTTAATGCTCGCTGGCTCCCCCTCCCTTACTGCTCCCTTACTGCTCGCTGGCTCCCCCTCCCTTACTTCTCGGTGGCTCCACCTCCCTAACTGCTCCCTTACTGCTTGCTGGCTTCCCCTCCCTTACTGCTCGCTGGCTCCCCCTCCCTTACTGCTCGGTGGCTCCACCTCCCTAACTGCTCCCTTACTGCTTGCTGGCTCCCCCTCCCTTACTGCTCGGTGGCTCCACCTCCCTAACTGCTCCCTTACTGCTTGCTGGCTCCCCCTCCCTTACTGCTCGATGGCTCCCCCTCCCTTACTGCTCCCTTACTGCTCGCTGGCTCCAGCTCCCTTACTGCTCGGTCGCTCCACCTCCCTAACTGCTCCCTTACTGCTCGCTGGCTCGACCTCCCTTACTGATGCCTTACTGGTTGCTGGCTCCCCCTCCCTTACTGTTCCCTTACTGCTCGCTGGCTCCCCCTCCCTTACTGCTCGGTGGCTCCCCCTCCCTTACTGCTCCCTTACTGCTCGCTGGCTCCGCCTCCCTTACTGCTCGCTGGCTCTCCCTCCCTTACTGCTCCCTTACTGCTCGCTGGCTCCACTTCCCTTACTGCTCAGTGGCTCCCCCTCCCTTACTGCTCCCTTACTGCTCCCTTAATGCTCGCTGGCTCCCCCTCCCTTACTGCTCCCTTACTGCTCGCTGGCTCCCCCTCCCTTACTTCTCGGTGGCTCCACCGCCCTAACTGCTCCCTTACTGCTTGCTGGCTCCCCCTCCCTTACTGCTCGGTGGCTCCACCTCCCTAACTGCTCGCTGGCTCCCCCTCCCTTACTGCTCGCTGGCTCCACCTCCCTTACTGCTCCCTTACTTGTTTCTGGCTCCCCCTCCCTTACTGCTCGCTGGCTCCACCTCCCTAACTGCTCCCTTACTGCTCGCTGGCTCCACCTTCCTTACTGCTGCCTTACTGGTTGCTGGCTCCCCCTCCCTTACTGTTCGCTGGCTCCACCTCCCTTACTGCTCCCTTACTGCTCGCTGGCTTCCCCTCCCTCACTGCTCGGTGGCTCCACTTCCCTAACTGCTCCCTTACTGCTTGCTGGCTCCCCCTCCCTTACTGCTCGCTGGCTCCACCTCCCTTACTGCTCCCTTACTGCTCGCTGGCTCCCCCTCCCTTACTGCTCCCTTACTGCTCGCTGGCTCCACTTCCCTTACTGCTCAGTGGCTCCCCCTCCCTTACTGCTCCCTTACTGCTCCCTTAATGCTCGCTGGCTCCCCCTCCCTTACTGCTCCCTTACTGCTCGCTGGCTCCCCCTCCCTTACTTCTCGGTGGCTCCACCGCCCTAACTGCTCCCTTACTGCTTGCTGGTTCCCCCTCCCTTACTGCTCGGTGGCTCCACCTCCCTAACTGCTCGCTGGCTCCCCCTCCCTTACTGCTCGCTGGCTCCACCTCCCTTACTGCTCCCTTACTTGTTTCTGGCTCCCCCTCCCTTACTGCTCGCTGGCTCCACCTCCCTAACTGCTCCCTTACTGCTCGCTGGCTCCACCTCCCTTACTGCTGCCTTACTGGTTGCTGGCTCCCCCTCCCTTACTGTTCGCTGGCTCCACCTCCCTTACTGCTCCCTTACTGCTCGCTGGCTTCCCCTCCCTCACTGCTCGGTGGCTCCACTTCCCTAACTGCTCCCTTACTGCTTGCTGGCTCCCCCTCCCTTACTGCTCGCTGGCTCCACCTCCCTTACTGCTCCCTTACTGCTCGCTGGCTCCCCCTCCCTTACTGCTCCCTTACTGCTCGCTGGCTCCCCCTCCCTTACTGCTCTGTGGCTCCACCTCCCTAACTGCTCCCTTACTGCTCGCTGGATCCACCTCCCTTACTGCTGCCTTACTGGTTGCTGGCTCCCCCTCCCTTATTGCTCCCTTACTGCTCGGTGGCTCCACCTCCCTTACTTCTCCCTTACTGTTCGCTGGCTCCCCCTCCCTTACTGCTCGGTGGCTCCCCCTCCCTTACTGCTCCCTTAATGCTCACTTACTGCTCGCTGGCTCCACCTCCCTTACTGCTCGCTGGCTCCACCTCCCTTACTGCTCGCTGGCTCCCCCTCCCTTACTGCTCGCAGGCTCCACCTGCCTTACTGCTTGCTGGCTCCCCCTGCCTTACTGCTCGCTGGCTCCACCTCCCTAACTGCTCACTTACTGCTTGCTGGCTCCCCCTCCCTTACTGGTCGCTGGCTCCCCCTCCCTTACTGCTCCCTTACTGCTCGCTGGCTCCACCTCCCTTACTGCTGCCTTACTGGTTGCTGGCTCCCCCTCCTTTACTGCTCCCTTACTGCTCGCTGGCTCCCCCTCCCTTACTGCTCGGTGGCTCCACCTTCCTTACTTCTCCCTTCATGTTCGCTGGCTCCCCCTCCCTTACTGCTCGGTGGCTCCACCTCCCTTACTGCTCCCTTACTGCTCGCTGGCTCCCCCTCCCTTACTGCTCGCTGGCTCCACCTCCCTTACTGCTCGCTGGCTCCCCCTCCCTTACTGCTCGCTGGCTCCCCCTCCCTTACTGTTCCCTTATTGCTCGCTGGCTCCACTTCCCTAACTGCTCCCTTACTGCTTGCTGGCTCCCCCTCCCTTACTGCTCGGTGGCTCAAACTCCCTAACTGCTCCCTTTCTGCTCGCTGGCTCCCCCTCCCTTACTGCTCCCTTACTGCTCGCTGGCTCCCCCTCCCTTACTTCTCGGTGGCTCCACCTCCCTAACTGCTCCCTTACTGCATGCTGGCTCCCCCTCCCTTACTGCTCGGTGGCTCCACCTCCCTAACTGCTCGCTGGCTCCCCCTCCCTTACTGCTCCATTGCTCCACCTCCCTTACTGCTCCCTTACTGGTTTCTGGCTCCCCCTCCCTTACTGCTCGCTGGCTCCACCTCCCTAACTGCTCCCTTACTGCTCGCTGGCTCCCCCTCCCTTACTGCTGCCTTACTGGTTGCTGGCTCCCCCTCCCTTACTGTTCGCTTGCTCTCCCTCCCTTACTGCTCCCTTACTGGTCGCTGGCTCCCCCTCCCTTACTGCTCGGTGGCTCCCCCTCCCTTACTGCTCCCTTACTGCTCGCTGGCTCCCCTCCCTTACTGCTCCCTAACTGCTCCCTTACTGCTCGCTGGCTCCCCCTCCCTTACTGCTTGCTGGCTCGCCCTCCCTTACTGCTCAGAGGCTCCACCTCCCTTACTGCTCCCTTACTGGTTGCTGGCTCCCCCTCCTTTACTGCTCCTTTACTGCTCGGTGGCTCCCCCTCCCTTACTGCTCCCTTACTGCTCGCTGGCTCCACCTCCCTTACTGCTCCCTTACTGCTATCTGGCTCCCCCTCCCTTACTGCTCCCTTACTTCTCGCTGGCTCCCCCTCCCTTACTGCTAGCTGGCTCCACCTCCCTTACTGCTCGCTGGCTCCCCCTCCCTTACTGCTCCCTTATTGCTCGCTGGCTCCACTTCCCTAACTGCTCCCTTACTGCTTGCTGGCTCCCCCTCCCTTACTGCTCGCTGGCTCCACCTCCCTAACTGCTCCCTTACTGCTTGCTGGCTCCCCCTCCCTTACTGCTCGGTGGCTCAAACTCCCTAACTGCTCCCTTTCTGCTCGCTGGCTCCCCCTCCCTTACTGCTCCCTTACTGCTCGCTGGCTCCCCCTCCCTTACTTCTCGGTGGCTCCACCTCCCTAACTGCTCCCTTACTGCATGCTGGCTCCCCCTCCCTTACTGCTCGGTGGCTCCACCTCCCTAACTGCTCGCTGGCTCCCCCTCCCTTACTGCTCCATTGCTCCACCTCCCTTACTGCTCCCTTACTGGTTTCTGGCTCCCCCTCCCTTACTGCTCGCTGGCTCCACCTCCCTAACTGCTCACTTACTGCTTGCTGGCTCCCCCTCCCTTACTGGTCGCTTGCTCTCCCTCCCTTACTGCTCCCTTACTGCTCGCTGGCTCAACTTCCCTTACTGCTCACTTACTGGTCGCTGGCTCCCCCTCCCTTACTGCTCGGTGGCTCCCCCTCCCTTACTGCTCCCTTACTGCTCGCTGGCTCCCCTCCCTTACTGCTCCCTAACTGCTCCCTTACTGCTCGCTGGCTCCCCCTCCCTTACTGCTCGCTGGCTCGCCCTCCCTTACTGCTCAGAGGCTCCACCTCCCTTACTGCTCCCTTACTGGTTGCTGGCTCCCCCTCCTTTACTGCTCCTTTACTGCTCGGTGGCTCCCCCTCCCTTACTGCTCCCTTACTGCTCGCTGGCTCCACCTCCCTTACTGCTCCCTTACTGCTATCTGGCTCCCCCTCCCTTACTGCTCCCTTACTTCTGGCTGGATCCCCCTCCCTTACTGCTAGCTGGCTCCACCTGCCTTACTGCTCGCTGGCTCCCCCTCCCTTACTGCTCCCTTATTGTTCGCTGGCTCCACTTCCCTAACTGCTCCCTTACTGCTTGCTGGCTCCCCCTCCCTTACTGCTCGCTGGCTCCACCTCCCTTACTGATCCCTTACTGCTCGCTGGCTCCCCCTCCCTTACTGCTCCCTTACTGCTCGCTGGCTCCCCCTCCCTTACTGCTCCCTTACTGCTCGCTGGCTACCCCTCCCTTACTGCTCTGTGGTTCCCCCTCCCTTACTGCTCAGAGGCTCCACCTCCCTTATTGCTCCCTTACTGCTCACTTACTGCTCGCTGGCTCCACCTCCCTTACTGCTCGCTGGCTCCCCCTCCCTTACTGCTCGCAGGCTCCACCTGCCTTACTCCTCGCTGGCTCCCCCTCCCTTACTGCTTGCTGGCTCCCCCTCCCTTACTGGTCGCTGGCTCCCCCTCCCTTACTGCTCCCTTACTGCTCGCTGGCTCCACCTCCCTTACTGCTGCCTTACTGGTTGCTGGCTCCCCCTCCTTTACTGCTCCCTTACTGCTCGCTGGCTCCCCCTCCCTTACTGCTCGGTGGCTCCACCTCCCTAACTGCTCCCTTACTGCTTGCTGGCTCCCCCTCCCTTACTGCTCGCTGGCTCCACCTCCCTTACTGCTCCCTTACTGCTCGCTGGCTCCCCCACCCTTACTGCTCCCTTACTGCTCGCTGGCTCCCCATCCCTAACTGCTCCCTTACTGCTCGCTGGCTCCCCCTCCCTTACTGCTCTGTGGCTCCACCTCCCTAACTGCTCCCTTACTGCTCGCTGGATCCACCTCCCTTACTGCTGCCTTACTGGTTGCTGGCTCCCCCTCCCTTACTGCTCCCTTACTGCTCGGTGGCTCCACCTCCCTTACTTCTCCCTTATTGCTCGCTGGCTCCCCCTCCCTTACTGCTCGGTGGCTCCACCTCCCTTACTGCTCACTTACTGCTCGCTGGCTCCACCTCCCTTACTGCTTGCTGGCTCCCCCTCCCTTACTGCTCGCTGGCTCCACCTCCCTTACTGCTCCCTTACTGATCGCTGGCTCCCCCTCCCTTACTGCTCCCTTACTGCTTGCTGGCTCCCCCTCCCTTACTGCTCCCTTAGTGCTCGCTGGCTCCCCCTCCCTTACTGCTCGCAGGCTCCACCTGCCTTGCTGCTTGCTGGCTCCCCCTCCCTTACTGCTCGCTGGCTCCACCTCCCTAACTGCTCCCTTACTGCTTGCTGGCTCCCCCTCCCTTACTGGTCCCTGGCTCCCCCTCCCTTACTGCTCCCTTACTGCTCGCTGGCTCCACCTCCCTTACTGCTGCCTTACTGGTTGCTGGCTCCCCCTCCTTTACTGCTCCCTTACTGCTCGCTGGCTCCCCCTCACTTACTGCTCGGTGGCTCCACCTCCCTTACTGCTCCCTTACTGCTCGCTGGCTCCCCCTCACTTACTGTTCGCTTGCTCCCCCTCCCTTACTGCTCGGTGACTCCACCTTCCTTACTGCTCCCTTACTGCTAGCTGGCTCCACTTCCCTTACTGCTTGCTGGCTCCCCCTCCCTTACTGCTCGGTGGCTCCACCTCCCTAACTGCTCCCTTACTGCTTGCTGGCTCCCCCTCCCTTACTGCTCGCTGGCACCCCCTCCCTTACTGCTCGGTGGCTGCACCTCCCTAACTGCTCCCTTACTGCTGGCTGGCTCCCCCTCCCTTACTGCTCGGTGGCTTGCTGGCTCCCCCTCCCTTACTGCTCGGTGGCTCCACCTCCCTAACTGCTCCCTTACTGCTTGCTGGCTCCCCCTCCCTTACTGCTCGCTGGCTCCCCCTCCCTTACTGCTCCCTTACTGCTCGCTGGCTCCACCTCCCTTACTGCTCGGTGGCTCCACTTCCCTAACTGCTCCCTTACTGCTTGCTGGCTCCCCCTCCCTTACTGCTCGGTGGCTCGACCTCCCTAACTGCTCCCTTACTGCTTGCTGTCTCCCCCTCCCTTACTGCTCGCTGGCTCCCCCTCCCTTACTACTCGGTGAATCCACCTTCCTAACTGCTCCCTTACTGCTTGCTGGCTCCCCCTCCCTTACTGCTCGGTGGCTCCACCTCCCTAACTGCTCCCTTACTGCTTGCTGGCTTCCCCTCCCTTACTGTTCGCTGGCTCCACCTCCCTTACTGCTCCCTTACTTCTCCCTTACTGCTCGCTGGCTCCCCCTCCCTTACTGCTCGGTGGCTCCACCTCCCTAACTGCTCCCTTACTGCTTGCTGGCTCCCCCTCCCTTACTGCTCGCTGGCTCCACCTCCCTTACTGCTCCCTTACTGCTCGCTGGCTCCCCCTCCCTTACTGCTCGGTCGCTCCACCTCCCTTACTGCTCCCTTACTGCTCGCTGGCTCCCCCTCCCTTACTGCTCCCTTACTGCTCGCTGGCTCCCCCTCCCTTACTGCTCTGTGGCTCCACCTACCTAACTGCTCCCTTACTGCTCGCTGGATCCACCTCCGTTACTGCTGCCTTACTGGTTGCTGGCTCCCCCTCCCTTACTGCTCCCTTACTGCTCGGTGGCTCCACCTCCCTTACTTCTCCCTTACTGCTCGGTGGCTCCCCCTCCCTTACTGCTCGGTGGCTCCCCCTCCCTTACTGCTCCCTTACTGCTCACTTACTGCTCGCTGCCTCCACCTCCCTTACTGCTCGCTGGCTCCCCCTCCCTTACTGCTCGCAGGCTCCACCTGCCTTACTGCTTGCTGGCTCCCCCTCCCTTACTGCTCGCTGGCTCCACCTCCCTAACTGCTCCCTTACTGTTTGCTGGCTCCCCCTCCCTTACTGCTCGGTGGCTCCACCTCCCTTACTGCTCCCTTACTGCTCGCTGGCTCCCCCTCCCTTACTGCTCGCTGGATCCACCTCCCTTACTGCTCCTTTACTGGTTTCTGGATCCCCCTCCCTTACTGCTCGCTGGTTCCACCTCCCTAACTGCTCCCTTACTGCTCGCTGGCTCCCCCTCCCTTACTGCTGCCTTACTGGTTGCTGACTCCCCCTCCCTTTCTGTTTGCTGGCTCCACCTCCCTTACTGCTCCCTTACTGCTCGCTGGCTCCCCCTCCCTTACTGCTCGGTGGCTCCACCTCCCTAACTGCTCCCTTACTGCTTGCTGGCTCGCCCTCCCTTACTGCTCGCTGGCTCCACCTCCCTTACTGCTCGCTGGCTCCCCCTCCCTTACTGCTCCCTTACTGCTCGCTGGCTCCCCCTCCCTTACTGCTCTGTGGCTCCACCTCCCTAACTGCTCCCTTACTGCTCGCTGGATCCACCTCACTTACTGCTGCCTTACTGGTTGCTGGCTCCCCCTCCCTTACTGCTCCCTTACTGCTCGGTGGCTCCACCTCCCTTACTGCTCACTTACTGCTCGCTGGCTCCACCTCCCTTACTGCTCGCTGGCTCCCCCTCCCTTACTGCTCGCAGGCTCCACCTGCCTTACTGCTTGCTGGCTCCCCCTCCCTTACTGCTCGCTGGCTCCACCTCCCTAACTGCTCCCTTACTGTTTGCTGGCTCCCCCTCCCTTACTGCTCGCTGGCTCCCCCTCCCTTACTGCTCGCTGGCTCCACCTCCCTTACTGCTCCCTTACTGGTCTCTGGCTCCCCCTCCCTTACTGCTCGCTGGTTCCACCTCCCTAACTGCTCCCTTACTGCTCGCTGGCTCCCCCTCCCTTACTGCTGCCTTACTGGTTGCTGGCTCCCCCTCCCTTTCTGTTCGCTGGCTCCACCTCCCTTACTGCTCCCTTACTGCTCGCTGGCTCCCCCTCCCTTACTGCTCGGTGGCTCCACCTCCCTAACTGCTCCCTTACTGCTTGCTGGCTCGCCCTCCCTTACTGCTCGCTGGCTCCACCTCCCTTACTGCTCGCTGGCTCCACTTCCCTAACTGCTCCCTTACTGCTTGCTGGCTCCCCCTCCCTTACTGCTCGGTGGCTCCACCTCCCTAACTGCTCCCTTACTGCTTCCTGTCTCCCCCTCCCTTACTACTCGCTGGCTCCCCCTCCCTTACTGCTCGGTGGCTCCACCTTCCTAACTGCTCCCTTACTGCTTGCTGGCTCCCCCTCCCTTACTGCTCGGTGGCTCCACCTCCCTAACTGCTCCCTTACTGCTTGCTGGCTCCCCCTCCCTTACTGCTCGCTGGCTCCACCTCCCTTACTGCTCCCTTACCGCTCGCTGGCTACCCCTCCCTTACTGCTCCCTTACTGCTCGCTGGCTCCCCCTCCCTTACTGCTCCCTTACTGCTCGCTGGCTCCCCCTCCCTTACTGCTCTTTGGCTCCACCTCCCTAACTGCTCCCTTACTGCTCGCTGGATCCACCTCCCTTACTGCTGCCTTACTGGTTGCTGGCTCCCCCTCCCTTACTGCTCCCTTACTGCTCGCTGACTCCCCCTCCCTTACTGCTCGGTGGCTCCCCCTCACTTACTGCTCCCTTACTGCTCACTTACTGCTCGCTGGCTCCACCTCCTTTACTGCTTGCTGGCTCCCCCTCCCTTACTGCTCGCAGGCTCCACCTGCCTTACTTCTTGCTGGCTCCCACTCCCTTACTGCTCGCTGGCTCCACCTCCCTAACTGCTCCCTTACTGCTTGCTGGCTCCCCCTCCCTTACTGGTCGCTGGCTCCCCCTCACTTACTGCTCCCTTACTGCTCGCTGACTCCACCTCCCTTACTGCTGCCTTACTGGTTGCTGGCTCCCCCTCCTTTACTGCTCCCTTACTGCTCGCTGGCTCCCCCTCCCTTACTACTCGGTGGTTCCACCTCCCTTACTGCTCCCTTACTGCTCGCTGGCTCCCCCTCCCTTACTGCTCGCTGGCTCCCCCTCCCTTACTGCTCGGTGGCTCCACCTTCCTTATTGCTCCCTTACTGCTCGCTGGCTCCACTTCCCTTACTGCTTGCTGGCTCCCCCTCCCTTACTGCTCGGTGGCTCCACCTCCCTAACTGCTCCCTTACTGCTTGCTGGCTCCCCCTCCCTTACTGCTGGCTTTCTCCCCCTCCCTTACTGCTCGGTGGCTTGCTGGCTCCCCCTCCCTTACTGCTCGGTGGCTCCACCTCCCTTACTGCTCCCTTACTGCTCGCTGGCTCCCCCTCCCTTACTGCTCGCTGGCTCCCCCTCCCTTACTGCTCCCTTACTGCTCGCTGGCTCCACCTCCCTTACTGCTCGGTGGCTCCACCTCCCTAACTGCTCCCTTACTGCTTTCTGGCTCCCCCTCCCTTACTGCTCGGTGGCTCCACCTCCCTAACTGCTCCCTTACTCTTTGCTTGCTCCCCCTCCCTTACTGGTCGCTGGCTCCCCCTCACTTACTGCTTGCTGGCTCCCCCTCCCTTACTGCTCCCTTACTGCTCGCTGGCTCCCCCTCCCTTACTGCTCTGTGGCTCCACCTCCCTAACTGCTCCCTTACTGCTCGCTGGATCCACCTCACTTACTGCTGCCTTACTGGTTGCTGGCTCCCCCTCCCTTACTGCTCCCTTACTGCTCGGTGGCTCCACCTCCCTTACTGCTCACTTACTGCTCGCTGGCTCCACCTCCCTTACTGCTGCCTTACTGGTTGCTGGCTCCCCCTCCCTTTCTGTTCGCTGGCTCCACCTCCCTTACTGCTCCCTTACTGCTCGCTGGCTCCCCCTCCCTTACTGCTCGGTGGCTCCACCTCCCTAACTGCTCCCTTACTGCTTGCTGGCTCGCCCTCCCTTACTGCTCGCTGGCTCCACCTCCCTTACTGCTCGCTGGCTCCACTTCCCTAACTGCTCCCTTACTGCTTGCTGGCTCCCCCTCCCTTACTGCTCGGTGGCTCCACCTCCCTAACTGCTCCCTTACTGCTTCCTGTCTCCCCCTCCCTTACTACTCGCTGGCTCCCCCTCCCTTACTGCTCGGTGGCTCCACCTTCCTAACTGCTCCCTTACTGCTTGCTGGCTCCCCCTCCCTTACTGCTCGGTGGCTCCACCTCCCTAACTGCTCCCTTACTGCTTGCTGGCTCCCCCTCCCTTACTGCTCGCTGGCTCCACCTCCCTTACTGCTCCCTTACCGCTCGCTGGCTACCCCTCCCTTACTGCTCCCTTACTGCTCGCTGGCTCCCCCTCCCTTACTGCTCCCTTACTGCTCGCTGGCTCCCCCTCCCTTACTGCTCTTTGGCTCCACCTCCCTAACTGCTCCCTTACTGCTCGCTGGATCCACCTCCCTTACTGCTGCCTTACTGGTTGCTGGCTCCCCCTCCCTTACTGCTCCCTTACTGCTCGCTGACTCCCCCTCCCTTACTGCTCGGTGGCTCCCCCTCACTTACTGCTCCCTTACTGCTCACTTATTGCTCGCTGGCTCCACCTCCTTTACTGCTTGCTGGCTCCCCCTCCCTTACTGCTCGCAGGCTCCACCTGCCTTACTTCTTGCTGGCTCCCACTCCCTTACTGCTCGCTGGCTCCACCTCCCTAACTGCTCCCTTACTGCTTGCTGGCTCCCCCTCCCTTACTGGTCGCTGGCTCCCCCTCACTTACTGCTCCCTTACTGCTCGCTGACTCCACCTCCCTTACTGCTGCCTTACTGGTTGCTGGCTCCCCCTCCTTTACTGCTCCCTTACTGCTCGCTGGCTCCCCCTCCCTTACTACTCGGTGGTTCCACCTCCCTTACTGCTCCCTTACTGCTCGCTGGCTCCCCCTCCCTTACTGCTCGCTGGCTCCCCCTCCCTTACTGCTCGGTGGCTCCACCTTCCTTATTGCTCCCTTACTGCTCGCTGGCTCCACTTCCCTTACTGCTTGCTGGCTCCCCCTCCCTTACTGCTCGGTGGCTCCACCTCCCTAACTGCTCCCTTACTGCTTGCTGGCTCCCCCTCCCTTACTGCTGGCTTTCTCCCCCTCCCTTACTGCTCGGTGGCTTGCTGGCTCCCCCTCCCTTACTGCTCGGTGGCTCCACCTCCCTTACTGCTCCCTTACTGCTCGCTGGCTCCCCCTCCCTTACTGCTCGCTGGCTCCCCCTCCCTTACTGCTCCCTTACTGCTCGCTGGCTCCACCTCCCTTACTGCTCGGTGGCTCCACCTCCCTAACTGCTCCCTTACTGCTTTCTGGCTCCCCCTCCCTTACTGCTCGGTGGCTCCACCTCCCTAACTGCTCCCTTACTGTTTGCTTGCTCCCCCTCCCTTACTGGTCGCTGGCTCCCCCTCACTTACTGCTTGCTGGCTCCCCCTCCCTTACTGCTCGTTGGCTCCACCTCCCTAACTGCTCCCTTACTGCTCGCTGGCTGCACCTCCCTTACTGCTCCCTTACTGCTCGGTGGCTTGCTGGCTCCCCCTCCCTTACTGCTCGGTGGCTCCACCTCCCTAACTGCTCCCTTACTGCTTGCTGGCTCCCCCTCCCTTACTGCTCTTTGGCTCCCCCTCCCTTACTGCTCCCTTACTGCTCGCTGGCTCCACCTCCCTGACTGCTCGGTGGCTCCACCTCCCTAACTGCTCCCTTACTGCTTGCTGGCTCCCCCTCCCTTACTGCTCGGTGGCTCCACCTCCCTAACTGCTCCCTTACTGCTTGCTGGCTCCCCCTCCCTTACTGCTCGCTGGCTCCCCCTCCCTTACTGCTCGGTGGCTCCACCTCCCTAACTGCTCCCTTACTGCTTGCTGGCTCCCCCTCCCTTACTGTTCGCTGGCTCCACCTCCCTTACTGCTCCCTTACTTCTCCCTTACTGCTCGCTGGCTCACCCTCCCTTACTGCTCGCTTGCTCCACCTCCCTCACTTCTCCCTTACTTCTCGCTGGTCCACCTCCCTTACTGCTCCCTTACTGCTCGCTCGCTCCCCCTCCCTTACTGCTCCCTTACTGCTCGCTGGCTCCCCCTCCCTTACTGCTCCCTTACTGCTCCCTGGCTCCCCCTCCCTTACTGCTCTGTGGCTCCACCTACCTAACTGCTCCCTTACTGCTCGCTGGATCCACCTCCCTTACTGCTGCCTTACTGGTTGCTGGCTCCCCCTCCCTTACTGCTCCCTTACTGCTCCCTTACTGCTCGGTGGCTCCACCTTCCTTATTGCTCCCTTACTGCTCGCTGGCTCCACTTCCCTTACTGCTTGCTGGCTCCCCCTCCCTTACTGCTCGGTGGCTCCACCTCCCTAACTGCTCCCTTACTGCTTGCTGGCTCCCCCTCCCTTACTGCTGGCTTTCTCCCCCTCCCTTACTGCTCGGTGGCTTGCTGGCTCCCCCTCCCTTACTGCTCGGTGGCTCCACCTCCCTAACTGCTCCCTTACTGCTTGCTGGCTCCCCCTCCCTTACTGCTCGCTGGCTCCCCCTCCCTTCCTGCTCCCTTACTGCTCGCTGGCTCCACCTCCCTAACTGCTCCCTTACTGCTGGCTGGCTCCCCCTCCCTTACTGCTCGGTGGATTGCTGGCTCCCCCTCCCTTACTGCTCGGTGGCTCCACCTCCCTAACTGCTCCCTTACTGCTTGCTGGCTCCCCCTCCCTTACTGCTCGCTGGCTCCCCCTCCCTTACTGCTCCCTTACTGCTCGCTGGCTCCACCTCCCTTACTGCTCGGTGGCTCCACCTCCCTAACTGCTCCCTTACTGCTTTCCCGCTCCCCCTCCCTTACTGCTCGGTGGCTCCACCTCCCTAACTGCTCCCTTACTGTTTGCTGGCTCCCCCTCCCTTACTGGTCGCTGGCTCCCCCTCACTTACTGCTTGCTGGCTCCCCCTCCCTTACTGCTCGTTGGCTCCACCTCCCTAACTGCTCCCTTACTGCTCACTGGCTGCACCTCCCTTACTGCTCCCTTACTGCTGGCTGGCTCCCCCTCCCTTACTGCTCGGTGGCTTGCTGGCTCCCCCTCCCTTACTGCTCGGTGGCTCCACCTCCCTAACTGCTCCCTTACTGCTTGCTGGCTCCCCCTCCCTTACTGCTCGCTGGCTCCCCCTCCCTTACTTCTCCCTTACTGCTCGCTGGCTCCCCCTCCCTTACTGCTCGCTGGCTCCACCTCCCTCACTTCTCCCTTACTGCTCGCTGGCTCCACCTCCCTTACTGCTCCCTTACTGCTCGCTGGCTCCACCTCCCTTACTGCTCCCTTACTGCTCGCTGGCTCCCCCTCCCTTACTGCTCCCTTACTGCTCGCTGGCTCCCCCTCCCTTACTGCTCTGTGGCTCCACCTACCTAACTGATCCCTTACTGCTCGCTGGATCCACCTCCCTTACTGCTGCCTTACTGGTTGCTGGCTCCCCCTCCCTTACTGCTCCCTTACTGCTCGGTGGCTCCACCTCCCTTACTGCTCCCTTACTGCTCGCTGGCTCCCCCTCCCTTACTGCTCCCTTACTGCTCGCTGGCTCCCCCTCCCTTACTGCTCTGTGGCTCCACCTACCTAACTGATCCCTTACTGCTCGCTGGATCCACCTCCCTTACTGCTCACTTACTGCTCGCTGGCTCCACCTCCCTTACTGCTCGCTGGCTCCACCTCCCTAATTGCTCCCTTACTGCTCGCTGGCTCCCCCTCCCTTACTGCTGCCTTACTGGTTGCTGGCTCCCCCTCCCTTACTGCTCGGTGGCTCCACCTCCCTTACTGCTCCCTTACTGCTCGCTGGCTCCCCCTCCCTTACTGCTCATTGGCTCCCCCTCCCTTACTGCTCGCTGGCTCCCCCTCCCTTACTGCTCCCTTACTGGTTTCTGGCTCCCCCTCCCTTACTGCTCGCTGGCTCCACCTCCCTAACTGCTCCCTTACTGCTCGCTGGCTCCCCCTCCCTTACTGCTGCCTTACTGGTTGCTGGCTCCCCCTCCCTTACTGTTCGCTGGCTCCACCTCCCTTACTGCTACCTTACTGCTCGCTGGCTCCCCCTCCCTTACTGCTCGGTGGCTCCACCTCCCTAACTGCTCGCTGGCTCCCCCTCCCTTACTGCTCCCTTACTGCTCGCTGGCTCCCCCTCCCTTACTGCTCCCTTACTGCTGGCTGGCTCCCCCTCCCTTACTGCTCGGTGGCTTGCTGGCTCCCCCTCCCTTACTGCTCCCTTACTGCTCGGTGGCTCCACCTCCCTAACTGCTCCCTTACTGTTTGCTGGCTCCCCCTCCCTTACTGGTCGCTGGCTCCCCCTCACTTACTGCTTGCTGGCTCCCCCTCCCTTACTGCTCGTTGGCTCCACCTCCCTAACTGCTCCCTTACTGCTCGCTGGCTGCACCTCCCTTACTGCTCCCTTACTGCTGGCTGGCTCCCCCTCCCTTACTGCTCGGTGGCTTGCTGGCTCCCCCTCCGTTACTGCTCGGTGGCTCCACCTCCCTAACTGCTCCCTTACTGCTTGCTGGCTCCCCCTCCCTTACTGCTCGCTGGCTCCCCCTCCCTTACTGCTCCCTTACTGCTCGCTGGCTCCACCTCCCTGACTGCTCGGTGGCTCCACCTCCCTAACTGCTCCCTTACTGCTTGCTGGCTCCCCCTCCCTTACTGCTCGCTGGCTCCCCCTCCCTTACTGCTCGGTGGCTCCACCTCCCTAACTGCTCCCTTACTGCTTGCTGGCTCCCCCTCCCTTACTGCTCGGTGGCTCCACCTCCCTAACTGCTCCCTTACTGCTTGCTGGCTCCCCCTCCCTTACTGTTCGCTGGCTCCACCTCCCTTACTGCTCCCTTACTTCTCCCTTACTGCTCGCTGGCTCCCCCTCCCTTACTGCTCGCTGGCTCCAACTCCCTCACTTCTCCCTTACTGCTCGCTGGCTCCCCCTCCCTTACTGCTCTGTGGCTCCACCTACCTAACTGCTCCCTTACTGCTCGCTGGATCCACCTCCCTTACTGCTGCCTTACTGGTTGCTGGCTCCCCCTCCCTTACTGCTCCCTTACTGCTCGGTGGCTCCACCTGCCTTACTTCTCCCTTACTGCTCGCTGGCTCCCCCTCCCTTACTGCTCGGTGGCTCCCCCTCCCTTACTGCTCCCTTACTGCTCACTTACTGCTCGCTGGCTCCACCTCCCTTACTGCTCGCTGGCTCCCCCTCCCTTACTGCTCGCAGGCTCCACCTGCCTTACTGCTTGCTGGCTCCCCCTCCCTTACTGCTCGCTGGCTCCACCTCCCTAACTGCTCCCTTACTCTTTGCTGGCTCCCCCTCCCTTACTGGTCGCTGGCTCCCCCTCCCTTACTGCTCCCTTACTGCTCCTGGCTCCACCTCCCTTACTGCTGCCTTACTGGTTGCTGGCTCCCCCTCCTTTACTGCTCCCTTACTGCTCGCTGGCTCCCCCTCCCTTACTGCTCGGTGGCTCCACCTCCCTTACTGCTCCCTTACTGCTCGCTGGCTCCCCCTCCCTTACTGATCATTGGCTCCCCCTCCCTTACTGCTAGCTGGCTCCACCTCCCTTACTGCTCCCTTACTGGTTTCTGGCTCCCCCTCCCTTACTGCTCGCTGGCTCCACCTCCCTAATTGCTCCCTTACTGCTCGCTGGCTCCCCCTCCCTTACTGCTGCCTTACTGGTTGCTGGCTCCCCCTCCCTTACTGTTCGCTGGCTCCACCTCCCTTACTGCTACCTTACTGCTCGCTGGCTCCCCTTCCCTTACTGCTCGGTGGCTCCACCTCCCTAACTGCTCGCTGGCTCCCCCTCCCTTACTGCTCCCTTACTGCTCGCTTGCTCCCCCTCCCTTACTGCTCGCTGGCTCCCCCTCCCTTACTGCTCTGTGGCTCCACCTCCCTAACTGCTCCCTTACTGCCCGCTGGATCCACCTCCCTTACTGCTGCCTTACTGGTTGCTGGCTCCCCCTCCCTTACTGCTCGCTGGCTCCCCCTCTATTACTGCTCGGTGGCTCCACCTCCCTAACTGCTCCCTTACTGCTTGCTGGTTCCCCCTCCCTTACTGCTCGCTTGCTCACCTCCCTTACTGCTCCCTTACTGCTCGCTGGCTCCCCCTCCCTTACTGCTGCCTTACTGGTTGCTGGCTCCCCCTCCCTTACTGCTCGGTGGCTCCACCTCCCTAACTGCTCCCTTACTGCTGGCTGGCTCCCCCTCCTTTACTGGTCGGTGGCTTGCTGGCTCCCCCTCCCTTACTGCTCGGTGGCTCCACCTCCCTAACTGCTCCCTTACTGCTTGCTGGCTCCCCCGCCCTTACTGCTCGCTGGCTCCCCCTCCCTTACTGCTCCCTTACTGCTCGCTGGCTCCCCCCCCCTTACTGCTCGGTGGCTCCACCTCCCTAACTGCTCCCTTACTGCTTGCTGGCTCCACCTCCCTTACTGCTCGCTGGCTCCGCCTCCCTTACTGCTCGCTGGCTCCCCCTCCCTTACTGCTCCCTTACTGCTCGCTGGCTCCCCCTCCCTTACTGCTCGGTGGCTCCACCTCCCTAACTGCTCCCTTACTGCTTGCTGGCTCCACCTCCCTTACTGCTCGCTGGCTCCCCCTCCCTTACTGCTCGGTGGCTCCACCTCCCTAACTGCTCCCTTACTGCTTGCTGGCTCCCCCTCCCTTACTGCTCGGTGGCTCCACCTCCCTAACTGCTCCCTTACTGCTTGCTGGCTCCCCCTCCCTTACTGCTCGGTGGCTCCACCTCCCTAACTGCTCCCTTACTGCTTGCTGGCTCCCCCTCCCTTACTGCTCGCTTGCTCCCCCTCTCTTACTGCTCCCTTACTGCTCGCTGGCTCCACCTCCCTTACTGCTCGCTGGCTCCCCCTCCCTTACTGCTCCCTTACTGCTCCCTTACTGCTCCGTTAATGCTCGCTGGCTCCCCCTCCCTTACTGCTCCCTTACTGCTCGCTGGCTCCCCCTCCCTTACTTCTCGGTGGCTCCACCTCCCTAAATGCTCCCTTACTACTTGTTGGCTCCCCCTCCCTTACTGCTCGGTGTCTCCACCTCCCTAACTGCTCGCTGGCTCCCCCTCCCTTACTGCTCGCTGGCTCCACCTCCCTTACTGCTCCCTTATTGGTTTCTGGCTCCCCCTCCCTTACTGCTCGCTGGCTCCACCTCCCTAACTGCTCCCTTACTGCTCGCTGGCTCCCCCTCCCTTACTGTTCGCTGGCTCCACCTCCCTTACTGCTCCCTTACTGCTCGCTGGCTCCCCCTCCCTTACTGCTCGCTGGCTCCCCCTCCCTTACTGTTCGCTTGCTCCACCTCCCTTACTGCTCCCTTACTTGTTTCTGGCTCCCCTTTCCCTTACTGCTCGCTGGCTCCACCTCCCTAACTGCTCCCTTACTGCTCGCTGGCTCCCCCTCACTTACTGCTGCCTTACTGGTTTCTGGCTCCCCCTCCCTTACTGTTCGCTGGCTCCACCTCCCTTACTGCTCCCTTACTGCTCGCTGGCTCCCCCTCCCTTACTGCTCGGTGGCTCCACCTCCCTAACTGCTCCCTTACTGCTTGCTGGCTCCCCCTCCCTTACTGCTCGCTGGCACCACCTCCCTAACTGCTCCCTTACTGCTCGCTGGCTCCCCCTCCCTTACTGCTTCCTTACTGCTCGCTGGCTCCCCCTCCCTTACTGCTCCCTTACTGCTCGCTGGTTCCCCCTCCCTTAATGCTCTATTGCTCCACCTCCCTAACTGCTCCCTTACTGCTCGCTGGATCCACCTCCCTTACTGCTGCCTTAGTGGTTGCTGGCTCCCCCTCCCTTTCTGCTCCCTTACTGCTCGGTGGCTCCACCTCCCTTACTTCTCCCTTACTGCTCGCTGGCTCCCCCTCCCTTACTGTTCGCTGGCTCCCCCTCCCTTACTTTTCCCTTACTGCTCACTTACTGCTCGCTAGCTCCACCTCCCTTACTACTCGCGGGCTCCCCCTCCCTTACTGCTCGCAGGCTCCACCTGCCTTACTGCTTGCTGGCTCCCCCTCCCTTACTGCTCGCTGGCTCCACCTCCCTAACTGCTCCCTTACTGCTTGCTGGCTCCCCCTCCCTTACTGCTCGCTGGCTCCCCCTCCCTTACTGCTCCCTTACTGCTCGCTGGCTCCACCTCCCTTACTGCTGCCTTACTGGTTGCTGGCTCCCCCTCCTTTACTGCTCCCTTACTGCTCGCTGGCTCCCCCTCCCTTACTGCTCGGTGGCTCCACCTTCCTTATTGCTCCCTTACTGCTCGCTGGCTCCACTTCCCTTACTGCTTGCTGGCTCCCCCTCCCTTACTGCTCGGTGGCTCCACCTCCCTAACTGCTCCCTTACTGCTTGCTGGCTCCCCCTCCCTTACTGCTGGCTTTCTCCCCCTCCCTTACTGCTCGGTGGCTTGCTGGCTCCCCCTCCCTTACTGCTCGGTGGCTCCACCTCCCTTACTGCTCCCTTACTGCTCGCTGGCTCCCCCTCCCTTACTGCTCGCTGGCTCCCCCTCCCTTACTGCTCCCTTACTGCTCGCTGGCTCCACCTCCCTTACTGCTCGGTGGCTCCACCTCCCTAACTGCTCCCTTACTGCTTTCTGGCTCCCCCTCCCTTACTGCTCGGTGGCTCCACCTCCCTAACTGCTCCCTTACTGTTTGCTTGCTCCCCCTCCCTTACTGGTCGCTGGCTCCCCCTCACTTACTGCTTGCTGGCTCCCCCTCCCTTACTGCTCGTTGGCTCCACCTCCCTAACTGCTCCCTTACTGCTCGCTGGCTGCACCTCCCTTACTGCTCCCTTACTGCTGGCTGGCTCCCCCTCCCTTACTGCTCGGTGGCTTGCTGGCTCCCCCTCCCTTACTGCTCGGTGGCTCCACCTCCCTAACTGCTCCCTTACTGCTTGCTGGCTCCCCCTCCCTTACTGCTCTTTGGCTCCCCCTCCCTTACTGCTCCCTTACTGCTCGCTGGCTCCACCTCCCTGACTGCTCGGTGGCTCCACCTCCCTAACTGCTCCCTTACTGCTTGGTGGCTCCCCCTCCCTTACTGCTCGGTGGCTCCACCTCCCTAACTGCTCCCTTACTGCTTGCTGGCTCCCCCTCCCTTACTGCTCGCTGGCTCCCCCTCCCTTACTGCTCGGTGGCTCCACCTCCCTAACTGCTCCCTTACTGCTTGCTGGCTCCCCCTCCCTTACTGCTCGGTGGCTCCACCTCCCTAACTGCTCCCTTACTGCTTGCTGGCTCCCCCTCCCTTACTGTTCGCTGGCTCCACCTCCCTTACTGCTCCCTTACTTCTCCCTTACTGCTCGCTGGCTCACCCTCCCTTACTGCTCGCTTGCTCCACCTCCCTCACTTCTCCCTTACTGCTCGCTGGTCCACCTCCCTTACTGCTCCCTTACTGCTCGCTGGCTCCCCCTCCCTTACTGCTCCCTTACTGCTCGCTGGCTCCCCCTCCCTTACTGCTCCCTTACTGCTCGCTGGCTCCCCCTCCCTTACTGCTCTGTGGCTCCACCTACCTAACTGCTCCCTTACTGCTCGCTGGATCCACCTCCCTTACTGCTGCCTTACTGGTTGCTGGCTCCCCCTCCCTTACTGCTCCCTTACTGCTCCCTTACTGCTCGGTGGCTCCACCTTCCTTATTGCTCCCTTACTGCTCGCTGGCTCCACTTCCCTTACTGCTTGCTGGCTCCCCCTCCCTTACTGCTCGGTGGCTCCACCTCCCTAACTGCTCCCTTACTGCTTGCTGGCTCCCCCTCCCTTACTGCTGGCTTTCTCCCCCTCCCTTACTGCTCGGTGGCTTGCTGGCTCCCCCTCCCTTACTGCTTGGTGGCTCCACCTCCCTAACTGCTCCCTTACTGCTTGCTGGCTCCCCCTCCCTTACTGCTCGCTGGCTCCCCCTCCCTTCCTGCTCCCTTACTGCTCGCTGGCTCCACCTCCCTAACTGCTCCCTTACTGCTTGCTGGCTCCCCCTCCCTTACTGCTCGGTGGATTGCTGGTTCCCCCTCCCTTACTGCTCGGTCGCTCCACCTCCCTAACTGCTCCCTTACTGCTTGCTGGCTCCCCCTCCCTTACTGCTCGCTGGCTCCCCCTCCCTTACTGCTCCCTTACTGCTCGCTGGCTCCACCTCCCTTACTGCTCGGTGGCTCCACCTCCCTAACTGCTCCCTTACTGCTTTCTGGCTCCCCCTCCCTTACTGCTCGGTGGCTCCACCTCCCTAACTGCTCCCTTACTTTTTGCTGGCTCCCCCTCCCTTACTGGTCGCTGGCTCCCCCTCACTTACTGCTTGCTGGCTCCCCCTCCCTTACTGCTCGTTGGCTCCACCTCCCTAACTGCTCCCTTACTGCTCACTGGCTGCACCTCCCTTACTGCTCCCTTACTGCTGGCTGGCTCCCCCTCCCTTACTGCTCGGTGGCTTGCTGGCTCCCCCTCCCTTACTGCTCGGTGGCTCCACCTCCCTAACTGCTCCCTTACTGCTTTCTGGCTCCCCCTCCCTTACTGCTCGCTGGCTCCCCCTCCCTTACTTCTCCCTTACTGCTCGCTGGCTCCCCCTCCCTTACTGCTCGCTGGCTCCACCTCCCTCACTTCTCCCTTACTGCTCGCTGGCTCCACCTCCCTTACTGCTCCCTTACTGCTCGCTGGCTCCCCCTCCCTTACTGCTCCCTTACTGCTCGCTGGCTCCCCCTCCCTTACTGCTCCCTTACTGCTCGCTGGCTACCCCTCCCTTACTGCTCTGTGGCTCCACCTACCTAACTGATCCCTTACTGCTCGCTGGATCCACCTCCCTTACTGCTGCCTTACTGGTTGCTGGCTCCCCCTCCCTTACTGCTCCCTTACTGCTCGGTGGCTCCACCTCCCTTACTTCTCTCTTACTGCTCGCTGGCTCCCCCTCCCTTACTGCTCCCTTACTGCTCACTTACTGCTCGCTGGCTCCACCTCCCTTACTGCTCGCTGGCTCCCCCTCCCTTACTGCTCGCAGGCTCCACCTGCCTTACTGCTTGCTGGCTCCCCCTCCCTTACTGCTCGCTGGCTCCACCTCCCTAACTGCTCCCTTACTCTTTGCTGGCTCCCCCTCCCTTACTGGTCGCTGGCTCCCCCTCCCTTACTGCTCCCTTACTGCTCCTGGCTTCACCTCCCTTACTGCTCGGTGGCTCCACCTCCCTTACTGCTCCCTTACTGCTCGCTGGCTCCCCCTCCCTTACTGCTCGGTGGCTCCCCCTCCCTTACTGCTCCCTTACTGCTCCTGGCTTCACCTCCCTTACTGCTCGGTGGCTCCACCTCCCTTACTGCTGCCTTACTGGTTGCTGGCTCCCCCTCCTTTACTGCTCCCTTACTGCTCGCTGGCTCCCCCTCCCTTACTGCTCGGTGGCTCCACCTCCCTTACTGCTCCCTTACTGCTCGCTGGCTCCCCCTCCCTTACTGCTCATTGGCTCCCCCTCCCTTACTGCTCGCTGGCTCCCCCTCCCTTACTGCTCCCTTACTGGTTTCTGGCTCCCCCTCCCTTACTGCTCGCTGGCTCCACCTCCCTAACTGCTCCCTTACTGCTCGCTGGCTCCCCCTCCCTTACTGCTGCCTTACTGGTTGCTGGCTCCCCCTCCCTTACTGTTCGCTGGCTCCACCTCCCTTACTGCTACCTTACTGCTCGCTGGCTCCCCCTCCCTTACTGCTCGGTGGCTCCACCTCCCTAACTGCTCGCTGGCTCCCCCTCCCTTACTGCTCCCTTACTGCTCGCTGGCTCCCCCTCCCTTACTGCTCCCTTACTGCTCGCTGGCTCCCCCTCCCTTACTGCTCTGTGGCTCCACCTCCCTAACTGCTCCCTTACTGCTCGCTGGATCCACCTCCCTTACTGCTGCCTTACTGGTTGCTGGCTCCCCCTCCCTTACTGCTCGGTGGCTCCACCTTCCTTTCTGCTCCCTTACTGCTCGCTGGCTCCACTTCCCTTACTGCTTGCTGGCTCCGCCTCCCTTACTGCTCGGTGGCTCCACCTCCCTTACTGCTCCCTTACTGCTTGCTGGCTCCCCCTTCCTTAATGCTCCCTTACTGCTCGCTGGCTCCCCCTCCCTTACTGCTCCCTTACTGCTCTGTGGCTCCACCTCACTAACTGATCCCGTACTGCTCGCTGGATCCACCTCCCTTACTGCTGCCTTACTGGTTGTTGGCTCACCCCTCCCTTACTGCTCCCTTACTGCTCAGTGGCTCCACCTCCCTTACTTCTCCCTTACTGCTCGCTGGCTCCCCCTCCCTTACTGCTCGGTGGCTCCCCCTCCCTTACTGCTCCCTAACTGCTCCCTTACTGCTTGCTGGCTCGCCCTCCCTTACTGCTCGCTGGCTCCACCTCCCTTACTGCTCGCTGGCTCCACTTCCCTAACTGCTCCCTTACTGCTTGCTGGCTCCCCCTCCCTTACTGCTCGGTGGCTCCACTTCCCTAACTGCTCCCTTACTGCTTGCTGTCTCCCCCTCCCTTACTGCTCGCTGGCTCCCCCTCCCTTACTGCTCGGTGGCTCCACCTTCCTAACTGCTCCCTTACTGCTTGCTGGCTCCCCCTCCCTTACTGCTCGGTGGCTCCACCTCCCTAACTGCTCCCTTACTGCTTGCTGGCTCCCCCTCCCTTACTGCTCACTGGCTCCACCTCCCTTACTGCTCCCTTACTGCTCGCTGGCTCCCCCTCCCTTACTGCTCCCGTACTGCTCGCTGGCTCCCCCTCCCTTACTGCTCGGTGGCTCCACCTCCCTTACTGCTCCCTTACTGCTTGCTGGCTCCCCCTTCCTTAATGCTCCCTTACTGCTCGCTGGCTCCCCCTCCCTTACTGCTCCCTTACTGCTCTGTGGCTCCACCTCACTAACTGATCCCGTACTGCTCGCTGGATCCACCTCCCTTACTGCTGCCTTACTGGTTGTTGGCTCACCCCTCCCTTACTGCTCCCTTACTGCTCAGTGGCTCCACCTCCCTTACTTCTCCCTTACTGCTCGCTGGCTCCCCCTCCCTTACTGCTCGGTGGCTCCCCCTCCCTTACTGCTCCCTAACTGCTCCCTTACTGCTTGCTGGCTCGCCCTCCCTTACTGCTCGCTGGCTCCACCTCCCTTACTGCTCGCTGGCTCCACTTCCCTAACTGCTCCCTTACTGCTTGCTGGCTCCCCCTCCCTTACTGCTCGGTGGCTCCACTTCCCTAACTGCTCCCTTACTGCTTGCTGTCTCCCCCTCCCTTACTGCTCGCTGGCTCCCCCTCCCTTACTGCTCGGTGGCTCCACCTTCCTAACTGCTCCCTTACTGCTTGCTGGCTCCCCCTCCCTTACTGCTCGGTGGCTCCACCTCCCTAACTGCTCCCTTACTGCTTGCTGGCTCCCCCTCCCTTACTGCTCGCTGGCTCCACCTCCCTTACTGCTCCCTTACTGCTCGCTGGCTCCCCCTCCCTTACTGCTCCCGTACTGCTCGCTGGCTCCCCCTCCCTTACTGCTCCCTTACTGCTCGCTGGCTCCCCCTCACTTACTGCTCTTTGGCTCCACCTCCCTAACTACTCCCTTACTGCTCGCTGGATCCACCTCCCTTACTGCTGCCTTACTGGTTGCTGGCTCCCCCTCCCTTACTGCTCCCTTACTGCTCGGTGGCTCCACCTCCCTTACTTCTCCCTTACTGCTCGCTGACTCCCCCTCCCTTACTGCTCGGTGGCTCCCCCTCCCTTACTGCTCCCTTACTGCTCACTTACTGCTCGCTGGCTCCACCTCCTTTACTGCTCGTTGGCTCCACCTCCCTAACTGCTCCCTTACTGCTCGCTGGCTGCACCTCCCTTACTGCTCCCTTACTGCTGGCTGGCTCCCCCTCCCTTACTGCTCGGTGGCTTGCTGGCTCCCCCTCCCTTACTGCTCCCTTACTGCTCGGTGGCTCCACCTCCCTAACTGCTCCCTTACTGTTTGCTGGCTCCCCCTCCCTTACTGGTCGCTGGCTCCCCCTCACTTACTGCTCTGTGGCTTGCTGGCTCCCCCTCCGTTACTGCTCGGTGGCTCCACCTCCATAACTGCTCCCTTACTGCTTGCTGGCTCCCCCTCCCTTACTGCTCGCTGGCTCCCCCTCCCTTACTGCTCCCTTACTGCTCGCTGGCTCCACCTCCCTGACTGCTCGGTGGCTCCACCTCCCTAACTGCTCCCTTACTGCTTGCTGGCTCCCCCTCCCTTACTGCTCGGTGGCTCCACCTCCCTAACTGCTCCCTTACTGCTTGCTGGCTCCCCCTCCCTTACTGCTCGCTGGCTCCCCCTCCCTTACTGCTCGGTGGCTCCACCTCCCTAACTGCTCCCTTACTGCTTGCTGGCTCCCCCTCCCTTACTGCTCGGTGGCTCCACCTCCCTAACTGCTCCCTTACTGCTTGCTGGCTCCCCCTCCCTTACTGTTCGCTGGCTCCACCTCCCTTACTGCTCCCTTACTTCTCCCTTACTGCTCGCTGGCTCCCCCTCCCTTACTGCTCGCTGGCTCCACCTCCCTCACTTCTCCCTTACTGCTCGCTGGCTCCCCCTCCCTTACTGCTCTGTGGCTCCACCTACCTAACTGCTCCCTTACTGCTCGCTGGATCCACCTCCCTTACTGCTGCCTTACTGGTTGCTGGCTCCCCCTCCCTTACTGCTCCCTTACTGCTCGGTGGCTCCACCTCCCTTACTTCTCCCTTACTGCTCGCTGGCTCCCCCTCCCTTACTGCTCGGTGGCTCCCCCTCCCTTACTGCTCCCTTACTGCTCACTTACTGCTCGCTGGCTCCACCTCCCTTACTGCTCGCTGGCTCCCCCTCCCTTACTGCTCGCAGGCTCCACCTGCCTTACTGCTTGCTGGCTCCCCCTCCCTTACTGCTCGCTGGCTCCACCTCCCTAACTGCTCCCTTACTCTTTGCTGGCTCCCCCTCCCTTACTGGTCGCTGGCTCCCCCTCCCTTACTGCTCCCTTACTGCTCCTGGCTCCACCTCCCTTACTGCTGCCTTACTGGTTGCTGGCTCCCCCTCCTTTACTGCTCCCTTACTGCTCGCTGGCTCCCCCTCCCTTACTGCTCGGTGGCTCCACCTCCCTTACTGCTCCCTTACTGCTCGCTGGCTCCCCCTCCCTTACTGATCATTGGCTCCCCCTCCCTTACTGCTCGCTGGCTCCACCTCCCTTACTGCTCCCTTACTGGTTTCTGGCTCCCCCTCCCTTACTGCTCGCTGGCTCCACCTCCCTAATTGCTCCCTTACTGCTCGCTGGCTCCCCCTCCCTTACTGCTGCCTTACTGGTTGCTGGCTCCCCCTCCCTTACTGTTCGCTGGCTCCACCTCCCTTACTACTACCTTACTGCTCGCTGGCTCCCCTTCCCTTACTGCTCGGTGGCTCCACCTCCCTAACTGCTCGCTGGCTCCCCCTCCCTTACTGCTCCCTTACTGCTCGCTGGCTCCCCCTCCCTTACTGCTCGCTGGCTCCCCCTCCCTTACTGCTCTGTGGCTCCACCTCCCTAACTGCTCCCTTACTGCCCGCTGGATCCACCTCCCTTACTGCTGCCTTACTGGTTGCTGGCTCCCCCTCCCTTACTGCTCGGTGGCTCCACCTTCCTTACTGCTCCCTTACTGCTTGCTGGCTCCCCCTCCCTTACTGCTCGCTGGCTCCCCCTCTATTACTGCTCGGTGGCTCCACCTCCCTAACTGCTCCCTTACTGCTTGCTGGTTCCCCCTCCCTTACTGCTCGCTTGCTCACCTCCCTTACTGCTCCCTTACTGCTCGCTGGCTCCCCCTCCCTTACTGCTGCCTTACTTGTTGCTGGCTCCCCCTCCCTTACTGCTCGGTGGCTCCACCTCCCTAACTGCTCCCTTACTGCTGGCTGGCTCCCCCTCCTTTACTGGTCGGTGGCTTGCTGGCTCCCCCTCCCTTACTGCTCGGTGGCTCCACCTCCCTAACTGCTCCCTTACTGCTTGCTGGCTCCCCCGCCCTTACTGCTCGCTGGCTCCCCCTCCCTTACTGCTCCCTTACTGCTCGCTGGCTCCCCCCCCCTTACTGCTCGGTGGCTCCACCTCCCTAACTGCTCCCTTACTGCTTGCTGGCTCCACCTCCCTTACTGCTCGCTGGCTCCGCCTCCCTTACTGCTCGCTGGCTCCCCCTCCCTTACTGCTCCCTTACTGCTCGCTGGCTCCCCCTCCCTTACTGCTCGGTGGCTCCACCTCCCTAACTGCTCCCTTACTGTTTGCTGGCTCCACCTCCCTTACTGCTCGCTGGCTCCCCCTCCCTTACTGCTCGGTGGCTCCACCTCCCTAACTGCTCCCTTACTGCTTGCTGGCTCCCCCTCCCTTACTGCTCGGTGGCTCCACCTCCCTAACTGCTCCCTTACTGCTTGCTGGCTCCCCCTCCCTTACTGCTCGGTGGCTCCACCTCCCTAACTGCTCCCTTACTGCTTGCTGGCTCCCCCTCCCTTACTGCTCGCTTGCTCCCCCTCTCTTACTGCTCCCTTACTGCTCGCTGGCTCCACCTCCCTTACTGCTCGCTGGCTCCCCCTCCCTTACTGCTCCCTTACTGCTCCCTTACTGCTCCGTTAATGCTCGCTGGCTCCCCCTCCCTTACTGCTCCCTTACTGCTCGCTGGCTCCCCCTCCCTTACTTCTCGGTGGCTCCACCTCCCTAAATGCTCCCTTACTACTTGCTGGCTCCCCCTCCCTTACTGCTCGGTGTCTCCACCTCCCTAACTGCTCGCTGGCTCCCCCTCCCTTACTGCTCGCTGGCTCCACCTCCCTTACTGCTCCCTTATTGGTTTCTGGCTCCCCCTCCCTTACTGCTCGCTGGCTCCACCTCCCTAACTGCTCCCTTACTGCTCGCTGGCTGCCCCTCCCTTACTGTTCGCTGGCTCCACCTCCCTTACTGCTCCCTTACTGCTCGCTGGCTCCCCCTCCCTTACTGCTCGCTGGCTCCCCCTCCCTTACTGTTCGCTTGCTCCACCTCCCTTACTGCTCCCTTACTTGTTTCTGGCTCCCCTTTCCCTTACTGCTCGCTGGCTCCACCTCCCTAACTGCTCCCTTACTGCTCGCTGGCTCCCCCTCACTTACTGCTGCCTTACTGGTTTCTGGCTCCCCCTCCCTTACTGTTCGCTGGCTCCACCTCCCTTACTGCTCCCTTACTGCTCGCTGGCTCCCCCTCCCTTACTGCTCGGTGGCTCCACCTCCCTAACTGCTCCCTTACTGCTTGCTGGCTCCCCCTCCCTTACTGCTCGCTGGCACCACCTCCCTAACTGCTCCCTTACTGCTCGCTGGCTCCCCCTCCCTTACTGCTTCCTTACTGCTCGCTGGCTCCCCCTCCCTTACTGCTCCCTTACTGCTCGCTGGTTCCCCCTCCCTTAATGCTCTATTGCTCCACCTCCCTAACTGCTCCCTTACTGCTCGCTGGATCCACCTCCCTTACTGCTGCCTTAGTGGTTGCTGGCTCCCCCTCCCTTACTGCTCCCTTACTGCTCGGTGGCTCCACCTCCCTTACTTCTCCCTTACTGCTCGCTGGCTCCCCCTCCCTTACTGTTCGCTGGCTCCCCCTCCCTTACTTTTCCCTTACTGCTCACTTACTGCTCGCTAGCTCCACCTCCCTTACTACTCGCGGGCTCCCCCTCCCTTACTGCTCGCAGGCTCCACCTGCCTTACTGCTTGCTGGCTCCCCCTCCCTTACTGCTCGCTGGCTCCACCTCCCTAACTGCTCCCTTACTGCTTGCTGCCTCCCCCTCCCTTACTGCTCCCTTACTGCTCGCTGGCTCCACCTCCCTTACTGCTGCCTTACTGGTTGCTGGCTCCCCCTCCTTTACTGCTCCCTTACTGCTCGCTGGCTCCCCCTCCCTTACTGCTCGGTGGCTCCACCTCCCTTACTGCTCCCTTACTGCTCGCTGGCTCCCCCTCCCTTACTGCTCGCTGGCTCCCCCTACCTTACTGCTCGGTGGCTCCACCTTCCTTACTGCTCCCTTACTGCTCGCTGGCTCCACTTCCCTTACTGCTTGCTGGCTCCCCCTCCCTTACTGCTCGGTGGCTCCACCTCCCTAACTGTTCCCTTACTGCTTGCTGGTTCCCCCTCCCTTACTGCTCGCTGGCTCACCTCCCTTACTGCTCCCTTACTGCTCGCTGGCTCCCCCTCCCTTACTGCTGCCTTACTGGTTGCTGGCTCCCCCTCCCTTACTGCTCGGTGGCTCCACCTCCCTAACTGATCCCTTACTGCTGGCTGGCTCCCCCTCCCTTACTGCTCGGTGACTTGCTGGCTCCCCCTCCCTTACTGCTCGGTTGCTCCACCTCCCTAACTGCTCCCTTACTGCTTGCTGGCTCCCCCTCCCTTACTGCTCGCTGGCTCCCCCTCCCTTACTGCTCCCTTACTGCTCGCTGGCTCCCCCTCCCTTACTGCTCGGTGGCTCCACCTCCCTAACTGCTCCCTTACTCCTTGCTGCTTCCAAATCCCTTACTGCTCGCTGGCTCCCCCTCCCTTACTGCTCGGTGGCTCCACCTCCCTAACTGCTCCCTTACTGCTTGCTGGCTCCCCCTCCCTTACTGCTCGGTGGCTCCACCTCCCTAACTGCTCCCTTACTGCTTGCTGGCTCCCCCTCCCTTACTGCTCGGTGGCTCCACCTCCCTAACTGCTCCCTTACTGCTAGCTGGCTCCCCCTCCCTTACTGCTCCCTTACTGCTCGCTGGCTCCCCCTCCCTTACTGCTCGCTGGCTCCCCCTCCCTTACTGTTCGCTTGCTCCACCTCCCTTACTGCTCGCTGGCTCCACCTCCCTAACTGCTCCCTTCCTGCTCGCTGGCTCCCCCTCACTTACTGCTGCCTTACTTGTTGCTGGCTCCCCCTCCCTTACTGTTCGCTGGCTCCACCTCCCTTACTGCTCCCTTACTGCTCGCTGGCTCCCCCTCCCTTACTGCTCGGTGGCTCCACCTCCCTAACTGCTCCCTTACATCTTGCTGGCTCCCCTTCCCTTACTGCTCGCTGGCACCACCTCCCTAACTGCTCCCTTACTGCTCGCTGGCTCCCCCTCCCTTACTCCTCCCTTACTGATCGCTGGCTCCCCCTCCCTTACTGCTCCCTTACTGCTCGCTGGCTCCCCCTCCCTTAGTGCTCTGTTGCTCCACCTCCCTTACTGCTCCCTTACTGCTCGCTGGATCCACCTCCCTTAGTGCTGCCTTAGTGGTTGCTGGCTCCCCCTCCCTTACTGCTCCGTTACTGCTCGGTGGCTCCACCTCCCTTACTTCTCCCTTACTGCTCGCTGGCTTCCCCTCCCTTACTGCTCGCTGGCTCCCCCTCCCTTACTGCTCCCTTACTGCTCACTTACTGCTCGCTGGCTCCACCTCCCTTACTGCTCGCGGGCTCCCCCTCCCTTACTGCTCGCAGGCTCCACCTGCCTTACTGCTTGCTGGCTCCCCCTCCCTTACTGCTTGCTGGCTCCACCTCCCTAACTGCTCCCTTACTGCTTGCTGGCTCCCCCTCCCTTACTGCTCGCTGGCTCCCCCTCCCTTACTGCTCCCTTACCTCTCGCTGGCTCCACCTCCCTTACTGCTGCCTTACTGGTTGCTGGCTCCCCCTCCTTTACTGCTCCCTTACTGCTCGCTAGCTCCCCCTCCCTTACTGCTCGCTGGCTCCATCCCCCTTACTGCTGCCTTACTGCTCGCTGGATCCACCTCCCTTACTGCTGCCTTACTGGTTGTTGGCTCACCCCTCCCTTACTGCTCCCTTACTGCTCAGTGGCTCCACCTCCCTTACTTCTCCCTTACTGCTTGCTGGCTCCCCCTCCCTTACTGCTCGCTGGCTCCCCCTCCCTTACTGCTCCCTTACTGCTCACTTACTGCTCGCCGGCTCCACCTCCCTTACTGCTCGCTGGCTCCCCCTCCCTTACTGCTCGCAGGCTCCACCTGCCTTACTGCTTGCTGGCTCCCCCTCCCTTACTGCTCGCTGGCTCCACCTCCCTAACTGCTCCCTTACTGCTTGCTGGCTCCCCCTCCCTTACTGGTCGCTGGCTCCCCCTCCCTTACTGCTCCCTTACTGCTCGCTGGCTCCACCTCCCTTACTGCTGCCTTACTGGTTGCTGGCTCCCCCTCCTTTACTGCTCCCTTACTGCTCGCTGGCTCCCCCTCCCTTACTGCTCGGTGGCTCCACCTCCCTTACTGCTCCCTTACTGCTCGCTGGCTCCCCCTCCCTTACTGCTCGCTGGCTCCCCCTCCCTTACTTCTCGGTGGCTCCACCTTCCTTACTGCTCCCTTACTGCTCGCTGGCTCCACTTCCCTTACTGCTTGCTGGCTCCCCCTCCCTTACTGCTCGGTGGCTCCACCTCCCTAACTGCTCCCTTACTGCTTGCTGGTTCCCCCTCCCTTACTGCTCGCTGGCTCCACCTCCCTAATTGCTCCCTTACTGCTCGCTGGCTCCCCCTCCCTTACTGCTGCCTTACTGGTTGCTGGCTCCCCCTCCCTTACTGTTCGCTGGCTCCACCTCCCTTACTGCTACCTTACTGCTCGCTGGCTCCCCTTCCCTTACTGCTCGGTGGCTCCACCTCCCTAACTGCTCGCTGGCTCCCCCTCCCTTACTGCTCGCTGGCTCCCCCTCCCTTACTGCTCGCTGGCTCCCCCTCCCTTACTGCTCTGTGGCTCCACCTCCCTAACTGCTCCCTTACTGCCCGCTGGATCCACCTCCCTTACTGCTGCCTTACTGGTTGCTGGCTCCCCCTCCCTTACTGCTCGGTGGCTCCACCTTCCTTACTGCTCCCTTACTGCTTGCTGGCTCCCCCTCCCTTACTGCTCGCTGGCTCCCCCTCTATTACTGCTCGGTGGCTCCACCTCCCTAACTGCTCCCTTACTGCTTGCTGGTTCCCCCTCCCTTACTGCTCGCTTGCTCACCTCCCTTACTGCTCCCTTACTGCTCGCTGGCTCCCCCTCCCTTACTGCTGCCTTACTGGTTGCTGGCTCCCCCTCCTTTACTGGTCGGTGGCTTGCTGGCTCCCCCTCCCTTACTGCTCGGTGGCTCCACCTCCCTAACTGCTCCCTTACTGCTTGCTGGCTCCCCCGCCCTTACTGCTCGCTGGCTCCCCCTCCCTTACTGCTCCCTTACTGCTCGCTGGCTCCCCCCCCCTTACTGCTCGGTGGCTCCACCTCCCTAACTGCTCCCTTACTGCTTGCTGGCTCCACCTCCCTTACTGCTCGCTGGCTCCACCTCCCTTACTGCTCGCTGGCTCCCCCTCCCTTACTGCTCCCTTACTGCTCGCTGGCTCCCCCTCCCTTACTGCTCGGTGGCTCCACCTCCCTAACTGCTCCCTTACTGCTTGCTGGCTCCACCTCCCTTACTGCTCGCTGGCTCCCCCTCCCTTACTGCTCGGTGGCTCCACCTCCCTAACTGCTCCCTTACTGCTTGCTGGCTCCCCCTCCCTTACTGCTCGGTGGCTCCACCTCCCTAACTGCTCCCTTACTGCTTGCTGGCTCCCCCTCCCTTACTGCTCGGTGGCTCCACCTCCCTAACTGCTCCCTTACTGCTTGCTGGCTCCCCCTCCCTTACTGCTCGCTTGCTCCCCCTCTCTTACTGCTCCCTTACTGCTCGCTGGCTCCACCTCCCTTACTGCTCGCTGGCTCCCCCTCCCTTACTGCTCCCTTACTGCTCCCTTACTGCTCCGTTAATGCTCGCTGGCTCCCCCTCCCTTACTGCTCCCTTACTGCTCGCTGGCTCCCCCTCCCTTACTTCTCGGTGGCTCCACCTCCCTAAATGCTCCCTTACTACTTGCTGGCTCCCCCTCCCTTACTGCTCGGTGTCTCCACCTCCCTAACTGCTCGCTGGCTCCCCCTCCCTTACTGCTCGCTGGCTCCACCTCCCTAACTGCTCCCTTACTGCTCGCTGGCTCCCCCTCCCTTACTGTTCGCTGGCTCCACCTCCCTTACTGCTCCCTTACTGCTCGCTGGCTCCCCTTCCCTTACTGCTCGCTGGCTCCCCCTCCCTTACTGTTCGCTTGCTCCACCTCCCTTACTGCTCCCTTACTTGTTTCTGGCTCCCCTTTCCCTTACTGCTCGCTGGCTCCACCTCCCTAACTGCTCCCTTACTGCTCGCTGGCTCCCCCTCACTTACTGCTACCTTACTGGTTTCTGGCTCCCCCTCCCTTACTGTTCGCTGGCTCCACCTCCCTTACTGCTCCCTTACTGCTCGCTGGCTCCCCCTCCCTTACTGCTCGGTGGCTCCACCTCCCTAACTGCTCCCTTACTGCTTGCTGGCTCCCCCTCCCTTACTGCTCGCTGGCACCACCTCCCTAACTGCTCCCTTACTGCTCGCTGGCTCCCCCTCCCTTACTGCTTCCTTACTGCTCGCTGGCTCCCCCTCCCTTACTGCTCCCTTACTGCTCGCTGGTTCCCCCTCCCTTAATGCTCTATTGCTCCACCTCCCTAACTGCTCCCTTACTGCTCGCTGGATCCACCTCCCTTACTGCTGCCTTAGTGGTTGCTGGCTCCCCCTCCCTTACTGCTCCCTTACTGCTCGGTGGCTCCACCTCCCTTACTTCTCCCTTACTGCTCGCTGGCTCCCCCTCCCTTACTGTTCGCTGGCTCCCCCTCCCTTACTTTTCCCTTACTGCTCACTTACTGCTCGCTAGCTCCACCTCCCTTACTACTCGCGGGCTCCCCCTCCCTTACTGCTCGCAGGCTCCACCTTCCTTACTGCTTGCTGGCTCCCCCTCCCTTACTGCTCGCTGGCTCCACCTCCCTAACTGCTCCCTTACTGCTTGCTGGCTCCCCCTCCCTTACTGCTCGCTGGCTCCCCCTCCCTTACTGCTCCCTTACTGCTCGCTGGCTCCACCTCCCTTACTGCTGCCTTACTGGTTGCTGGCTCCCCCTCCTTTACTGCTCCCTTACTGCTCGCTGGCTCCCCCTCCCTTACTGCTCGGTGGCTCCACCTCCCTTACTGCTCCCTTACTGCTCGCTGGCTCCCCCTCCCTTACTGCTCGCTTGCTCCCCCTCCCTTACTGCTCGGTGGCTCCACCTTCCTTACTGCTCCCTTACTGCTCGCTGGCTCCACTTCCCTTACTGCTTGCTGGCTCCCCCTCCCTTACTGCTCGGTGGCTCCACCTCCCTAACTGTTCCCTTACTGCTTGCTGGTTCCCCCTCCCTTACTGCTCGCTGGCTCACCTCCCTTACTGCTCCCTTACTGCTCGCTGGCTCCCCCTCCCTTACTGCTGCCTTACTGGTTGCTGGCTCCCCCTCCCTTACTGCTCGGTGGCTCCACCTCCCTAACTGATCCCTTACTGCTGGCTGGCTCCCCCTCCCTTACTGCTCGGTGACTTGCTGGCTCCCCCTCCCTTACTGCTCGCTTGCTCCCCCTCTCTTACTGCTCCCTTACTGCTCGCTGGCTCCACCTCCCTTACTGCTCGCTGGCTCCCCCTCCCTTACTGCTCCCTTACTGCTCCCTTACTGCTCCGTTAATGCTCGCTGGCTCCCCCTCCCTTACTGCTCCCTTACTGCTCGCTGGCTCCCCCTCCCTTACTTCTCGGTGGCTCCACCTCCCTAAATGCTCCCTTACTACTTGCTGGCTCCCCCTCCCTTACTGCTCGGTGTCTCCACCTCCCTAACTGCTCGCTGGCTCCCCCTCCCTTACTGCTCGCTGGCTCCACCTCCCTTACTGCTCCCTTATTGGTTTCTGGCTCCCCCTCCCTTACTGCTCGCTGGCTCCACCTCCCTAACTGCTCCCTTACTGCTCGCTGGCTCCCCCTCCCTTACTGTTCGCTGGCTCCACCTCCCTTACTGCTTCCTTACTGCTCGCTGGCTCCCCTTCCCTTACTGCTCGCTGGCTCCCCCTCCCTTACTGTTCGCTTGCTCCACCTCCCTTACTGCTCCCTTACTTGTTTCTGGCTCCCCTTTCCCTTACTGCTCGCTGGCTCCACCTCCCTAACTGCTCCCTTACTGCTCGCTGGCTCCCCCTCACTTACTGCTGCCTTACTGGTTTCTGGCTCCCCCTCCCTTACTGTTCGCTGGCTCCACCTCCCTTACTGCTCCCTTACTGCTCGCTGGCTCCCCCTCCCTTACTGCTCGGTGGCTCCACCTCCCTAACTGCTCCCTTACTGCTTGCTGGCTCCCCCTCCCTTACTGCTCGCTGGCACCACCTCCCTAACTGCTCCCTTACTGCTCGCTGGCTCCCCCTCCCTTACTGCTTCCTTACTGCTCGCTGGCTCCCCCTCCCTTACTGCTCCCTTACTGCTCGCTGGTTCCCCCTCCCTTAATGCTCTATTGCTCCACCTCCCTAACTGCTCCCTTACTGCTCGCTGGATCCACCTCCCTTACTGCTGCCTTAGTGGTTGCTGGCTCCCCCTCCCTTACTGCTCCCTTACTGCTCGGTGGCTCCACCTCCCTTACTTCTCCCTTACTGCTCGCTGGCTCCCCCTCCCTTACTGTTCGCTGGCTCCCCCTCCCTTACTTTTCCCTTACTGCTCACTTACTGCTCGCTAGCTCCACCTCCCTTACTACTCGCGGGCTCCCCCTCCCTTACTGCTCGCAGGCTCCACCTGCCTTACTGCTTGCTGGCTCCCCCTCCCTTACTGCTCGCTGGCTCCACCTCCCTAACTGCTCCCTTACTGCTTGCTGGCTCCCCCTCCCTTACTGCTCGCTGGCTCCCCCTCCCTTACTGCTCCCTTACTGCTCGCTGGCTCCACCTCCCTTACTGCTGCCTTACTGGTTGCTGGCTCCCCCTCCTTTACTGCTCCCTTACTGCTCGCTGGCTCCCCCTCCCTTACTGCTCGGTGGCTCCACCTCCCTTACTGCTCCCTTACTGCTCGCTGGCTCCCCCTCCCTTACTGCTCGCTGGCTCCCCCTCCCTTACTGCTCGGTGGCTCCACCTTCCTTACTGCTCCCTTACTGCTCGCTGGCTCCACTTCCCTTACTGCTTGCTGGCTCCCCCTCCCTTACTGCTCGGTGGCTCCACCTCCCTAACTGTTCCCTTACTGCTTGCTGGTTCCCCCTCCCTTACTGCTCGCTGGCTCACCTCCCTTACTGCTCCCTTACTGCTCGCTGGCTCCCCCTCCCTTACTGCTGCCTTACTGGTTGCTGGCTCCCCCTCCCTTACTGCTCGGTGGCTCCACCTCCCTAACTGATCCCTTACTGCTGGCTGGCTCCCCCTCCCTTACTGCTCGGTGACTTGCTGGCTCCCCCTCCCTTACTGCTCGGTTGCTCCACCTCCCTAACTGCTCCCTTACTGCTTGCTGGCTCCCCCTCCCTTACTGCTCGCTGGCTCCCCCTCCCTTACTGCTCCCTTACTGCTCGCTGGCTCCCCCTCCCTTACTGCTCGGTGGCTCCACCTCCCTAACTGCTCCCTTACTGCTTGCTGCCTCCAAATCCCTTACTGCTCACTGGCTCCCCCTCCCTTACTGCTCGGTGGGTCCACCTCCCTAACTGCTCCCTTACTGCTTGCTGGCTCCCCCTCCCTTACTGCTCGGTGGCTCCACCTCCCTAACTGCTCCCTTACTGCTTGCTGGCTCCCCCTCCCTTACTGCTCGGTGGCTCCACCTCCCTAACTGCTCCCTTACTGCTAGCTGGCTCCCCCTCCCTTACTGCTCGCTGGCTCCCCCTCCCTTACTGCTCCCTTACTGCTCGCTGGCTCCACCTCCCTTACTGCTCGGTGGCTCCACCTCCCTAACTACTCCCTTACTGCTCGCTGGCTCAACCTCCCTTACTGCTGCCTTACTGGTTGCTGGCTCCCCCTCCCTTACTGTTCCCTTACTGCTCGCTGGCTCCCCCTCCCTTACTGCTCGGTGGCTCCCCCTCCCTTACTGCTCGCTGGCTCCCCCTCCCTTACTGCTCGCTGGCTCTCCCTCCCTTGCTGCTCCCTTACTGCTCGCTGGCTCCACTTCCCTTACTGCTCACTTACTGCTCGCTGGCTCCCCCTCCCTTTCTGCTCGGTGGCTCCCCCTCCCTTACTGCTCCCTTACTGCTCCCTTACTGCTCCCTTAATGCTCGCTGGCTCCACTTCCCTTACTGCTTGCTGGATGCCCCTCCCTTACTGCTCGGTGGCTCCACCTCCCTAACTGCTCCCTTACTGCTTGCTGGCTCCCCCTCCCTTACTTCTCGCTGGCACCCCCTCCCTTACTGCTCGGTGGCTCCACCTCCCTAACTGCTCCCTTACTGCTCGCTGGCTCCCCCTCCCTTACTGCTCGGTGGCTTGCTGGCTCCCCCTCCCTTACTGCTCGCTGGCTCCCCCTCCCTTACTGCTCCCTTACTGCTCGCTGGCTCCCCCTCCCTTACTGCTCGGTGGCTCCACCTCCCTAACTGCTCCCTTACTGCTTGCTGGCTCCGCCTCCCTTGCTGCTCGCTGGCTCCACCTCCCTTACTGCTCCCTTACTGCTCGCTGGCTCCCCCTCCCTTACTGCTCCCTTACTGCTCGCTGGCTCCCCCTCCCTTACTGCTCCCTTACTGCTTGCTGGCTCCCCCTCCCTTACTGCTGCCTTACTGCTCGCTGGATCCACCTCCCTTACTGCTGCCTTACTGGTTGTTGGCTCACCCCTCCCTTACTGCTCCCTTACTGCTCAGTGGCTGCACCTCCCTTACTTCTCCCTTACTGCTTGCTGGCTCCCCCTCCCTTACTGCTCGGTGGCTCCCCCTCCCTTACTGCTCCCTTACTGCTCACTTACTGCTCGCTGGCTCCACCTCCCTTACTGCTCGCTGGCTCCCCCTCCCTTACTGCTCGCAGGCTCTACCTGCCTTACTGCTTGCTGGCTCCCCCTCCCTTACTGCTCGCTGGCTCCACCTCCCTAACTGCTCCCTTACTGCTTGCTGGCTCCCCCTCCCTAACTGCTCCCTTACTGCTAGCTGGCTCCCCCTCCCTTACTGCTCGCTGGCTCCCCCTCCCTTACTGCTCCCTTACTGCTCGCTGGCTCCACCTCCCTTACTGCTCGGTGGCTCCACCTCCCTAACTACTCCCTTACTGCTCGCTGGCTCAACCTCCCTTACTGCTGCCTTACTGGTTGCTGGCTCCCCCTCCCTTACTGTTCCCTTACTGCTCGCTGGCTCCCCCTCCCTTACTGCTCGGTGGCTCCCCCTCCCTTACTGCTCGCTGGCTCCCCCTCCCTTACTGCTCGCTGGCTCTCCCTCCCTTGCTGCTCCCTTACTGCTCGCTGGCTCCACTTCCCTTACTGCTCACTTACTGCTCGCTGGCTCCCCCTCCCTTTCTGCTCGGTGGCTCCCCCTCCCTTACTGCTCCCTTACTGCAGAAAGGGAGGCTCCCCCTCCCTTTCTGCTCGGTGGCTCCCCCTCCCTTACTGCTCCCTTACTGCTCCCTTACTGCTTGCTGCCTCCAAATCCCTTACTGCTCACTGGCTCCCCCTCCCTTACTGCTCGGTGGGTCCACCTCCCTAACTGCTCCCTTACTGCTTGCTGGCTCCCCCTCCCTTACTGCTCGGTGGCTCCACCTCCCTAACTGCTCCCTTACTGCTTGCTGGCTCCCCCTCCCTTACTGCTCGCTGGCTCCACCTCCCTAACTGCTCCCTTACTGCTTGCTGGCTCCACCTCCCTAACTGCTCCCTTACTGCTAGCTGGCTCCCCCTCCCTTACTGCTCGCTGGCTCCCCCTCCCTTACTGCTCCCTTACTGCTCGCTGGCTCCACCTCCCTTACTGCTCGGTGGCTGCCTTACTGCTCGCTGGATCCCCCTCCCTTACTGCTCCCTTACTGCTCGCTGGCTCCCCCTCCCTTACTGCTCCCTTACTGCTTGCTGGCTCCCCCTCCCTTACTGCTGCCTTACTGCTCGCTGGATCCACCTCCCTTACTGCTGCCTTACTGGTTGTTGGCTCACCCCTCCCTTACTGCTCCCTTACTGCTCAGTGGCTGCACCTCCCTTACTTCTCCCTTACTGCTTGCTGGCTCCCCCTCCCTTACTGCTCGGTGGCTCCCCCTCCCTTACTGCTCCCTTACTGCTCACTTACTGCTCGCTGGCTCCACCTCCCTTACTGCTCGCTGGCTCCCCCTCCCTTACTGCTCGCAGGCTCCACCTGCCTTACTGCTTGCTGGCTCCCCCTCCCTTACTGCTCGCTGGCTCCACCTCCCTAACTGCTCCCTTACTGCTTGCTGGCTCCCCCTCCCTTACTGGTCGCTGGCTCCCCCTCCCTTACTGCTCCCTTACTGCTCGCTGGCTCCACCTCTCCTACTGCTGCCTTACTGGTTGCTGGCTCCCCCTCCTTTACTGCTCCCTTACTGCTCGCTGGCTCCCCCTCCCTTACTGCTCGGTGGCTCCACCTCCCTTACTGCTCCCTTACTGCTCGCTGGCTCCCCCTCCCTTACTGCTCGCTGGCTCCCCCTCCCTTACTGCTCGCTGGCTCCCCCTCCCTTACTGCTCCCTTACTGCTCGCTGGCTCCACCTCCCTTACTGCTCCCTTACTGCTCGGTGGCTCCACCTCCCTTACTGCTCCCTTACTGCTCGCTGGCTCCCCCTCCCTTACTGCTCGCTGGCTCCCCTTCCCTTACTGTTCGCTTGCTCCACCTCCCTTACTGCTCGCTGGCTCCACCTCCCTAACTGCTCCCTTCCTGCTCGCTGGCTCCCCCTCACTTACTGCTGCCTTACTGGTTGCTGGCTCCGCCTCCCTTACTGTTCGCTGGCTCCACCTCCCTTACTGCTCCCTTACTGCTCGCTGGCTCCCCCTCCCTTACTGCTCGGTGGCTCCACCTCCCTAACTGCTCCCTTACTGCTTGCTGGCTCCCCTTCCCTTACTGCTCGCTGGCACCACCTCCCTAACTGCTCCCTTACTGCTCGCTGGCTCCCCCTCCCTTACTCCTCCCTTACTGCTCGCTGGCTCCCCCTCCCTTACTGCTCCCTTACTGCTCGCTGGCTCCCCCTCCCTTAGTGCTCTGTTGCTCCACCTCCCTTACTGCTCCCTTACTGCTCGCTGGATCCACCTCCCTTAGTGCTGCCTTAGTGGTTGCTGGCTCCCCCTCCCTTACTGCTCCGTTACTGCTCGGTGGCTCCACCTCCCTTACTTCTCCCTTACTGTTCGCTGGCTTCCCCTCCCTTACTGCTCGCTGGCTCCCCCTCCCTTACTGCTCCCTTACTGCTCACTTACTGCTCGCTGGCTCCACCTCCCTTACTGCTCGCGGGCTCCCCCTCCCTTACTGCTCGCAGGCTCCACCTGCCTTACTGCTTGCTGGCTCCCCCTCCCTTACTGCTCGCTGGCTCCACCTCCCTAACTGCTCCCTTACTGCTTGCTGGCTCCCCCTCCCTTACTGGTCGCTGGCTCCCCCTCCCTTACTGCTCCCTTACTGCTCGCTGGCTCCACCTCCCTTACTGCTGCCTTACTGGTTGCTGGCTCCCCCTCCTTTATTGCTCCCTTACTGCTCGCTGGCTCCCCCTCCCTTACTGCTCGGTGGCTCCACCTCCCTTACTGCTCCCTTACTGCTCGCTGGCTCCCCCTCCCTTACTGCTCGCTGGCTCCCCCTCCCTTACTGCTCTGTGGCTCCACCTTCCTTACTGCTCCCTTACTGCTCGCTGGCTCCACTTCCCTTACTGCTTGCTGGCTCCCCCTCCCTTACTGCTCGGTGGCTCCACCTCCCTAACTGCTCCCTTACTGCTTGCTGGTTCCCCCTCCCTTACTGCTCGCTGGCTCACCTCCCTTACTGCTCCCTTACTGCTCGCTGGCTCCCCCTCCCTTACTGCTGCCTTACTGGTTGCTGGCTCCCCCTCCCTTACTGCTCGGTGGCTCCACCTCCCTAACTGCTCCCTTACTGCTGGCTGGCTCCCCCTCCCTTACTGCTCGGTGACTTGCTGGCTCCCCCTCCCTTACTGCTCGGTTGCTCCACCTCCCTAACTGCTCCCTTACTGCTTGCTGGCTCCCCCTCCCTTACTGCTCGCTGGCTCCCCCTCCCTTACTGCTCCCTTACTGCTCGCTGGCTCCCCCTCCCTTACTGCTCGGTGGCTCCACCTCCCTAACTGCTCCCTTACTGCTTGCTGCCTCCAAATCCCTTACTGCTCGCTGGCTCCCCCTCCCTTACTGCTCCGTGGCTCCACCTCCCTAACTGCTCCCTTACTGCTTGCTGGCTCCCCCTCCCTTACTGCTCGCTGGCTCCACCTCCCTAACTGCTCCCTTACTGCTTGCTGGCTCCCCCTCCCTTACTGCTCGGTGGCTCCACCTCCCTAACTGCTCCCTTACTGCTAGCTGGCTCCCCCTCCCTTACTGCTCGCTGGCTCCCCCTCCCTTACTGCTCCCTTACTGCTCGCTGGCTCCACCTCCCTTACTGCTCGGTGGCTCCACCTCCCTAACTACTCCCTTACTGCTCGCTGGCTCGACCTCCCTTACTGCTGCCTTACTGGTTGCTGGCTCCCCCTCCCTTACTGTTCCCTTACTGCTCGCTGGCTCCCCCTCCCTTACTGCTCGGTGGCTCCCCCTCCCTTACTGCTCGCTGGCTCCCCCTCCCTTACTGCTCGCTGGCTCTCCCTCCCTTACTGCTCGCTGGCTCCACTTCCCTTACTGCTCACTTACTGCTCGCTGGCTCCCCCTCCCTTACTGCTCGGTGGCTCCCCCTCCCTTACTGCTCCCTTACTGCTCCCTTAATGCTCGCTGGCTCCACTTCCCTTACTGCTTGCTGGCTGCCCCTCCCTTACTGCTCGGTGGCTCCACCTCCCTAACTGCTCCCTTACTGCTTGCTGGCTCCCCCTCCCTTACTTCTCGCTGGCACCCCCTCCCTTACTGCTCGGTGGCTCCACCTCCCTAACTGCTCCCTTACTGCTGGCTGGCTCCCCCTCCCTTACTGCTCGGTGGCTTGCTGGCTCCCCCTCCCTTACTGCTCGGTGGCTCCACCTCCCTAACTGCTCCCTTACTGCTCGCTGGCTCCCCCTCCCTTACTGCTCGCTGGCTCCCCCTCCCTTACTGCTCCCTTACTGTTCGCTGGCTCCCCCTCCCTTACTGCTCGGTGGCTCCACCTCCCTAACTGCTCCCTTACTGCTTGCTGGCTCCGCCTCCCTTGCTGCTCGCTGGCTCCACCTCCCTTACTGCTCCCTTACTGCTCGCTGGCTCCCCCTCCCTTACTGCTCCCTTACTGCTCGCTGGCTCCCCCTCCCTTACTGCTCCCTTACTGCTCGCTGGCTCCCCCTCCCTTACTGCTCTGTGGCTCCACCTCCCTAACTGCAGCCTTACTGCTCGCTGGATCCACCTCCCTTACTGCTGCCTTACTGGTTGCTGGCTCCCCCTCCCTTAGTGCTCCCTTACTGCTCGGTGGATCCACCTCCCTTACTTCTCCCTTACTGCTCGCTGGCTCCCCCTCCCTTACTGCTCGGTGGCTCCCCCTCCCTTACTGCTCCCTTACTGCTCACTTACTGCTCGCTGGCTCCACCTCCCTTACTGCTCGCTGGCTCCCCCTCCCTTACTGCTCGCAAGCTCCACCTGCCTTACTGCTTGCTGGCTCCCCCTCCCTTACTGCTCGCTGGCTCCACCTCCCTAACTGCTCCCTTACTGCTTGCTGGCTCCCCCTCCCTTACTGGTCCCTGGCTCCCCCTCCATTACTGCTCCCTTACTGCTCGCTGGCTCCACCTCCCTTACTGCTGCCTTACTGGTTGCTGGCTCCCCCTCCTTTACTGCTCCCTTACTGCTCGCTGGCTCCCCCTCCCTTACTGCTCGGTGGCTCCACCTCCCTTACTGCTCCCTTACTGCTCGCTGGCTCCCCCTCACTTACTGCTCGCTGGCTCCCCCTCCCTTACTACTCGGTGGCTCCACCTTCCTTACTGCTCCCTTACTACTCGCTGGCTCCACTTCCCTTACTGCTCGGTGGCTCCACCTCCCTAACTGCTCCCTTACTGCTTGCTGGCTCCCCCTCCCTTAATGCTCGCTGGCACCCCCTCCCTTACTGCTCGGTGGCTCCACCTCCCTAACTGCTCCCTTACTGCTGGCTGGCTCCCCCTCCCTTACTGCTCGGTGGCTTGCTGGCTCCCCCTCCCTTACTGCTCGGTGGCTCCACCTCCCTAACTGCTCCCTTACTGCTCGCTGGCTCCCCCTCCCTTACTGCTCGCTGGCTCCCCATCCCTTACTGCTCCCTTACTGCTCGCTGGCTCCACCTCCCTTACTGCTTGGTGGCTCCACCTCCCTAACTGCTCCCTTACTGCTTGCTGGCTCCCCCTCCCTTACTGCTCGGTGGCTCCACCTCCCTAACTGCTCCCTTACTGCTTGCTGGCTCCCACTCCCTTACTGCTCGCTGGCTCCCCCTCCCTTACTGCTCGCTGGCTCCCCCTCCCTTACTGCTCGGTGGCTCCACCTCCCTAACTGCTCCCTTACTGCTTGCTGGCTCCCCCTCCCTTACTGCTCGGTGGCCCCACCTCCCTAACTGCTCCCTTACTGCTGTCTGGCTCCCCCTCCCTTACTGCTCGGTGGCTCCACCTCCCCAACTGCTCCCTTACTGCTCGCTGGCTCCCCCTCCCTTACTGCTCGCTGGCTCCCCCTCCCTTACTGCTCCCTTACTGCTCGCTGGCTCCACCTCCCTTACTGCTCGGTGGCTCCACCTCCCTAAATGCTCCCTTACTGCTCGCTGGCTCCATCCCCCTTACTGCTGCCTTACTGCTCGCTGGATCCACCTCCTTTACTGCTGCCTTACTGGTTGTTGGCTCACCCCTCCCTTACTGCTCCCTTACTGCTCAGTGGCTCCACCTCCCTTACTTCTCCCTTACTGCTTGCTGGCTCCCCCTCCCTTACTGCTCGGTGGCTCCCCCTCCCTTACTGCTCCCTTACTGCTCACTTACTGCTCGCTGGCTCCACCTCCCTTACTGCTCGCTGGCTCCCCCTCCCTTACTGCTCGCAGGCTCCACCTGCCTTACTGCTTGCTGGCTCCCCCTCCCTTACTGCTCGCTGGCTCCACCTCCCTAACTGCTCCCTTACTGCTTGCTGGCTCCCCCTCCCTTACTGGTCGCTGGTTCCCCCTCCCTTACTGCTCCCTTACTGCTCGCTGGCTCCACCTCTCCTACTGCTGCCTTACTGGTTGCTGGCTCCCCCTCCTTTACTGCTCCCTTACTGCTCGCTGGCTCCCCCTCCCTTACTGCTCGGTGGCTCCACCTCCCTTACTGCTCCCTTACTGCTCGCTGGCTCCCCCTCCCTTACTGCTCGCTGGCTCCCCCTCCCTTACTGCTCGCTGGCTCCCCCTCCCTTACTGCTCGCTGGCTCCCCCTCCCTTACTGCTCCCTTACTGCTCGCTGGCTCCACCTCCCTTACTGCTCGGTGGCTCCACCTCCCTAACTGCTCCCTTACTGCTCGCTGGCTCCATCCCCCTTACTGCTGCCTTACTGCTCGCTGGATCCACCTCCCTTACTGCTGCCTTACTGGTTGTCTGCTCACCCCTCCCTTACTGCTCCCTTACTGCTCAGTGGCTCCACCTCCCTTACTTCTCCCTTACTGCTTGCTGGCTCCCCCTCCCTTACTGCTCGGTGGCTCCCCCTCCCTTACTGCTCCCTTACTGCTCACTTACTGCTCGCTGGCTCCACCTCCCTTACTGCTCGCTGGCTCCCCCTCCCTTACTGCTCGCAGGCTCCACCTGCCTTACTGCTTGCTGGCTCCCCCTCCCTTACTGCTCGCTGGCTCCACCTCCCTAACTGCTCCCTTACTGCTTGCTGGCTCCCCCTCCCTTACTGGTCGCTGGCTCCCCCTCCCTTACTGCTCCCTTACTGCTCGCTGGCTCCACCTCTCCTACTGCTGCCTTACTGGTTGCTGGCTCCCCCTCCTTTACTGCTCCCTTACTGCTCGCTGGCTCCCCCTCCCTTACTGCTCGCGGGCTCCCCCTCCCTTACTGCTCGCTGGGTCCCCCTCCCTTACTGCTCCCTTACTGCTCGCTGGCTCCACCTCCCTTACTGCTCGGTGGCTCCACCTCCCTAACTGCTCCCTTACTGCTCGCTGGCTCCATCCCCCTTACTGCTGCCTTACTGCTCGCTGGATCCACCTCCCTTACTGCTGCCTTACTGGTTGTTGGCTCACCCCTCCCTTACTGCTCCCTTACTGCTCAGTGGCTCCACCTCCCTTACTTCTCCCTTACTGCTTGCTGGCTCCCCCTCCCTTACTGCTCGGTGGCTCCCCCTCCCTTACTGCTCCCTTACTGCTCACTTACTGCTCGCTGGCTCCACCTCCCTTACTGCTCGCTGGCTCCCCCTCCCTTACTGCTCGCAGGCTCCACCTGCCTTACTGCTTGCTGGCTCCCCCTCCCTTACTGCTCGCTGGCTCCACCTCCCTAACTGCTCCCTTACTGCTTGCTGGCTCCCCCTCCCTTACTGGTCGCTGGCTCCCCCTCCCTTACTGCTCCCTTACTGCTCGCTGGCTCCACCTCTCCTACTGCTGCCTTACTGGTTGCTGGCTCCCCCTCCTTTACTGCTCCCTTACTGCTCGCTGGCTCACCCTCCCTTACTGCTCGGTGGCTCCACCTCCCTTACTGCTCCCTTACTGCTTGCTGGCTCCCCCTCCCTTACTGCTCGCTGGCTCCACCTCCCTAACTGCTCCCTTACTGCTTGCTGGCTCCCCCTCCCTTACTGGTCGCTGGCTCCCCCTCCCTTACTGCTCCCTTACTGCTCGCTGGCTCCACCTCTCCTACTGCTGCCTTACTGGTTGCTGGCTCCCCCTCCTTTACTGCTCCCTTACTGCTCACTGGCTCCCCCTCCCTTACTGCTCGCGGGCTCCCCCTCCCTTACTGCTCGCTGGCTCCCCCTCCCTTACTGCTCGGTGGCTCCACCTCCCTTACTGCTCCCTTACTGCTCGCTGGCTCCCCCTCCCTTACTGCTCATGGCTCCCCCTCCCTTACTGCTCGCTGGCTCCCCCTCCCTTACTGCTCCCTTACTGCTCGGTGGCTACCCCTCCCTTACTGCTCGCTGGCTCCCCCTCCCTTACTGCTCGCTGGCTCCCCCTCCCTTACTGCTCCCTTACTGCTCGCTGGCTCCACCTCCCTTACTGCTCCCTTACTGCTCGGTGGCTCCACCTCCCTTACTGCTCCCTTACTGCTCGCTGGCTCCCCCTCCCTTACTGCTCGCTGGCTCCCCCTCCCTTACTGTTCGCTTGCTCCACCTCCCTTACTGCTCGCTGGCTCCACCTCCCTAACTGCTCCCTTCCTGCTCGCTGGCTCCCCCTCACTTACTGCTGCCTTACTGGTTGCTGGCTCCCCCTCCCTTACTGTTCGCTGGCTCCACCTCCCTTACTGCTCCCTTACAGCTCGCTGGCTCCCCCTCCCTTACTGCTCGGTGGCTCCACCTCCCTAACTGCTCCCTTACTGCTTGCTGGCTCCCCCTCCCTTACTGCGCGCTGGCACCACCTCCCTAACTGCTCCCTTACTGCTCGCTGGCTCCCCCTCCCTTACTGCTCCCTTACTGCTCGCTGGCTCCCCCTCCCTTACTGCTCCCTTACTGCTCGCTGGCTCCCCCTCCCTTAGTGCTCTGTTGCTCCACCTCCCTAACTGCTCCCTTACTGCTCGCTGGATCCACCTCCCTTAGTGCTGCCTTAGTGGTTGCTGGCTCCCACTCCCTTACTGCTCCCTTTCTGCTCGGTGGCTCCACCTCCCTTACTTCTCCCTTACTGCTCGCTGGCTCCCCCTCCCTTACTGCTCGCTGGCTCCCCCTCCCTTACTGCTCCCTTACTGCTCACTTACTGCTCGCTGGCTCCACCTCCCTTACTGCTCGCGGGCTCCCCCTCCCTTACTGCTCGCAGGCTCCACCTGCCTTACTGCTTGCTGACTCCCCCTCCCTTACTGCTCGCTGGCTCCACCTCCCTAACTGCTCCCTTACTGCTTGCTGGCTCCCCCTCCCTTACTGCTCGCTGGCTCCCCCTCCCTTACTGCTCCCTTACTGCTCGCTGGCTCCACCTCCCTTACTGCTGCCTTACTGGTTGCTTGCTCCCCCTCCTTTACTGCTCCCTTACTGCTCGCTGGCTCCCCCTCCCTTACTGCTCGGTGGCTCCACCTCCCTTACTGCTCCCTTACTGCTCGCTGGCTCCCCCTCCCTTACTGCTCGGTGGCTCCACCTTCCTTACTGCTCCCTTACTGCTCGCTGGCTCCACTTCCCTTACTGCTTGCTGGCTCCCCCTCCCTTACTGCTCGGTGGCTCCACCTCCCTAACTGCTCCCTTACTGCTTGCTGGTTCCCCCTCCCTTACTGCTCGCTGGCTCACCTCCCTTACTGCTCCCTTACTGCTCGCTGGCTCCCCCTCCCTTACTGCTGCCTTACTGGTTGCTGGCTCCCCCTCCTTTACTGCTCGGTGGCTCCACCTCCCTAACTGCTCCCTTACTGCTGGCTGGCTCCCCCTCCCTTACTGCTCGGTGGCTTGCTGGCTCCCCCTCCCTTACTGCTCGGTGGCTCCACCTCCCTAGCTGCTCCCTTACTGCTTGCTGGCTCCCCCTCCCTTACTGCTCGCAGGCCCCCCCTCCCTTACTGCTCCCTTACTGCTCGCTGGCTCCCCCTCCCTTACTGCTCGGTGGCTCCACCTCCCTAACTGCTCCCTTACTGCTTGCTGGCTCCCCCTCCCTTACTGCTCAGTGGCTCCATCTCCCTAACTGCTCCCTTACTGCTTGCTGGCTCCCCCTCCCTTACTGCTCGCTGGCTCCCCCTCCCTTACTGCTCCCTTACTGCTCGCTGGCTCCACCTCCCTTACTGCTCGCTGGCTCGACCTCCCTAACTGCTCCCTTACTGCTCGCTGGCTCGACCTCCCTTACTGCTGCCTTACTGGTTGCTGGCTCCCCCTCCCTTACTGTTCCCTTACTGCTCGCTGGCTCCCCCTCCCTTACTGCTCGGTGGCTCCCCCTCCCTTACTGCTCCCTTACTGCTCGCTGGCTCCACTTCCCTTACTGCTCACTTACTGCTCGCTGGCTCCCCCTCCCTTACTGCTCGGTGGCTCCCCCTCCCTTACTGCTCCCTTACTGCTCCCTTAATGCTCGCTGGCTCCCCCTCCCTTACTGCTCCCTTACTGCTCGCTGGCTCCCCCTCCCTTACTTCTCGGTGGCTCCACCTCCCTAAATGCTCCCTTACTGCTTGCTGGCTCCCCCTCCCTTACTGCTCGGTGGCTCCACCTCCCTAACTGCTCGCTGGCTCCCCCTCCCTTACTACTCGCTGTCTCCACCTCCCTTACTGCTCCCTTATTGGTTTCTGGCTCCCCCTCCCTTACTGCTCGCTGGCTCCACCTCCCTAACTGCTCCCTTACGGCTCGCTGGCTCCCCCTCCCTTACTGCTGCCTTACTGGATGCTGGCTCCCCCTCCCTTACTGTTCGCTGGCTCCACCTCCCTTACTGTTCCCTTACTGCTCGCTGGCTCCCCCTCCCTTACTGCTCGCTGGCTCCCCCTCCCTTACTGTTCGCTTGCTCCACCTCCCTTACTGCTCCCTTACTGCTCACTTACTGCTCGCTGGCTCCACCTCCCTTACTGCTCGCGGGCTCCCCCTCCCTTACTGCTCGCAGGCTCCACCTGCCTTACTGCTCGCTGGCTCCCCCTCCCTTACTGCTCGGTGGCTCCACCTCCCTTACTGCTCCCTTACTGCTCGCTGGCTCTCCCTCCCTTACTGCTCGCTGGCTCCCCCTCCCTTACTGCTCGGTGGCTCCACCTTCCTTACTGCTCCCTTACTGCTCGCTGGCTCCACTTCCCTTACTGCTTGCTGGCTCCCCCTCCCTTACTGCTCGGTGGCTCCACCTCCCTAACTGCTCCCTTACTGCTTGCTGGTTCCCCCTCCCTTACTGCTCGCTGGCTCACCTCCCTTACTGCTCCCTTACTGCTCGCTGGCTCCCCCTCCCTTACTGCTGCCTTACTGCTTGCTGGCTCCCCCTCCCTTACTGCTCGGTGGCTCCACCTCCCTAACTGCTCCCTTACTGCTGCCTGGCTCCCCCTCCCTTACTGCTCGGTGGCTTGCTGGCTCCCCCTCCCTTACTGCTCGGTTGCTCCACCTCCCTAACTGCTCCCTTACTGCTTGCTGGCTCCCCCTCCCTTACTGCTCGCTGGCTCCCCCTCCCTTACTGCTCCCTTACTGCTCGCTGGCTCCCCCTCCCTTACTGCTCGGTGGCTCCACCTCCCTAACTGCTCCCTTACTGCTTGCTGGCTCCACCTCCCTTACTGCTCGCTGGCTCCCCCTCCCTTACTGCTCGGTGGCTCCACCTCCCTAACTGCTCCCTTACTGCTTGCTGGCTCCCCCTCCCTTACTGCTCGGTGGCTCCACCTCCCTAACTGCTCCCTTACTGCTTGCTGGCTCCCCCTCCCTTACTGCTCGGTGGCTCCACCTCCCTAACTGCTCCCTTACTGCTTGCTGGCTCCCCCTCCCTTACTGCTCGCTGGCTCCCCCTCCCTTACTGCTCCCTTACTGCTCGCTGGCTCCACCTCCCTTACTGCTCGGTGGCTCCACCTCCCTAACTGCTCCCTTACTGCTCGCTGGCTCGACCTCCCTTAGTGCTGCCTTAGTGGTTGCTGGCTCCCCCTCCCTTACTGCTCCGTTACTGCTCGGTGGCTCCACCTCCCTTACTTCTCCCTTACTGCTCGCTGGCTTCCCCTCCCTTACTGCTCGCTGGCTCCCCCTCCCTTACTGCTCCCTTACTGCTCACTTACTGCTCGCTGGCTCCACCTCCCTTACTGCTCGCGGGCTCCCCCTCCCTTACTGCTCGCAGGCTCCACCTGCCTTACTGCTTGCTGGCTCCCCCTCCCTTACTGCTCGCTGGCTCCACCTCCCTAACTGCTCCCTTACTGCTTGCTGGCTCCCCCTCCCTTACTGCTCGCTGGCTCCCCCTCCCTTACTGCTCCCTTACTGCTCGCTGGCTCCACCTCCCTTACTGCTGCCTTACTGGTTGCTGGCTCCCCCTCCTTTACTGCTCCCTTACTGCTCGCTGGCTCCCCCTCCCTTACTGCTCGCTGGCTCCATCCCCCTTACTGCTGCCTTACTGCTCGCTGGATCCACCTCCCTTACTGCTGCCTTACTGGTTGTTGGCTCACCCCTCCCTTACTGCTCCCTTACTGCTCAGTGGCTCCACCTCCCTTACTTCTCCCTTACTGCTTGCTGGCTCCCCCTCCCTTACTGCTCGGTGGCTCCCCCTCCCTTACTGCTCCCTTACTGCTCACTTACTGCTCGCTGGCTCCACCTCCCTTACTGCTCGCTGGCTCCCCCTCCCTTACTGCTCGCTGGCTCCCCCTCCCTTACTGCTCGCTTGCTCCCCCTCCCTTACTGCTCCCTTACTGCTCGCTGGCTCCACCTCCCTTACTGCTCGGTGGCTCCACCTCCCTAACTGCTCCCTTACTGCTCGCTGGCTCCATCCCCCTTACTGCTGCCTTACTGCTCGCTGGATCCACCTCCCTTACTGCTGCCTTACTGGTTGTTGGCTCACCCCTCCCTTACTGCTCCCTTACTGCTCAGTGGCTCCACCTCCCTTACTTCTCCCTTACTGCTTGCTGGCTCCCCCTCCCTTACTGCTCGGTGGCTCCCCCTCCCTTACTGCTCCCTTACTGCTCACTTACTGCTCGCTGGCTCCACCTCCCTTACTGCTCGCTGGCTCCCCCTCCCTTACTGCTCGCAGGCTCCACCTGCCTTACTGCTTGCTGGCTCCCCCTCCCTTACTGGTCGCTGGCTCCACCTCCCTAACTGCTCACTTACTGCTTGCTGGCTCCCCCTCCCTTACTGGTCGCTGGCTCCCCCTCCCTTACTGCTCCCTTTCTGTTCGCTGGCTCCACCTCTCCTACTGCTGCCTTACTGGTTGCTGGCTCCCCCTCCTTTACTGCTCCCTTACTGCTCGCTGGCTCCCCCTCCCTTACTGCTCGCTGCCTCCCCCTCCCTTACTGCTCGCTGGCTCCCCCTCCCTTACTGCTCCCTTACTGCTCGCTGGCTCCACCTCCCTTACTGCTCGGTGGCTCCACCTCCCTAACTGCACCCTTACTGCTCGCTGGCTCCATCCCCCTTACTGCTGCCTTACTGCTCGCTGGATCCACCTCCCTTACTGCTGCCTTACTGGTTGTTGGCTCACCCCTCCCTTACTACTCCCTTACTGCTCAGTGGCTCCACCTCCCTTACTTCTCCCTTACTGCTTGCTGGCTCCCCCTCCCTTACTGCTCGGTGGCTCCCCCTCCCTTACTGCTCCCTTACTGCTCACTTACTGCTCGCTGGCTCCACCTCCCTTACTGCTCACTGGCTCCCCCTCCCTTACTGCTCGCAGGGTCCACCTGCCTTACTGCTTGCTGGCTCCCCCTCCCTTACTGCTCGCTGGCTCCACCTCCCTAACTGCTCCCTTACTGCTTGCTGGCTCCCCCTCCCTTACTGGTCGCTGGCTCCCCCTCCCTTACTGCTCCCTTACTGCTCGCTGGCTCCACCTCTCCTACTGCTGCCTTACTGGTTGCTGGCTCCCCCTCCTTTACTGCTCCCTTACTGCTCGCTGGCTCCCCCTCCCTTACTGCTCGGTGGCTCCACCTCCCTTACTGCTCCCTTACTGCTCGCTGGCTCCCCCTCCCTTACTGCTCGCTGGCTCCCCCTCCCTTACTGCTCGCTGGCTCCCCCTCCCTTACTGCTCCCTTACTGCTCGGTGGCTCCCCCTCCCTTACTGCTCGCTGGCTCCCCCTCCCTTACTGCTCGCTGGCTCCCCCTCCCTTACTGCTCCCTTACTGCTCGGTGGCTCCACCTCCCTTACTGCTCCCTTACTGCTCGCTGGCTCCCCCTCCCTTACTGCTCGCTGGCTCCCCCTCCCTTACTGTTCGCTTGCTCCACCTCCCTTACTGCTCGCTGGCTCCACCTCCCTAACTGCTCCCTTCCTGCTCGCTGGCTCCCCCTCACTTACTGCTGCCTTACTGGTTGCTGGCTCCCCCTCCCTTACTGTTCACTGGCTCCACCTCCCTTACTGCTCCCTTACTGCTCGCTGGCTCCCCCTCCCTTACTGCTCGGTGGCTCCACCTCCCTAACTGCTCCCTTACTGCTTGCTGGCTCCCCCTCCCTTACTGCTCGCTGGCACCACCTCCCTAACTGCTCCCTTACTGCTCGCTGGCTCCCCCTCCCTTACTGCTCCCTTACTGCTCGCTGGCTCCCCCTCCCTTACTGCTACCTTACTGCTCGCTGGCTCCACCTCCCTTACTGCTCCCTTACTGCTCGGTGGCTCCACCTCCCTTACTGCTCCCTTACTGCTCGCTGGCTCCCCCTCCCTTACTGCTCGCTGGCTCCCCCTCCCTTACTGTTCGCTTGCTCCACCTCCCTTACTGCTCGCTGGCTCCACCTCCCTAACTGCTCCCTTCCTGCTCGCTGGCTCCCCCTCACTTACTGCTGCCTTACTGGTTGCTGGCTCCCCCTCCCTTACTGTTCGCTGGCTCCACCTCCCTTACTGCTCCCTTACTGCTCGCTGGCTCCCCCTCCCTTACTGCTCGGTGGCTCCACCTCCCTAACTGCTCCCTTACTGCTTGCTGGCTCCCCCTCCCTTACTGCTCGTTGGCACCACCTCCCTAACTGCTCCCTTACTGCTCGCTGGCTCCCCCTCCCTTACTGCTCCCTTACTGCTCGCTGGCTCCCCCTCCCTTACTGCTCCCTTACTGCTCGCTGGCTCCCCCTCCCTTAGTGCTCTGTTGCTCCACCTCCCTAACTGCTCCCTTACTGCTCGCTGGATCCACCTCCCTTAGTGCTGCCTTAGTGGTTGCTGGCTCCCCCTCCCTTACTGCTCCCTTACTGCTCGGTGGCTCCACCTCCCTTACTTCTCCCTTACTGCTCGCTGGCTCCCCCTCCCTTACTGCTCGCTGGCTCCCCCTCCCTTACTGCTCCCTTACTGCTCACTTACTGCTCGCTGGCTCCACCTCCCTTACTGCTCGCGGGCTCCCCCTCCCTTACTGCTCGCAGGCTCCACCTGCCTTACTGCTTGCTGGCTCCCCCTCCCTTACTGCTCGCTGGCTCCACCTCCCTAACTGCTCCCTTACTGCTTGCTGGCTCCCCCTCCCTTACTGCTCGCTGGCTCCCCCTCCCTTACTGCTCCCTTACTGCTCGCTGGCTCCACCTCCCTTACTGCTGCCTTACTGGTTGCTGGCTCCCCCTCCTTTACTGCTCCCTTACTGCTTGCTGGCTCCCCCTCCCTTACTGCTCGGTGGCTCCACCTCCCTTACTGCTCCCTTACTGCTCGCTGGCTCCCCCTCCCTTACTGCTCGGTGGCTCCACCTTCCTTACTGCTCCCTTACTGCTCGCTGGCTCCACTTCCCTTACTGCTTGCTGGCTCCCCCTCCCTTACTGCTCGGTGGCTCCACCTCCCTAACTGCTCCCTTACTGCTTGCTGGTTCCCCCTCCCTTACTGCTCGCTGGCTCACCTCCCTTACTGCTCCCTTACTGCTCGCTGGCTCCCCCTCCCTTACTGCTGCCTTACTGGTTGCTGGCTCCCCCTCCTTTACTGCTCGGTGGCTCCACCTCCCTTACTGCTCCCTTACTGCTTGCTGGCTGCCCCTCCCTTACTGCTCGGTGGCTCCACCTCCCTAACTGCTCCCTTACTGCTTGCTGGCTCCACCTCCCTTACTGCTCGCTGGCTACCCCTCCCTTACTGCTCGGTGGCTCCACCTCCCTTACTGCTCCCTTACTGCTCGCTGGCTCCCCCTCCCATACTGCTCCCTTACTGCTTGCTGGCTCCCCCTCCCTTACTGCTCCCTTACTGCTCGCTGGCTCCCCCTCCCTGACTGCTCTGTGGCTCCACCTCCCTAACTGCTCCCTTTCTGCTCGCTGTCTCCACTTCCCTTACTGCTCACTTACTGCTCGCTGGCTCCCCCTCCCTTACTGCTCGGTGGCTCCCCCTCCCTTACTGCTCCCTTACTGCTCCCTTACTGCTCCCTTAATGCTCGCTGGCTCCCCCTCCCTTACTGCTCCCTTACTGCTCGCTGGCTCCCCCTCCCTTACTTCTCGGTGGCTCCACCTCCCTAAATGCTCCCTTACTGCTTGCTGGCTCCCCCTCCCTTACTGCTCGGTGGCTCCACCTCCCTAACTGCTCGCTGGCTCCCCCTCCCTTACTGCTCGCTGGCTCCACCTCCCTAACTGCTCCCTTACGGCTCGCTGGCTCCCCCTCCCTTACTGCTGCCTTACTGGATGCTGGCTCCCCCTCCCTTACTGTTCGCTGGCTCCACCTCCCTTACTGTTCCCTTACTGCTCGCTGGCTCCCCCTCCCTTACTGCTCGCTGGCTCCCCCTCCCTTACTGTTCGCTTGCTCCACCTCCCTTACTGCTCCCTTACTTGTTTCTGGCTCCCCCTCCCTTACTGCTCGCTGGCTCCACCTCCCTAACTGCTCCCTTACTGCTCGCTGGCTCCCCCTCACTTACTGCTGCCTTACTGGTTGCTGGCTCCCCCTCCCTTACTGTTCGCTGGCTCCACCTCCCTTACTGCTCCCTTACTGCTCGCTGGCTCCCCCTCCCTTACTGCTCGGTGGCTCCACCTCCCTAACTGCTCCCTTACTGCTTGCTGGCTCCCCCTCCCTTACTGCTCGCTGGCACCACCTCCCTAACTGCTCCCCTACTGCTCGCTGGCTCCCCCTCCCTTACTGCTCCCTTACTGGTCGCTGGCTCCCCCTCCCTTACTGCTCCCTTACTGCTCGCTGGCTCCCCCTCCCTTAGTGCTCTGTTGCTCCACCTCCCTAACTGCTCCCTTACTGCTCGCTGGATCCACCTCCCTTACTGCTGCCTTAGTGGTTGCTGGCTCCACCTCCCTTACTTCTCCCTTACTGCTCGCTGGCTCCCCCTCCCTTACTGCTCGCTGGCTCCCCCTCCCTTACTGCTCCCTTACTGCTCACTTACTGCTCGCTGGCTCCACCTCCCTTACTGCTCGCGGGCTCCCACTCCCTTACTGCTCTCAGGCTCCACCTGCCTTACTGCTTGCTGGCTCCCCCTCCCTTACTGCTCGCTGGCTCCACCTCCCTAACTGCTCCCTTACTGCTTGCTGGCTCCCCCTCCCTTACTGCTCCCTTACTGCTCGCTGGCTCCACCTCCCTTACTGCTGCCTTACTGGTTGCTGGCTCCCCCTCCTTTACTGCTCCCTTACTGCTCGCTGGCTCCCCCTCCCTTACTGCTCGGTGGCTCCACCTCCCTTACTGCTCCCTTACTGCTCGCTGGCTCCCCCTCCCTTACTGCTCGCTGGCTCCCCCTCCCTTACTGCTCGGTGGCTCCACCTTCCTTACTGCTCCCTTACTGCTCGCTGGCTCCACTTCCCTTACTGCTTGCTGGCTCCCCCTCCCTTACTGCTCGGTGGCTCCACCTCCCTAACTGCTCCCTTACTGCTTGCTGGTTCCCCCTCCCTTACTGCTCGCTGGCTCACCTCCCTTACTGCTCCCTTACTGCTCGCTGGCTCCCCCTCCCTTACTGCTGCCTTACTGGTTGCTGGCTCCCCCTCCCTTACTGCTCGGTGGCTCCACCTCCCTAACTGCTCCCTTACTGCTGGCTGGCTCCCCCTCCCTTACTGCTCGGTGGCTCCACCTCCCTAACTGCTCCCTTACTGCTGGCTGGCTCCCCCTCCCTTACTGCTCGGTGGCTTGGTGGCTCCCCCTCCCTTACTTCTCGCTGGCACCCCCTCCCTTACTGCTCGGTGGCTCCACCTCCCTAACTGCTCCCTTACTGCTGGCTGGCTCCCCCTCCCTTACTGCTCGGTGGCTTGCTGGCTCCCCCTCCCTTACTGCTCGGTGGCTCCACCTCCCTAACTGCTCCCTTACTGCTCGCTGGCTCCCCCTCCCTTACTGCTCTCTGGCTCCCCCTCCCTTACTGCTCCCTTACTGCTCGCTGGCTCCCCCTCCCTTACTGCTCGGTGGCTCCACCTCCCTAACTGCTCCCTTACTGCTTGCTGGCTCCGCCTCCCTTACTGCTCGCTGGCTCCACCTCCCTTACTGCTCCCTTACTGCTCGCTGGCTCCCCCTCCCTTACTGCTCCCTTACTGCTTGCTGGCTCCCCCTCCCTTACTGCTCCCTTACTGCTCGCTGGCTCCCCCTCCCTTACTGCTCTGTGGCTCCACCTCCCTAACTGCTCCCTTACTGCTCGCTGGATCCACCTCCCTTACTGCTGCCTTACTGGTTGCTGGCTCCCCCTCCCTTACTGCTCCCTTACTGCTCGGTGGCTCCACCTCCCTTACTTCTCCCTTACTGCTCGCTGGCTCCCCCTCCCTTACTGCTCGGTGGCTCCCCCTCCCTTACTGCTCCCTTACTGCTCACTTACTGCTTGCTGGCTGCACCTCCCTTACTGCTCGCTGGCTCCCCCTCCCTTACTGCTCGCAGGCTCCACCTGCCTTACTGCTTGCTGGCTCCCCCTCCCTTACTGCTCGCTGGCTCCACCTCCCTAACTGCTCCCTTACTGCTTGCTGGCTCCCCCTCCCTTACTGGTCCCTGGCTCCCCCTCCATTACTGCTCCCTTACTGCTCGCTGGCTCCACCTCCCTTACTCCTGCCTTACTGGTTGCAGGCTCCCCCTCCTTTACTGCTCCCTTACTGCTCGCTGGCTCCCCCTCCCTTACTGCTCGGTGGCTCCACCTCCCTTACTGCTCCCTTACTGCTTGCTGGCTCCCCCTCCCTTACTGCTAGCTGGCACCCCCTCCCTTACTGCTCGGTGGCTCCACCTCCCTAACTGCTCCCTTACTGCTGGCTGGCTCCCCCTCCCTTACTGCTCGGTGGCTTGCTGGCTCCCCCTCCCTTACTGCTCGGTGGCTCCACCTCCCTAACTGCTCCCTTACTGCTCGCTGGCTCCCCCTCCCTTACTGCTCGGTGGCTCCACCTCCCTAACTGCTCCCTTACTGCTGGCTGGCTCCCCCTCCCTTACTGCTCGGTGGCTTGGTGGCTCCCTCTCCCTTACTGCTCGGTGGCTCCACCTCCCTAACTGCTCCCTTACTGCTTGCTGGCTCCCCCTCCCTCACTGCTCGCTGGCTCCCCCTCCCTTACTGCTCCCTTACTGCTGGCTGGCTCCCCCTCCCTTACTGCTCGGTGGCTTGCTGGCTCCCTCTCCCTTACTGCTCGGTGGCTCCACCTCCCTAACTGCTCCCTTACTGCTTGCTGGCTCCCCCTCCCTTACTGCTCGCTGGCTCCCCCTCCCTTACTGCTCCCTTACTGCTCGCTGGCTCCCCCTCCCTTACTGCTCGGTGGCTCCACCTCCCTAACTGCTCCCTTACTGCTTGCTGGCTCCCCCTCCCTTACTGCTCGCTGGCTCCCCCTCCCTTACTGCTCCCTTACTGCTCGCTGGCTCCACCTCCCTTACTGCTCGGTGGCTCCACCTCCCTAACTGCTCCCTTACTGCTCGCTGGCTCGACCTCCCTTACTGCTGCCTTACTGGTTGCTGGCTCCCCCTCCCTTACTGTTCCCTTACTGCTCGCTGGCTCCCCCTCCGTTACTGCTCGGTGGCTCCCCCTCCCTTACTGCTCCCTTACTGCTCGGTGGCTGCCCCTCCCTTACTGCTCGCTGGCACCACCTCCCTAACTGCTCCCTTACTGCTCGCTTGCTCCCCCTCCCTTACTGCTCCCTTACTGGTCGCTGGCTCCCCCTCCCTTACTGCTCCCTTACTGCTCGCTGGCTCCCCCTCCCTTAGTGCTCTGTTGCTCCACCTCCCTAACTGCTCCCTTACTGCTCGCTGGATCCACCTCCCTTACTGCTGCCTTAGTGGTTGCTGGCTCCACCTCCCTTACTTCTCCCTTACTGCTCGCTGGCTCCCCCTCCCTTACTGCTCGCTGGCTCCCCCTCCCTTACTGCTCCCTTACTGCTCCCTTACTGCTCGGTGGCTCCACCTCACTTACTTCTCCCTTACTGCTCGCTGGCTCCCCCTCCCTTACTACTCGCAGGCTCCACCTGCCTTACTGCTTGCTGGCTCCCCCTCCCTTACTGCTCGCTGGCTCCACCTCCCTAACTGCTCCCTTACTGCTTGCTGGCTCCCCCTCCCTTACTGGTCCCTGGCTCCCCCTCCCTTACTGCTCCCTTACTGCTCGCTGGCTCCACCTCCCTTACTGCTGCCTTACTGGTTGCTGGCTTCCCCTCCTTTACTGCTCCCTTACTGCTCGCTGGCTCCCCCTCCCTTACTGCTCGGTGGCTCCACCTCCCTTACTGCTCCCTTACTGCTCGCTGGCTCCCCCTCACTTACTGCTCGCTGGCTCCCCCTCCCTTACTGCTCGGTGGCTCCACCTTCCTTACTGCTCCCTTACTGCTCGCTGGCTCCACTTCCCTTACTGCTTGCTGGCTGCCCCTCCCTTACTGCTCGGTGGCTCCACCTCCCTAACAGCTCCCTTACTGCTTGCTGGCTCCCCCTCCCTTACTTCTCGCTGGCACCCCCTCCCTTACTGCTCGGTGGCTCCACCTCCCTAACTGCTCCCTTACTGCTGGTTGGCTCCCCCTCCCTTACTGCTCGGTGGCTTGCTGGCTCCCCCTCCCTTACTGCTCGGTGGCTCCACCTCCCTAACTGCTCCCTTACTGCTCGCTGGCTCCCCCTCCCTTACTGCTCGCTGGCTCCCCCTCCCTTACTGCTCCCTTACTGCTCGCTGGCTCCCCCTCCCTTACTGCTCGGTGGCTCCACCTCCCTAACTGCTCCCTTACTGCTTGCTGGCTCCGCCTCCCTTACTGCTCGCTGGCTCCACCTCCCTTACTGCTCCCTTACTGCTTGCTGGTTCCCCCTCCCTTACTGCTCGCTGGCTCACCTCCCTTACTGCTCCCTTACTGCTCGCTGGCTCCCCCTCCCTTACTGCTGCCTTACTGGTTGCTGGCTCCCCCTCCCTTACTGCTCGGTGGCTCCACCTCCCTAACTGCTCCCTTACTGCTGGCTGGCTCCCCCTCCCTTACTGCTCGGTGGCCTGGTGGCTCCCTCTCCCTTACTGCTCGGTGGCTCCACCTCCCTAACTGCTCCCTTACTTCTTGCTGGCTCCCCCTCCCTTACTGCTCGCTGGGTCCCCCTCCCTTACTGCTCCCTTACTGCTGGCTGGCTCCCCCTCCCTTACTGCTCGGTGGCTTGCTGGCTCCCTCTCCCTTACTGCTCGGTGGCTCCACCTCCCTAACTGCTCCCTTACTGCTTGCTGGCTCCCCCTCCCTTACTGCTCGCTGGCTCCCCCTCCCTTACTGCTCCCTTACTGCTCGCTGGCTCCCCCTCCCTTACTGCTCGGTGGCTCCACCTCCCTAACTACTCCCTTACTGCTTGCTGGCTCCCCCTCCCTTACTGCTCGCTGGCTCCCCCTCCCTTACTGCTCCCTTACTGCTCGCTGGCTCCACCTCCCTTACTGCTCGGTGGCTCCACCTCCCTAACTGCTCCCTTACTGCTCGCTGGCTCGACCTCCCTTACTGCTGCCTTACTGGTTGCTGGCTCCCCCTCCCTTACTGCTCCCTTACTGCTCGCTGGCTCCCCCTCCCTTAGTGCTCTGTTGCTCCACCTCCCTAACTGCTCCCTTACTGCTCGCTGGATCCACCTCCCTTACTGCTGCCTTAGTGGTTGCTGGCTCCACCTCCCTTACTTCTCCCTTACTGCTCGCTGGCTCCCCCTCCCTTACTGCTCGCTGGCTCCCCCTCCCTTACTGCTCCCTTACTGCTCCCTTACTGCTCGGTGGCTCCACCTCCCTTACTTCTCCCTTACTGCTCGCTGGCTCCCCCTCCCTTACTACTCGCAGGCTCCACCTGCCTTACTGCTTGCTGGCTCCCCCTCCCTTACTGCTCGCTGGCTCCACCTCCCTAACTGCTCCCTTACTGCTTGCTGGCTCCCCCTCCCTTACTGGTCCCTGGCTCCCCCTCCCTTACTGCTCCCTTACTGCTCGCTGGCTCCACCTCCCTTACTGCTGCCTTACTGGTTGCTGGCTTCCCCTCCTTTACTGCTCCCTTACTGCTCGCTGGCTCCCCCTCCCTTACTGCTCGGTGGCTCCACCTCCCTTACTGCTCCCTTACTGCTCGCTGGCTCCCCCTCACTTACTGCTCGCTGGCTCCCCCTCCCTTACTGCTCGGTGGCTCCACCTTCCTTACTGCTCCCTTACTGCTCGCTGGCTCCACTTCCCTTACTGCTTGCTGGCTGCCCCTCCCTTACTGCTCGGTGGCTCCACCTCCCTAACTGCTCCCTTACTGCTTGCTGGCTCCCCCTCCCTTACTTCTCGCTGGCACCCCCTCCCTTACTGCTCGGTGGCTCCACCTCCCTAACTGCTCCCTTACTGCTGGTTGGCTCCCCCTCCCTTACTGCTCGGTGGCTTGCTGGCTCCCCCTCCCTTACTGCTCGGTGGCTCCACCTCCCTAACTGCTCCCTTACTGCTCGCTGGCTCCCCCTCCCTTACTGCTCGCTGGCTCCCCCTCCCTTACTGCTCCCTTACTGCTCGCTGGCTCCCCCTCCCTTACTGCTCGGTGGCTCCACCTCCCTAACTGCTCCCTTACTGCTTGCTGGCTCCGCCTCCCTTACTGCTCGCTGGCTCCACCTCCCTTACTGCTCCCTTACTGCTTGCTGGTTCCCCCTCCCTTACTGCTCGCTGGCTCACCTCCCTTACTGCTCCCTTACTGCTCGCTGGCTCCCCCTCCCTTACTGCTGCCTTACTGGTTGCTGGCTCCCCCTCCCTTACTGCTCGGTGGCTCCACCTCCCTAACTGCTCCCTTACTGCTGGCTGGCTCCCCCTCCCTTACTGCTCGGTGGCCTGGTGGCTCCCTCTCCCTTACTGCTCGGTGGCTCCACCTCCCTAACTGCTCCCTTACTGCTCGCTGGCTCCCCCTCCCTTACTGCTCGCTGGCTCCCCCTCCCTTACTGCTCCCTTACTGCTCGCTGGCTCCCCCTCCCTTACTGCTCGGTGCCTCCACCTCCCTAACTGCTCCCTTACTGCTCGCTGGATCCACCTCCCTTACTGCTGCCTTACTGGTTGCTGGCTCCCCCTCCCTTACTGCTCCCTTACTGCTCGGTGGCTCCACCTCCCTTACTTCTCCCTTACTGCTCGCTGGCTCCCCCTCCCTTACTACTCGCAGGCTCCACCTGCCTTACTGCTTGCTGGCTCCCCCTCCCTTACTGCTCGCTGGCTCCACCTCCCTAACTGCTCCCTTACTGCTTGCTGGCTCCCCCTCCCTTACTGCTCCCTTACTGCTCGCTTGCTCCCCCTCCCTTACTGCTCGGTGGCTCCCCCTCCCTTACTGCTCCCTTACTGCTCCCTTACTGCTCCCTTAATGCTCGCTGGCTCCCCCTCCCTTACTGCTCCCTTACTGCTCGCTGGCTCCCCCTCCCTTACTTCTCGGTGGCTCCACCTCCCTAAATGCTCCCTTACTGCTTGCTGGCTCCCCCTCCCTTACTGCTCGCTGGCTCCACCTCCCTAACTGCTCGCTGGCTCCCCCTCCCTTACTGCTCGCTGGCTCCACCTCCCTTACTGCTCCCTTATTGGTTTCTGGCTCCCCCTCCCTTACTGCTCGCTGGCTCCACCTCCCTAACTGCTCCCTTACTGCTCGCTGGCTCCCCCTCCCTTACTGCTGCCTTACTGGTTGCTGGCTCCCCCTCCCTTACTGTTCGCTGGCTCCACCTCCCTTACTGCTCCCTTACTGCTCGCTGGCTCCCCCTCCCTTACTGCTGGGTGGCTCCACCTCCCTAACTGCTCCCTTACTGCTTGCTGGCTCCGCCTCCCTTACTGCTCGCTGGCTCCACCTCCCTTACTGCTCCCTTACTGCTCGCTGGCTCCCCCTCCCATACTGCTCCCTTACTGCTTGCTGGCTCCCCCTCCCTTACTGCTCCCTTACTGCTCGCTGGCTCCCCCTCCCTTACTGCTCTGTGGCTCCACCTCCCTAACTGCTCCCTTACTGCTCGCTGGATCCACCTCCCTTACTGCTGCCTTACTGGTTGCTGGCTCCCCCTCCCTTACTGCTCCCTTACTACTCGGTGTCTCCACCTCCCTTACTTCTCCCTTACTGCTCGCTGGCTCCCCCTCCCTTACTGCTCGGTGGCTCCCCCTCCCTTACTGCTCCCTTACTGCTCACTTACTGCTCGCTGGCTCCACGTCCCTTACTGCTCGCTGGCTCCCCCTCCCTTACTACTCGCAGGCTCCACCTGCCTTACTGCTTGCTGGCTCCCCCTCCCTTACTGCTCGCTGGCTCCACCTCCCTAACTGCTCCCTTACTGCTTGCTGGCTCCCCCTCCCTTACTGGTCCCTGGCTCCCCCTCCCTTACTGCTCCCTTACTGCTCGCTGGCTCCACCTCCCTTACTGCTGCCTTACTGGTTGCTGGCTCCCCCTCCTTTACTGCTCCCTTACTGCTCGCTGGCTCCCCCTCCCTTACTGCTCGGTGGCTCCACCTCCCTTACTGCTCCCTTACTGCTCGCTGGCTCCCCCTCACTTACTGCTCGCTGGCTCCCCCTCCCTTACTGCTCGGTGGCTCCACCTTCCTTACTGCTCCCTTACTGCTCGCTGGCTCCACTTCCCTTACTGCTTGCTGGCTGCCCCTCCCTTACTGCTCGGTGGCTCCACCTCCCTAACTGCTCCCTTACTGCTTGCTGGCTCCCCCTCCCTTACTTCTCGCTGGCACCCCCTCCCTTACTGCTCGGTGGCTCCACCTCCCTAACTGCTCCCTTACTGCTGGCTGGCTCCCCCTCCCTTACTGCTCGGTGGCTTGCTGGCTCCCCCTCCCTTACTGCTCGGTGGCTCCACCTCCCTAACTGCTCCCTTACTGCTCGCTGGCTCCCCCTCCCTTACTGCTCGCTGGCTCCCCCTCCCTTACTGCTCCCTTACTGCTCGCTGGCTCCCCCTCCCTTACTGCTCGGTGTCTCCACCTCCCTAACTGCTCCCTTACTGCTTGCTTGCTCCGCCTCCCTTACTGCTCGCTGGCTCCACCTCCCTTACTGCTCCCTTACTGCTCGCTGGCTCCCCCTCCCTTACTGCTCCCTTACTGCTTGCTGGCTCCCCCTCCCTTACTGCTCCCTTACTGCTCGCTGGCTCCCCCTCCCTTACTGCTTTGTGGCTCCACCTCCCTAACTGCTCCCTTACTGCTCGCTGGATCCACCTCCCTTACTGCTGCCTTACTGGTTGCTGGCTCCCCCTCCCTTACTGCTCCCTTACTGCTCAGTGGCTCCACCTCCCTTACTTCTCCCTTACTGCTCGCTGGCTCCCCCTCCCTTACTACTCGCAGGCTCCACCTGCCTTACTGCTTGCTGGCTCCCCCTCCCTTACTGCTCGCTGGCTCCACCTCCCTAACTGCTCCCTTACTGCTTGCTGGCTCCCCCTCCCTTACTGGTCCCTGGCTCCCCCTCCCTTACTGCTCCCTTACTGCTCGCTGGCTCCACCTCCCTTACTGCTGCCTTACTGGTTGCTGGCTCCCCCTCCTTTACTGCTCCCTTACTGCTCGCTGGCTCCCCCTCCCTTACTGCTCGGTGGCTCCACCTCCCTTACTGCTCCCTTACTGCTCGCTGGCTCCCCCTCACTTACTGCTCGCTGGCTCCCCCTCCCTTACTGCTCGGTGGCTCCACCTTCCTTACTGCTCCCTTACTGCTCGCTGGCTCCACTTCCCTTACTGCTTGCTGGCTGCCCCTCCCTTACTGCTCGGTGGCTCCACCTCCCTAACTGCTCCCTTACTGCTTGCTGGCTCCCCCTCCCTTACTTCTCGCTGGCACCCCCTCCCTTACTGCTCGGTGGCTCCACCTCCCTAACTGCTCCCTTACTGCTGGTTGGCTCCCCCTCCCTTAATGCTCGGTGGCTTGCTGGCTCCCCCTCCCTTACTGCTCGGTGGCTCCACCTCCCTAACTGCTCCCTTACTGCTCGCTGGCTCCCCCTCCCTTACTGCTCGCTGGCTCCCCCTCCCTTACTGCTCCCTTACTGCTCGCTGGCTCCCCCTCCCTTACTGCTCCCTTACTGCTTGCTGGCTCCCCCTCCCTTACTGCTCCCTTACTGCTCGCTGGCTCCCCCTCCCTTACTGCTCTGTGGCTCCACCTCCCTAACTGCTCCCTTACTGCTCGCTGGATCCACCTCCCTTACTGCTGCCTTACTGGTTAGTGGCTCCCCCTCCCTTACTGCTCCCTTACTGCTCGGTGGCTCCACCTCCCTTACTTCTCCCTTACTGCTCGCTGGCTCCCCCTCCCTTACTGCTCGGTGGCTCCCCCTCCCTTAGTGCTCCCTTACTGCTCACTTACTGCTCGCTGGCTCCACCTCCCTTACTGCTCGCTGGCTCCCCCTCCCTTACTGCTCGCAGGCTCCACCTGCCTTACTGCTTGCTGGCTCCCCCTCCCTTACTGCTCGCTGGCTCCACCTCCCTAACTGCTCCCTTACTGCTTGCTGGCTCCCCCTCCCTTACTGGTCCCTGGCTCCCCCTCCATTACTGCTCCCTTACTGCTCGCTGGCTCCACCTCCCTTACTCCTGCCTTACTGGTTGCTGGCTCCCCCTCCTTTACTGCTCCCTTACTGCTCGCTGGCTCCCCCTCCCTTACTGCTCGGTGGCTCCACCTCCCTTACTGCTCCCTTACTGCTCGCTGGCTCCCCCTCACTTACTGCTCGCTGGCTCCCCCTCCCTTACTGCTCGGTGGCTCCACCTTCCTTACTGCTCCCTTACTGCTCGTTGGCTCCACTTCCCTTACTGCTTGCTGGCTCCCCCTCCCTTACTGCTCGGTGGCTCCACCTCCCTAACTGCTCCCTTACTGCTTGCTGGCTCCCCCTCCCTTACTGCTAGCTGGCACCCCCTCCCTTACTGCTCGGTGGCTCCACCTCCCTAACTGCTCCCTTACTGCTGGCTGGCTCCCCCTCCCTTACTGCTCGGTGGCTTGCTGGCTCCCCCTCCCTTACTGCTCGGTGGCTCCACCTCCCTAACTGCTCCCTTACTGCTCGCTGGCTCCCCCTCCCTTACTGCTCGCTGGCTCCCCCTCCCTTACTGCTCCCTTACTGCTCGCTGGCTCCACCTCCCTTACTGCTTGGTGGCTCCACCTCCCTAACTGCTCCCTTACTGCTTGCTGGCTCCCCCTCCCTTACTGCTCGGTGGCTCCACCTCCCTAACTGCTCCCTTACTGCTTGCTGGCTCCCACTCCCTTACTGCTCGCTGGCTCCCCCTCCCTTACTGCTCGCTGGCTCCCCCTCCCTTACTGCTCGGTGGCTCCACCTCCCTAACTGCTCCCTTACTGCTTGCTGGCTCCCCCTCCCTTACTGCTCGGTGGCTCCACCTTCCTTACTGCTCCCTTACTGCTCGCTGGCTCCACTTCCCTTACTGCTTGCTGGCGGCCCCTCCCTTACTGCTCGGTGGCTCCACCTCCCTAACTGCTCCCTTACTGCTTGCTGGCTCCCCCTCCCTTACTTCTCGCTGGCACCCCCTCCCTTACTGCTCGGTGGCTCCACCTCCCTAACTGCTCCCTTACTGCTGGTTGGCTCCCCCTCCCTTACTGCTCGGTGGCTTGCTGGCTCCCCCTCCCTTACTGCTCGGTGGATCCACCTCCCTAACTGCTCCCTTACTGCTCGCTGGCTCCCCCTCCCTTACTGCTCGCTGGCTCCCCCTCCCTTACTGCTCCCTTACTGCTCGCTGGCTCCCCCTCCCTTACTGCTCGGTGGCTCCACCTCCCTAACTGCTCCCTTACTGCTTGCTGGCTCCGCCTCCCTTACTGCTCGCTGGCTCCACCTCCCTTACTGCTCCCTTACTGCTTGCTGGTTCCCCCTCCCTTACTGCTCGCTGGCTCACCTCCCTTACTGCTCCCTTACTGCTCGCTGGCTCCCCCTCCCTTACTGCTGCCTTACTGGTTGCTGGCTCCCCCTCCCTTACTGCTCGGTGGCTCCACCTCCCTAACTGCTCCCTTACTGCTGGCTGGCTCCCCCTCCCTTACTGCTCGGTGGCCTGGTGGCTCCCTCTCCCTTACTGCTCGGTGGCTCCACCTCCCTAACTGCTCCCTTACTGCTTGCTGGCTCCCCCTCCCTTACTGCTCGCTGGCTCCCCCTCACTTACTGCTCCCTTACTGCTGGCTGGCTCCCCCTCCCTTACTGCTCGGTGGCTTGCTGGCTCCCTCTCCCTTACTGCTCGGTGGCTCCACCTCCCTAACTGCTCCCTTACTGCTTGCTGGCTCCCCCTCCCTTACTGCTCGCTGGCTCCCCCTCCCTTACTGCTCCCTTACTGCTCGCTGGCTCCCCCTCCCTTACTGCTCGGTGGCTCCACCTCCCTAACTGCTCCCTTACTGCTTGCTGGCTCCCCCTCCCTTACTGCTCGCTGGCTCCCCCTCCCTTACTGCTCCCTTACTGCTCGCTGGCTCCACCTCCCTTACTGCTCGGTGGCTCCACCTCCCTAACTGCTCCCTTACTGCTCGCTGGCTCGACCTCCCTTACTGCTGCCTTACTGGTTGCTGGCTCCCCCTCCCTTACTGCTCCCTTACTGCTCGCTGGCTCAACCTCCCTTAGTGCTCTGTTGCTCCACCTCCCTAACTGCTCCCTTACTGCTCGCTGGATCCACCTCCCTTACTGCTGCCTTAGTGGTTGCTGGCTCCACCTCCCTTACTTCTCCCTTACTGCTCGCTGGCTCCCCCTCCCTTACTGCTCGCTGGCTCCCCCTCCCTTACTGCTCCCTTACTGCTCCCTTACTGCTCGGTGGCTCCACCTCCCTTACTTCTCCCTTACTGCTCGCTGGCTCCCCCTCCCTTACTACTCGCAGGCTCCACCTGCCTTACTGCTTGCTGGCTCCCCCTCCCTTACTGCTCGCTGGCTCCACCTCCCTAACTGCTCCCTTACTGCTTGCTGGCTCCCCCTCCCTTACTGGTCCCTGGCTCCCCCTCCCTTACTGCTCCCTTACTGCTCGCTGGCTCCACCTCCCTTACTGCTGCCTTACTGGTTGCTGGCTTCCCCTCCTTTACTGCTCCCTTACTGCTCGCTGGCTCCCCCTCCCTTACTGCTCGGTGGCTCCACCTCCCTTACTGCTCCCTTACTGCTCGCTGGCTCCCCCTCACTTACTGCTCGCTGGCTCCCCCTCCCTTACTGCTCGGTGGCTCCACCTTCCTTACTGCTCCCTTACTGGTCGCTGGCTCCACTTCCCTTACTGCTTGCTGGCTGCCCCTCCCTTACTGCTCGGTGGCTCCACCTCCCTAACTGCTCCCTTACTGCTTGCTGGCTCCCCCTCCCTTACTTCTCGCTGGCACCCCCTCCCTTACTGCTTGGTGGCTCCACCTCCCTAACTGCTCCCTTACTGCTGGTTGGCTCCCCCTCCCTTACTGCTCGGTGGCTTGCTGGCTCCCCCTCCCTTACTGCTCGGTGGCTCCACCTCCCTAACTGCTCCCTTACTGCTCGCTGGCTCCCCCTCCCTTACTGCTCGCTGGCTCCCCCTCCCTTACTGCTCCCTTACTGCTCGCTGGCTCCCCCTCCCTTACTGCTCGGTGGCTCCACCTCCCTAACTGCTCCCTTACTGCTTGCTGGCTCCGCCTCCCTTACTGCTCGCTGGCTCCACCTCCCTTACTGCTCCCTTACTGCTTGCTGGTTCCCCCTCCCTTACTGCTCTCTGGCTCACCTCCCTTACTGCTCCCTTACTGCTCGCTGGCCCTCCCCTCCCTTACTGCTGCCTTACTGGTTGCTGGCTCCCCCTCCCTTACTGCTCGGTGGCTCCACCTCCCTAACTGCTCCCTTACTGCTGGCTGGCTCCCCCTCCCTTACTGCTCGGTGGCCTGGTGGCTCCCTCTCCCTTACTGCTCGGTGGCTCCACCTCCCTAACTGCTCCCTTACTGCTCGCTGGCTCCCCCTCCCTTACTGCTCGGTGGCTCCACCTCCCTTACTGCTCCCTTACTGCTCGCTGGCTCCCCCTCACTTACTGCTCGCTGGCTCCCCCTCCCTTACTGCTCGGTGGCTCCACCTTCCTTACTGCTCCCTTACTGCTCGCTGGCTCCACTTCCCTTACTGCTTGCTGGCTGCCCCTCCCTTACTGCTCGGTGGCTCCACCTCCCTAACTGCTCCCTTACTGCTTGCTGGCTCCCCCTCCCTTACTTCTCGCTGGCACCCCCTCCCTTACTGCTCGGTGGCTCCACCTCCCTAACTGCTCCCTTACTGCTGGTTGGCTCCCCCTCCCTTACTGCTCGGTGGCTTGCTGGCTCCCCCTCCCTTACTGCTCGGTGGCTCCACCTCCCTAACTGCTCCCTTACTGCTCGCTGGCTCCCCCTCCCTTACTGCTCGCTGGCTCCCCCTCCCTTACTGCTCCCTTACTGCTCGCTGGCTCCCCCTCCCTTACTGCTCGGTGGCTCCACCTCCCTAACTGCTCCCTTACTGCTTGCTGGCTCCGCCTCCCTTACTGCTCGCTGGCTCCACCTCCCTTACTGCTCCCTTACTGCTCGCTGGCTCCCCCTCCCTTACTGCTCCCTTACTGCTTGCTGGCTCCCCCTCCCTTACTGCTCCCTTACTGCTCGCTGGCTCCCCCTCCCTTACTGCTCGGTGGCTCCCCCTCCCTTACTGCTCCCTTACTGCTCCCTTACTGCTCCCTTAATGCTCGCTGGCTCCCCCTCCCTTACTGCTCCCTTAATGCTCGCTGGCTCCCCCTCCCTTACTTCTCGGTGGCTCCACCTCCCTAAATGCTCCCTTACTGCTTGCTGGCTCCCCCTCCCTTACTGCTCGCTGGCTCCACCTCCCTAACTGCTCGCTGGCTCCCCCTCCCTTACTGCTGGGTGGCTCCACCTCCCTAACTGCTCCCTTACTGCTTGCTGGCTCCGCCTCCCTTACTGCTCGCTGGCTCCACCTCCCTTACTGCTCCCTTACTGCTCGCTGGCTCCCCCTCCCATACTGCTCCCTTACTGCTTGCTGGCTCCCCCTCCCTTACTGCTCCCTTACTGCTCGCTGGCTCCCCCTCCCTTACTGCTCTGTGGCTCCACCTCCCTAACTGCTCCCTTACTGCTCGCTGGATCCACCTCCCTTACTGCTGCCTTACTGGTTGCTGGCTCCCCCTCCCTTACTGCTCCCTTACTACTCGGTGTCTCCACCTCCCTTACTTCTCCCTTACTGCTCGCTGGCTCCCCCTCCCTTACTGCTCGGTGGCTCCACCTCCCTTACTGCTCCCTTACTGCTCGCTGGCTCCCCCTCCCTTACTTCTCGGTGGCTCCACCTCCCTAAATGCTCCCTTACTGCTTGCTGGCTCCCCCTCCCTTACTGCTCGCTGGCTCCACCTCCCTAACTGCTCGCTGGCTCCCCCTCCCTTACTGCTCGCTGGCTCCACCTCCCTTACTGCTCCCTTATTGGTTTCTGGCTCCCCCTCCCTTACTGCTCGCTGGCTCCACCTCCCTAACTGCTCCCTTACTGCTCGCTGGCTCCCCCTCCCTTACTGCTGCCTTACTGGTTGCTGGCTCCCCCTCCCTTACTGTTCGCTGGCTCCACCTCCCTTACTGCTCCCTTACTGCTCGCTGGCTCCCCCTCCCTTACTGCTGGGTGGCTCCACCTCCCTAACTGCTCCCTTACTGCTTGCTGGCTCCGCCTCCCTTACTGCTCGCTGGCTCCACCTCCCTTACTGCTCCCTTACTGCTCGCTGGCTCCCCCTCCCATACTGCTCCCTTACTGCTTGCTGGCTCCCCCTCCCTTACTGCTCCCTTACTGCTCGCTGGCTCCCCCTCCCTTACTGCTCTGTGGCTCCACCTCCCTAACTGCTCCCTTACTGCTCGCTGGATCCACCTCCCTTACTGCTGCCTTACTGGTTGCTGGCTCCCCCTCCCTTACTGCTCCCTTACTACTCGGTGTCTCCACCTCCCTTACTTCTCCCTTACTGCTCGCTGGCTCCCCCTCCCTTACTGCTCGGTGGCTCCACCTCCCTTACTGCTCCCTTACTGCTCGCTGGCTCCCCCTCACTTACTGCTCGCTGTCTCCCCCTCCCTTACTGCTCGGTGGCTCCACCTTCCTTACTGCTCCCTTACTGCTCGCTGGCTCCACTTCCCTTACTGCTTGCTGGCTGCCCCTCCCTTACTGCTCGGTGGCTCCACCTCCCTAACTGCTCCCTTACTGCTTGCTGGCTCCCCCTCCCTTACTTCTCGCTGGCACCCCCTCCCTTACTGCTCGGTGGCTCCACCTCCCTAACTGCTCCCTTACTGCTGGCTGGCTCCCCCTCCCTTACTGCTCGGTGGCTTGCTGGCTCCCCCTCCCTTACTGCTCGGTGGCTCCACCTCCCTAACTGCTCCCTTACTGCTCGCTGGCTCCCCCTCCCTTACTGCTCGCTGGCTCCCCCTCCCTTACTGCTCCCTTACTGCTCGCTGGCTCCCCCTCCCTTACTGCTCGGTGTCTCCACCTCCCTAACTGCTCCCTTACTGCTTGCTTGCTCCGCCTCCCTTACTGCTCGCTGGCTCCACCTCCCTTACTGCTCCCTTACTGCTCGCTGGCTCCCCCTCCCTTACTGCTCCCTTACTGCTTGCTGGCTCCCCCTCCCTTACTGCTCCCTTACTGCTCGCTGGCTCCCCCTCCCTTACTGCTTTGTGGCTCCACCTCCCTAACTGCTCCCTTACTGCTCGCTGGATCCACCTCCCTTACTGCTGCCTTACTGGTTGCTGGCTCCCCCTCCCTTACTGCTCCCTTACTGCTCGGTGGCTCCACCTCCCTTACTTCTCCCTTACTGCTCGCTGGCTCCCCCTCCCTTACTACTCGCAGGCTCCACCTGCCTTACTGCTTGCTGGCTCCCCCTCCCTTACTGCTCGCTGGCTCCACCTCCCTAACTGCTCCCTTACTGCTTGCTGGCTCCCCCTCCCTTACTGGTCCCTGGCTCCCCCTCCCTTACTGCTCCCTTACTGCTCGCTGGCTCCACCTCCCTTACTGCTGCCTTACTGCTCGCTGGCTCCCCCTCACTTACTGCTCGCTGGCTCCCCCTCCCTTACTGCTCGCTGGCTCCCCCTCCCTTACTGCTCGGTGGCTCCACCTTCCTTACTGCTCCCTTACTGCTCGCTGGCTCCCCCTCCTTTACTGCTCCCTTACTGCTCGCTGGCTCCCCCTCCCTTACTGCTCGGTGGCTCCACCTTCCTTACTGCTCCCTTACTGGTCCCTGGCTCCCCCTCCTTTACTGCTCCCTTACTGCTCGCTGGCTCCCCCTCACTTACTGCTCGCTGGCTCCCCCTCCCTTACTGCTCGGTGGCTCCACCTTCCTTACTGCTCCCTTACTGCTCGCTGGCTCCACTTCCCTTACTGCTTGCTGGCTGCCCCTCCCTTACTGCTCGGTGGCTCCACCTCCCTAACTGCTCCCTTACTGCTTGCTGGCTCCCCCTCCCTTACTTCTCGCTGGCACCCCCTCCCTTACTGCTCGGTGGCTCCACCTCCCTAACTGCTCCCTTACTGCTGGTTGGCTCCCCCTCCCTTACTGCTCGGTGGCTTGCTGGCTCCCCCTCCCTTACTGCTCGGTGGCTCCACCTCCCTAACTGCTCCCTTACTGCTCGCTGGCTCCCCCTCCCTTACTGCTCGCTGGCTCCCCCTCCCTTACTGCTCCCTTACTGCTCGCTGGCTCCCCCTCCCTTACTGCTCGGTGGCTCCACCTCCCTAACTGCTCCCTTACTGCTTGCTGGCTCCGCCTCCCTTACTGCTCGCTGGCTCCACCTCCCTTACTGCTCCCTTACTGCTCGCTGGCTCCCCCTCCCTTACTGCTCCCTTACTGCTTGCTGGCTCCCCCTCCCTTACTGCTCCCTTACTGCTCGCTGGCTCCCCCTCCCTTACTGCTCTGTGGCTCCACCTCCCTAACTGCTCCCTTACTGCTCGCTGGATCCACCTCCCTTACTGCTGCCTTACTGGTTAGTGGCTCCCCCTCCCTTACTGCTCCCTTACTGCTCGGTGGCTCCACCTCCCTTACTTCTCCCTTACTGCTCGCTGGCTCCCCCTCCCTTACTGCTCGGTGGCTCCCCCTCCCTTAGTGCTCCCTTACTGCTCACTTAGTGCTCGCTGGCTCCACCTCCCTTACTGCTCGCTGGCTCCCCCTCCCTTACTGCTCGCAGGCTCCACCTGCCTTACTGCTTGCTGGCTCCCCCTCCCTTACTGCTCGCTGGCTCCACCTCCCTAACTGCTCCCTTACTGCTTGCTGGCTCCCCCTCCCTTACTGGTCCCTGGCTCCCCCTCCATTACTGCTCCCTTACTGCTCGCTGGCTCCACCTCCCTTACTCCTGCCTTACTGGTTGCTGGCTCCCCCTCCTTTACTGCTCCCTTACTGCTCGCTGGCTCCCCCTCCCTTACTGCTCGGTGGCTCCACCTCCCTTACTGCTCCCTTACTGCTCGCTGGCTCCCCCTCACTTACTGCTCGCTGGCTCCCCCTCCCTTACTGCTCGGTGGCTCCACCTTCCTTACTGCTCCCTTACTGCTCGTTGGCTCCACTTCCCTTACTGCTTGCTGGCTCCCCCTCCCTTACTGCTCGGTGGCTCCACCTCCCTAACTGCTCCCTTACTGCTTGCTGGCTCCCCCTCCCTTACTGCTAGCTGGCACCCCCTCCCTTACTGCTCGGTGGCTCCACCTCCCTAACTGCTCCCTTACTGCTGGCTGGCTCCCCCTCCCTTACTGCTCGGTGGCTTGCTGGCTCCCCCTCCCTTACTGCTCGGTGGCTCCACCTCCCTAACTGCTCCCTTACTGCTCGCTGGCTCCCCCTCCCTTACTGCTCGCTGGCTCCCCCTCCCTTACTGCTCCCTTACTGCTCGCTGGCTCCACCTCCCTTACTGCTTGGTGGCTCCACCTCCCTAAATGCTCCCTTACTGCTTGCTGGCTCCCCCTCCCTTACTGCTCGGTGGCTCCACCTCCCTAACTGCTCCCTTACTGCTTGCTGGCTCCCACTCCCTTACTGCTCGCTGGCTCCCCCTCCCTTACTGCTCGGTGGCTCCACCTCCCTAACTGCTCCCTTACTGCTTGCTGGCTCCCCCTCCCTTACTGCTCGGTGGCTCCACCTCCCTAACTGCTCCCTTACTGCTTTCTGGCTCCCCCTCCCTTACTGCTCGGTGGCTCCACCTCCCCAACTGCTCCCTTACTGCTCGCTGGCTCCCCCTCCCTTACTGCTCGCTGGCTCCCCCTCCCTTACTGCTCCCTTACTGCTCGCTGGCTCCACCTCCCTAACTGCTCCCTTACTGCTCGGTGGCTCCCCCTCCCTTACTGCTCTCTTACTGCTCCCTTAATGCTCGCAGGCTCCCCCTTCCTTACTGCTCCCTTTCTGCTCGCTGGCTCCCCCTCCCTTACTTCTCGGTGGCTACACCTCCCTAACTGCTCCCTTACTGCTCGCTGGCTCCCCCTCCCTTACTGCTCGGTGGCTCCACCTCCCTTACTGCTCGCTGGCTCCCCCTCCCTTACTGCTCGCTGGCTCCACCTCCCTTACTGCTCCCTTACTGGTTTCTGGCTCCCCCTCCCTTACTGCTCGCTGGCTCCACCTCCCTAAATGCTCCCTTACTGCTCGCTGGCTCCCCCTCCCTTACTGCTGCCTTACTGGTTGCTGGCTCCCCCTCCCTTACTGTTCGCTGGCTCCACCTCCCTAAATGCTCCCTTACTGCTCGCTGGCTCCCCCTCCCTTACTGCTGCCTTACTGGTTGCTGGCTCCCCCTCCCTTACTGTTCGCTGGCTCCACCTCCCTAAATGCTCCCTTAATGCTCGCTGGCTCCCCCTCCCTTGCTGCTGCCTTACTGGTTGCTGGCTCCCCCTCCCTTACTGTTCGCTGGCTCCACCTCCCTTACTGCTCCCTTACTGCTCGCTGGCTCCCACTCCCTTACTGCTCGCTGGCTCCACCTCCCTTACTGCTCCCTTACTGCTTGCTGGCTCCCCCTCCCTTACTGCTCGCTGGCTCCACCTCCCTTACTGCTCCCTTACTGCTTGCTGGCTCCCCCTCCCTTACTGCTCCCTTACTGCTCGCTGGCTCCCCCTCCCTTACTGCTCCCTTACTGCTCGCTGGCTCCCCCTCCCTTACTGCTCTGTGGCTCCACCTCCCTAATTGCTCCCTTACTGCTCGCTGGATCCACCTCCCTTACTGCTGCCTTACTGGTTGCTGGCTCCCCCTCCTTTACTGCTCCCTTACTGCTCGGTGGCTCCACCTCCCTTACTTCTCCCTTACTGCTCGCTGACTCCCGCTCCCTTACTGCTCGGTGGCTCCCCCTCCCTTACTGCTCCCTTACTGCTCACTTACTGCTCGCTGGCTCCACCTCCCTTACTGGTCGCTGGCTCCCCCTCCCTTACTGCTCGCAGGCTCCACCTCCCTTACTGCTCGCTGGCTCCACCTCCCTAACTGCTCCCTTACTGCTTGCTGGCTCCCCCTCCCTTACTGGTCGCTGGCTCCCCCTCCCTTACTGCTCCCTTACTGCTCGCTGGCTCCACCTCCCTTACTGCTGCCTTACTGGTTGCTGGCTCCCCCTCCTTTACTGCTCCCTTACTGCTCGCTGGCTCCCCCTCCCTTTCTACTCGGTGGCTCCACCTCCCTTACTGCTCCCTTACTGCTCGCTGGCTCCCCCTCCCTTACTGCTCGCTGGCTCCCCCTCCCTTACTGCTCGGTGGCTCCACCTTCCTTATTGCTCCCTTACTGCTCGCTGGCTCGACTTCCCTTACTGCTTGCTGGCTCCCCCTCCCTTACTGCTCCGTGGCTCCACCTCCCTAAATGCTCCCTTACTGCTTGCTGGCTCCCCCTCCCTTACTGCTCGCTGGCACTCCCTCCCTTACTGCTCGGTGGCTCCACCTCCCTTACTTCTCCCTTACTGCTCGCTGACTCCCCCTCCCTTACTGCTCGGTGGCTCACCCTCCCTTACTGCTCCCTTACTGCTCACTTACTGCTCGCTGGCTCCACCTCCCTTACTGCTCGCTGGCTCCCCCTCCCTTACTGCTCGCAGGCTCCACCTGCCTTAATGCTTGCTGGCTCCCACTCCCTTACTGCTCGCTGGCTTCACCTCCCTAACTGCTCCCTTACTGCTTGCTGGCTCCCCCTCCCTTACTGGTCGCTGGCTCCCCCTCCCTTACTGCTCCCTTACTGCTCGCTGGCTCCACCTCCCTTACTGCTGCCTTACTGGTTGCTGGCTCCCCCTCCTTTACTGCTCCCTTACTGCTCGCTGGCTCCCCCTCCCTTACTACTCGGTGGCTCCACCTCCCTTACTGCTCCCTTACTGCTCGCTGGCTCCCCCTCACTTACTGCTCGCTGGCTCCCCCTCTCTTACTGCTCGGTGGCTCCACCTTCCTTATTGCTCCCTTACTGCTCGCTGGCTCCACTTCCCTTACTGCTTGCTGGCTCCCCCTCCCTTAATGCTCGGTGGCTCCACCTCCCTAACTGCTCCCTTACTGCTTGCTGGCTCCCCCTCCCTTACTGCTCGGTGGCTCCACCTCCCTAACTGCTCCCTTACTGCTTGCTGGCTCCCCGTCCCTTACTGCTCGCTGGCTCCCCCTCCCTTACTGCTCCCTTACTGCTCGCTGGCTCCACCTCCCTAACTGCTCCCTTACTGCTGGCTGGCTCCCCCTCCCTTACTGCTCGGTGGCTTGCTGGCTCCCCCTCCCTTACTGCTCGGTGGCTCCACCTCCCTAACTGCTCCCTTACTGCTCGCTGGCTCCCCCTCCCTTACTGCTCGCTGGCTCCCCCTCCCTTACTGCTCCCTTACTGCTCCCTTAATTCTCGCTGGCTCCCCCTCCCTTACTGCTCCCTTACTGCTCGCTGGCTCCCCCTCCCTTACTTCTCGGTGGCTCCACCTCCCTAAATGCTCCCTTACTGCTTGCTGGCTCCCTTACTGCTCGGTGGCTCCACCTCCCTAACTGCTCGCTGGCTCCCCCTCCCTTACTGCTCCCTTATTGGTTTCTGGCTCCCCCTCTCTTACTGCTCCCTTACTGCTCCCTTACTGCTCCCTTAATGCTCGCTGGCTCCCCCTCCCTTACTGCTCCCTTACTGCTCGCTGGCTCCCCCTCCCTTACTTCTCGGTGGCTCCACCTCCCTAAATGCTCCCTTACTGCTTGCTGGCTCCCTTACTGCTCGGTGGCTCCACCTCCCTAACTGCTCGCTGGCTCCCCCTCCCTTACTGCTCGCTGGCTCCACCTCCCTTACTGCTCCCTTATTGGTTTCTGGCTCCCCCTCCCTTACTGCTGCTGGCTCCACCTCCCTAACTGCTCCCTTACTGCTCGCTGGCTCCCCCTCCCTTACTGCTGCCTTACTGGTTGCTGGCTCCCCCTCCCTTACTGTTCGCTGGCTCAACCTCCCTTACTGCTCCCTTACTGCTCGCTGGCTCCCCCTCCCTTACTGCTCGCTGGCTCCCCCTCCCTTACTGTTCGCTTGCTCCACCTCCCTTACTGCTCCCTTACTTGTTTCTGGCTCCCCCTCCCTTACTGCTCGCTGGCTCCACCTCCCTAACTGCTCCCTTACTGCTCGCTGGCTCCCCCTCACTTACTGCTGCCTTACTGGTTGCTGGCTCCCCCTCCCTTACTGTTCGCTTGCTCCACCTCCCTTACTGCTCCCTTACTGCTCGCTGGCTCCCCCTCCCTTACTGCTCGGTGGCTCCACCTCCCTAACTGCTCCCTTACTGCTTGCTGCCTCCCCCTCCCTTACTGCTCGCTGGCTCGACCTCCCTAACTGCTCCCTTACTGCTCGCTGGCTCCCCCTCCCTTACTGCTCCCTTACTGCTCGCTAGCTCCCCCTCCCTTACTGCTCCCTTACTGCTCGCTGGCTCCCCCTCCCTTAGTGCTCTGTTGCTCCACCTCCCTAACTGCTCCCTTACTGCTCGCTGGATCCACCTCCCTTACTGCTGCCTTAGTGGTTGCTGGCTCCCCCTCCCTTACTGCTCTCTTACTGCTCCCTTAATGCTCGCAGGCTCCCCCTTCCTTACTGCTCCCTTTCTGCTCGCTGGCTCCCCCTCCCTTACTGTTCGCTTGCTCCACCTCCCTTACTGCTCCCTTACTGCTCGCTGGCTCCCCCTCCCTTACTGCTCGGTGGCTCCACCTCCCTAACTGCTCCCTTACTGCTTGCTGCCTCCCCCTCCCTTACTGCTCGCTGGCTCGACCTCCCTAACTGCTCCCTTACTGCTCGCTGGCTCCCCCTCCCTTACTGCTCCCTTACTGCTCGCTAGCTCCCCCTCCCTTACTGCTCCCTTACTGCTCGCTGGCTCCCCCTCCCTTAGTGCTCTGTTGCTCCACCTCCCTAACTGCTCCCTTACTGCTCGCTGGATCCACCTCCCTTACTGCTGCCTTAGTGGTTGCTGGCTCCCCCTCCCTTACTGCTCTCTTACTGCTCCCTTAATGCTCGCAGGCTCCCCCTTCCTTACTGCTCCCTTTCTGCTCGCTGGCTCCCCCTCCCTTACTTCTCGGTGGCTACACCTCCCTAACTGCTCCCTTACTGCTCGCTGGCTCCCCCTCCCTTACTGCTCGGTGGCTCCACCTCCCTTACTGCTCGCTGGCTCCCCCTTCCTTACTGCTCCCTTTCTGCTCGCTGGCTCCCCCTCCCTTACTTCTCGGTGGCTACACCTCCCTAACTGCTCCCTTACTGCTCGCTGGCTCCCCCTCCCTTACTGCTCGGTGGCTCCACCTCCCTTACTGCTCGCTGGCTCCCCCTCCCTTACTGCTCGCTGGCTCCACCTCCCTTACTGCTCCCTTACTGGTTTCTGGCTCCCCCTCCCTTACTGCTCGCTGGCTCCACCTCCCTAAATGCTCCCTTACTGCTCGCTGGCTCCCCCTCCCTTACTGCTGCCTTACTGGTTGCTGGCTCCCCCTCCCTTACTGTTCGCTGGCTCCACCTCCCTAAATGCTCCCTTACTGCTCGCTGGCTCCCCCTCCCTTACTGCTGCCTTACTGGTTGCTGGCTCCCCCTCCCTTACTGTTCGCTGGCTCCACCTCCCTAAATGCTCCCTTAATGCTCGCTGGCTCCCCCTCCCTTGCTGCTGCCTTACTGGTTGCTGGCTCCCCCTCCCTTACTGTTCGCTGGCTCCACCTCCCTTACTGCTCCCTTACTGCTCGCTGGCTCCCACTCCCTTACTGCTCGCTGGCTCCACCTCCCTTACTGCTCCCTTACTGCTCGCTGGCTCCCCCTCCCTTACTGCTGCCTTACTGGTTGCTGGCTCCCCCTCCCTTACTGTTCGCTGGCTCCACCTCCCTAAATGCTCCCTTAATGCTCGCTGGCTCCCCCTCCCTTGCTGCTGCCTTACTGGTTGCTGGCTCCCCCTCCCTTACTGTTCGCTGGCTCCACCTCCCTTACTGCTCCCTTACTGCTCGCTGGCTCCCACTCCCTTACTGCTCGCTGGCTCCACCTCCCTTACTGCTCCCTTACTGCTTGCTGGCTCCCCCTCCCTTACTGCTCGCTGGCTCCACCTCCCTTACTGCTCCCTTACTGCTTGCTGGCTCCCCCTCCCTTACTGCTCCCTTACTGCTCGCTGGCTCCCCCTCCCTTACTGCTCCCTTACTGCTCGCTGGCTCCCCCTCCCTTACTGCTCTGTGGCTCCACCTCCCTAATTGCTCCCTTACTGCTCGCTGGATCCACCTCCCTTACTGCTGCCTTACTGGTTGCTGGCTCCCCCTCCTTTACTGCTCCCTTACTGCTCGGTGGCTCCACCTCCCTTACTTCTCCCTTACTGCTCGCTGACTCCCGCTCCCTTACTGCTCGGTGGCTCCCCCTCCCTTACTGCTCCCTTACTGCTCACTTACTGCTCGCTGGCTCCACCTCCCTTACTGGTCGCTGGCTCCCCCTCCCTTACTGCTCGCAGGCTCCACCTGCCTTACTGCTTGCTGGCTCCCACTCCCTTACTGCTCGCTGGCTCCACCTCCCTAACTGCTCCCTTACTGCTTGCTGGCTCCCCCTCCCTTACTGGTCGCTGGCTCCCCCTCCCTTACTGCTCCCTTACTGCTCGCTGGCTCCACCTCCCTTACTGCTGCCTTACTGGTTGCTGGCTCCCCCTCCTTTACTGCTCCCTTACTGCTCGCTGGCTCCCCCTCCCTTTCTACTCGGTGGCTCCACCTCCCTTACTGCTCCCTTACTGCTCGCTGGCTCCCCCTCCCTTACTGCTCGCTGGCTCCCCCTCCCTTACTGCTCGGTGGCTCCACCTTCCTTATTGCTCCCTTACTGCTCGCTGGCTCGACTTCCCTTACTGCTTGCTGGCTCCCCCTCCCTTACTGCTCCGTGGCTCCACCTCCCTAAATGCTCCCTTACTGCTTGCTGGCTCCCCCTCCCTTACTGCTCGCTGGCACTCCCTCCCTTACTGCTCGGTGGCTCCACCTCCCTTACTTCTCCCTTACTGCTCGCTGACTCCCCCTCCCTTACTGCTCGGTGGCTCACCCTCCCTTACTGCTCCCTTACTGCTCACTTACTGCTCGCTGGCTCCACCTCCCTTACTGCTCGCTGGCTCCCCCTCCCTTACTGCTCGCAGGCTCCACCTGCCTTAATGCTTGCTGGCTCCCACTCCCTTACTGCTCGCTGGCTTCACCTCCCTAACTGCTCCCTTACTGCTTGCTGGCTCCCCCTCCCTTACTGGTCGCTGGCTCCCCCTCCCTTACTGCTCCCTTACTGCTCGCTGGCTCCACCTCCCTTACTGCTGCCTTACTGGTTGCTGGCTCCCCCTCCTTTACTGCTCCCTTACTGCTCGCTGGCTCCCCCTCCCTTACTACTCGGTGGCTCCACCTCCCTTACTGCTCCCTTACTGCTCGCTGGCTCCCCCTCACTTACTGCTCGCTGGCTCCCCCTCTCTTACTGCTCGGTGGCTCCACCTTCCTTATTGCTCCCTTACTGCTCGCTGGCTCCACTTCCCTTACTGCTTGCTGGCTCCCCCTCCCTTACTGCTCGGTGGCTCCACCTCCCTAACTGCTCCCTTACTGCTTGCTGGCTCCCCCTCCCTTACTGCTCGGTGGCTCCACCTCCCTAACTGCTCCCTTACTGCTTGCTGGCTCCCCGTCCCTTACTGCTCGCTGGCTCCCCCTCCCTTACTGCTCCCTTACTGCTCGCTGGCTCCACCTCCCTAACTGCTCCCTTACTGCTGGCTGGCTCCCCCTCCCTTACTGCTCGGTGGCTTGCTGGCTCCCCCTCCCTTACTGCTCGGTGGCTCCACCTCCCTAACTGCTCCCTTACTGCTCGCTGGCTCCCCCTCCCTTACTGCTCGCTGGCTCCCCCTCCCTTACTGCTCCCTTACTGCTCCCTTAATTCTCGCTGGCTCCCCCTCCCTTACTGCTCCCTTACTGCTCGCTGGCTCCCCCTCCCTTACTTCTCGGTGGCTCCACCTCCCTAAATGCTCCCTTACTGCTTGCTGGCTCCCTTACTGCTCGGTGGCTCCACCTCCCTAACTGCTCGCTGGCTCCCCCTCCCTTACTGCTCCCTTATTGGTTTCTGGCTCCCTCTCTCTTACTGCTCCCTTACTGCTCCCTTACTGCTCCCTTAATGCTCGCTGGCTCCCCCTCCCTTACTGCTCCCTTACTGCTCGCTGGCTCCCCCTCCCTTACTTCTCGGTGGCTCCACCTCCCTAAATGCTCCCTTACTGCTTGCTGGCTCCCTTACTGCTCGGTGGCTCCACCTCCCTAACTGCTCGCTGGCTCCCCCTCCCTTACTGCTCGCTGGCTCCACCTCCCTTACTGCTCCCTTATTGGTTTCTGGCTCCCCCTCCCTTACTGCTGCTGGCTCCACCTCCCTAACTGCTCCCTTACTGCTCGCTGGCTCCCCCTCCCTTACTGCTGCCTTACTGGTTGCTGGCTCCCCCTCCCTTACTGTTCGCTGGCTCAACCTCCCTTACTGCTCCCTTACTGCTCGCTGGCTCCCCCTCCCTTACTGCTCGCTGGCTCCCCCTCCCTTACTGTTCGCTTGCTCCACCTCCCTTACTGCTCCCTTACTTGTTTCTGGCTCCCCCTCCCTTACTGCTCGCTGGCTCCACCTCCCTAACTGCTCCCTTACTGCTCGCTGGCTCCCCCTCACTTACTGCTGCCTTACTGGTTGCTGGCTCCCCCTCCCTTACTGTTCGCTTGCTCCACCTCCCTTACTGCTCCCTTACTGCTCGCTGGCTCCCCCTCCCTTACTGCTCGGTGGCTCCACCTCCCTAACTGCTCCCTTACTGCTTGCTGCCTCCCCCTCCCTTACTGCTCGCTGGCTCGACCTCCCTAACTGCTCCCTTACTGCTCGCTGGCTCCCCCTCCCTTACTGCTCCCTTACTGCTCGCTAGCTCCCCCTCCCTTACTGCTCCCTTACTGCTCGCTGGCTCCCCCTCCCTTAGTGCTCTGTTGCTCCACCTCCCTAACTGCTCCCTTACTGCTCGCTGGATCCACCTCCCTTACTGCTGCCTTAGTGGTTGCTGGCTCCCCCTCCCTTACTGCTCTCTTACTGCTCCCTTAATGCTCGCAGGCTCCCCCTTCCTTACTGCTCCCTTTCTGCTCGCTGGCTCCCCCTCCCTTACTGTTCGCTTGCTCCACCTCCCTTACTGCTCCCTTACTGCTCGCTGGCTCCCCCTCCCTTACTGCTCGGTGGCTCCACCTCCCTAACTGCTCCCTTACTGCTTGCTGCCTCCCCCTCCCTTACTGCTCGCTGGCTCGACCTCCCTAACTGCTCCCTTACTGCTCGCTGGCTCCCCCTCCCTTACTGCTCCCTTACTGCTCGCTAGCTCCCCCTCCCTTACTGCTCCCTTACTGCTCGCTGGCTCCCCCTCCCTTAGTGCTCTGTTGCTCCACCTCCCTAACTGCTCCCTTACTGCTCGCTGGATCCACCTCCCTTACTGCTGCCTTAGTGGTTGCTGGCTCCCCCTCCCTTACTGCTCTCTTACTGCTCCCTTAATGCTCGCAGGCTCCCCCTTCCTTACTGCTCCCTTTCTGCTCGCTGGCTCCCCCTCCCTTACTTCTCGGTGGCTACACCTCCCTAACTGCTCCCTTACTGCTCGCTGGCTCCCCCTCCCTTACTGCTCGGTGGCTCCACCTCCCTTACTGCTCGCTGGCTCCCCCTTCCTTACTGCTCCCTTTCTGCTCGCTGGCTCCCCCTCCCTTACTTCTCGGTGGCTACACCTCCCTAACTGCTCCCTTACTGCTCGCTGGCTCCCCCTCCCTTACTGCTCGGTGGCTCCACCTCCCTTACTGCTCGCTGGCTCCCCCTCCCTTACTGCTCGCTGGCTCCACCTCCCTTACTGCTCCCTTACTGGTTTCTGGCTCCCCCTCCCTTACTGCTCGCTGGCTCCACCTCCCTAAATGCTCCCTTACTGCTCGCTGGCTCCCCCTCCCTTACTGCTGCCTTACTGGTTGCTGGCTCCCCCTCCCTTACTGTTCGCTGGCTCCACCTCCCTAAATGCTCCCTTACTGCTCGCTGGCTCCCCCTCCCTTACTGCTGCCTTACTGGTTGCTGGCTCCCCCTCCCTTACTGTTCGCTGGCTCCACCTCCCTAAATGCTCCCTTAATGCTCGCTGGCTCCCCCTCCCTTGCTGCTGCCTTACTGGTTGCTGGCTCCCCCTCCCTTACTGTTCGCTGGCTCCACCTCCCTTACTGCTCCCTTACTGCTCGCTGGCTCCCACTCCCTTACTGCTCGCTGGCTCCACCTCCCTTACTGCTCCCTTACTGCTTGCTGGCTCCCCCTCCCTTACTGCTCGCTGGCTCCACCTCCCTTACTGCTCCCTTACTGCTTGCTGGCTCCCCCTCCCTTACTGCTCCCTTACTGCTCGCTGGCTCCCCCTCCCTTACTGCTCCCTTACTGCTCGCTGGCTCCCCCTCCCTTACTGCTCTGTGGCTCCACCTCCCTAACTGCTCCCTTACTGCTCGCTGGATCCACCTCCCTTACTGCTGCCTTACTGGTTGCTGGCTCCCCCTCCTTTACTGCTCCCTTACTGCTCGGTGGCTCCACCTCCCTTACTTCTCCCTTACTGCTCGCTGACTCCCGCTCCCTTACTGCTCGGTGGCTCCCCCTCCCTTACTGCTCCCTTACTGCTCACTTACTGCTCGCTGGCTCCACCTCCCTTACTGGTCGCTGGCTCCCCCTCCCTTACTGCTCGCAGGCTCCACCTGCCTTACTGCTTGCTGGCTCCCACTCCCTTACTGCTCGCTGGCTCCACCTCCCTAACTGCTCCCTTACTGCTTGCTGGCTCCCCCTCCCTTACTGGTCGCTGGCTCCCCCTCCCTTACTGCTCCCTTACTGCTCGCTGGCTCCACCTCCCTTACTGCTGCCTTACTGGTTGCTGGCTCCCCCTCCTTTACTGCTCCCTTACTGCTCACTGGCTCCCCCTCCCTTTCTACTCGGTGGCTCCACCTCCCTTACTGCTCCCTTACTGCTCGCTGGCTCCCCCTCCCTTACTGCTCGCTGGCTCCCCCTCCCTTACTGCTCGGTGGCTCCACCTTCCTTATTGCTCCCTTACTGCTCGCTGGCTCGACTTCCCTTACTGCTTGCTGGCTCCCCCTCCCTTACTGCTCCGTGGCTCCACCTCCCTAACTGCTCCCTTACTGCTTGCTGGCTCCCCCTCCCTTACTGCTCGCTGGCACTCCCTCCCTTACTGCTCGGTGGCTCCACCTCCCTTACTTCTCCCTTACTGCTCGCTGACTCCCCCTCCCTTACTGCTCGGTGGCTCACCCTCCCTTACTGCTCCCTTACTGCTCACTTACTGCTCGCTGGCTCCACCTCCCTTACTGCTCGCTGGCTCCCCCTCCCTTACTGCTCGCAGGCTCCACCTGCCTTAATGCTTGCTGGCTCCCACTCCCTTACTGCTCGCTGGCTTCACCTCCCTAACTGCTCCCTTACTGCTTGCTGGCTCCCCCTCCCTTACTGGTCGCTGGCTCCCCCTCCCTTACTGCTCCCTTACTGCTCGCTGGCTCAACCTCCCTTACTGCTGCCTTACTGGTTGCTGGCTCCCCCTCCTTTACTGCTCCCTTACTGCTCGCTGGCTCCCCCTCCCTTACTACTCGGTGGCTCCACCTCCCTTACTGCTCCCTTACTGCTCGCTGGCTCCCCCTCACTTACTGCTCGCTGGCTCCCCCTCTCTTACTGCTCGGTGGCTCCACCTTCCTTATTGCTCCCTTACTGCTCGCTGGCTCCACTTCCCTTACTGCTTGCTGGCTCCCCCTCCCTTACTGCTCGGTGGCTCCACCTCCCTAACTGCTCCCTTACTGCTTGCTGGCTCCCCCTCCCTTACTGCTCGGTGGCTCCACCTCCCTAACTGCTCCCTTACTGCTTGCTGGCTCCCCGTCCCTTACTGCTCGCTGGCTCCCCCTCCCTTACTGCTCCCTTACTGCTCGCTGGCTCCACCTCCCTAACTGCTCCCTTACTGCTGGCTGGCTCCCCCTCCCTTACTGCTCGGTGGCTTGCTGGCTCCCCCTCCCTTACTGCTCGGTGGCTCCACCTCCCTAACTGCTCCCTTACTGCTCGCTGGCTCCCCCTCCCTTACTGCTCGCTGGCTCCCCCTCCCTTACTGCTCCCTTACTGCTCCCTTAATTCTCGCTGGCTCCCCCTCCCTTACTGCTCCCTTACTGCTCGCTGGCTCCCCCTCCCTTACTTCTCGGTGGCTCCACCTCCCTAAATGCTCCCTTACTGCTTGCTGGCTCCCTTACTGCTCGGTGGCTCCACCTCCCTAACTGCTCGCTGGCTCCCCCTCCCTTACTGCTCCCTTATTGGTTTCTGGCTCCCCCTCCCTTACTGCTCGCTGGCTCCCCCTCTCTTACTGCTCCCTTACTGCTCCCTTACTGCTCCCTTAATGCTCGCTGGCTCCCCCTCCCTTACTGCTCCCTTACGGCTCGCTGGCTCCCCCTCCCTTACTTCTCGGTGGCTCCACCTCCCTAAATGCTCCCTTACTGCTTGCTGGCTCCCTTACTGCTCGGTGGCTCCACCTCCCTAACTGCTCGCTGGCTCCCGCTCCCTTACTGCTCGCTGGCTCCACCTCCCTTACTGCTCCCTTATTGGTTTCTGGCTCCCCCTCCCTTACTGCTGCTGGCTCCACCTCCCTAACTGCTCCCTTACTGCTCGCTGGCTCCCCCTCCCTTACTGCTGCCTTACTGGTTGCTGGCTCCCCCTCCCTTACTGTTCGCTGGCTCAACCTCCCTTACTGCTCCCTTACTGCTCGCTGGCTCCCCCTCCCTTACTGCTCGCTGGCTCCCCCTCCCTTACTGTTCGCTTGCTCCACCTCCCTTACTGCTCCCTTACTTGTTTCTGGCTCCCCCTCCCTTACTGCTCGCTGGCTCCACCTCCCTAACTGCTCCCTTACTGCTCGCTGGCTCCCCCTCACTTACTGCTGCCTTACTGGTTGCTGGCTCCCCCTCCCTTACTGTTCGCTTGCTCCACCTCCCTTACTGCTCCCTTACTGCTCGCTGGCTCCCCCTCCCTTACTGCTCGGTGGCTCCACCTCCCTAACTGCTCCCTTACTGCTTGCTGCCTCCCCCTCCCTTACTGCTCGCTGGCTCCACCTCCCTAACTGCTCCCTTACTGCTCGCTGGCTCCCCCTCCCTTACTGCTCCCTTACTGCTCGCTGGCTCCCCCTCCCTTAGTGCTCTGTTGCTCCACCTCCCTAACTGCTCCCTTACTGCTCGCTGGATCCACCTCCGTTACTGCTGCCTTAGTGGTTGCTGGCTCCCCCTCCCTTACTGCTCCCTTTCTGCTCGGTGGCTCCACCTCCCTTACTGCTCGCTGGCTCCCCCTCCCTTACTGCTCGCTGGCTCCCCCTCCCTTACTGCTCCCTTACTGCTCACTTACTGCTCGCTGGCTCCACCTCCCTTACTGCTCGCGGGCTCCCCCTCCCTTACTGCTCGCATGCTCCACCTGCCTTACTGCTCGCTGGCTCCCCCTCCCTTACTGCTCGGTGGCTCCACCTTCCTTACTGCTCCCTTACTGCTCGCTGGCTCCACTTCCCTTACTGCTTGCTGGCTCCCCCTCCCTTACTGCTCGGTGGCTCCATCTCCCTTACTGCTCCCTTACTGCTTGCTGGTTCCCCCTCCCTTACTGCTCGCTGGCTCACCTCCCTTACTGCTCCCTTACTGCTCGCTGGCTCCCCCTCCCTTACTGCTGCCTTACTGGTTGCTGGCTCCCCCTCCCTTACTGCTCGGTGGCTCCACCTCCCTAACTGCTCCCTTACTGCTGGCTGGCTCCCCCTCCCTTACTGCTCGGTGGCTTGCTGGCTCCCCCTCCCTTACTGCTCGGTGGCTCCACCTCCCTAACTGCTCCCTTACTGCTTGCTGGCTCCCCCTCCCTTACTGCTCGCTGGTTCCCCCTCCCTTACTGCTCCCTTACTGCTCGCTGGCTCCCCCTCCCTTACTGCTCGGTGGCTCCACCTCCCTAACTGCTCCCTTACTGCTTGCTGGCTCCACCTCCCTTACTGCTCGCTGGCTCCCCCTCCCTTACTGCTCGGTGGCTCCACCTCCCTAACTGCTCCCTTACTGCTTGCTGGCTCCCCCTCCCTTACTGCTCGGTGGCTCCACCTCCCTAACTGCTCCCTTACTGCTTGCTGGCTCCCCCTCTCTTACTGCTCGCTGGCTCCCCCTCCCTTACTGCTCCCTTACTGCTCGCTGGCTCCACCTCCCTTACTGCTCGGTGGCTCCACCTCCCTAACTGCTCCCTTACTGCTCGCTGGCTCGACCTCCCTTACTGCTGCCTTACTGGTTGCTGGCTCCCCCTCCCTTTCTGTTCCCTTACTGCTCGCTGGCTCCCCCTCCCTTACTGCTCGGTGGCTCCCCCTCCCTTACTGCTCCCTTACTGCTCGCTGGCTCCCCCTCCCTTACTGCTCGCTGGCTCTCCCTCCCTTACTGCTCCCTTACTGCTCGCTGGCTCCACTTCCCTTACTGCTCACTTACTGCTCGCTGGCTCCCCCTCCCTTACTGCTCGGTGGCTCCCCCTCCCTTACTGCTCCCTTACTGCTCCCTTACTGCTCCCTTAATGCTCGCTGGCTCCCCCTCCCTTACTGCTCCCTTACTGCTCGCTGGCTCCCCCTCCCTTTCTTCTCGGTGGCTCCACCTCCCTAAATGCTCCCTTACTGCTTGCTGGCTCCCCCTCCCTTACTGCTCGGTGGCTCCACCTCCCTAACTGCTCGCTGGCTCCCCCTCCCTTACTGCTCGCTGGCTCCACCTCCCTTACTGCTCCCTTATTGGTTTCTGGCTCCCCCTCCCTTACTGCTCGCTGGCTCCACCTCCCTAACTGCTCCCTTACTGCTCGCTGGCTCCCCCTCCCTTACTGCTGCCTTACTGGTTGCTGGCTACCCCTCCCTTACTGTTCGCTGGCTCCACCTCCCTTACTGCTCCCTTACTGCTCGCTGGCTCCCCCTCCCTTACTGCTCGGTGGCTCCACCTCCCTAACTGCTCCCTTACTGCTTGCTGGCTCCGCCTCCCTTACTGCTCGCTGGCTCCACCTCCCTTACTGCTCCCTTACTGCTCGCTGGCTCCCCCTCCCATACTGCTCCCTTACTGCTCTTTGGCTCCACCTCCCTAACTGCTCCCTTACTGCTCGCTGGCTCCCCCTCCCTTACTGCTCGCTGGCTCCCCCTCCCTTACTGCTCCCTTACTGCTCGCTGGCTCCACCTCCCTTACTGCTCGGTGGCTCCACCTCCCTAACTGCTCCCTTACTGCTCGCTGGCTCCATCCCCCTTACTGCTGCCTTACTGGTTGCTGGCTCCCCCTCCCTTAAAGCTCCCTTACTGCTCGCTGGCTCCCCCTCCCTTACTGCTCGGTGACTCCCCCTCCCTTACTGCTCCCTTACTGCTCGCTGGCTCCCCCTCCCTTACTGCTCGCTGGCTCTCCCTCCCTTACTGCTCCCTTACTGCTCGCTGGCTCCACTTCCCTTACTGCTCACTTACTGGTCGCTGGCTCCCCCTCCCTTACTGCTCGGTGGCTCCCCCTCCCTTACTGCTCCCTTACTGCTCCCTTAATGCTCGCAGGCTCCCCCTTCCTTACTGCTCCCTTTCTGCTCGCTGGCTCCCCCTCCCTTACTTCTCGGTGGCTACACCTCCCTAACTGCTCGCTGGCTCCCCCTCCCTTACTGCTCGCTGGCTCCACCTCCCTTACTGCTCCCTTACTGGTTTCTGGCTCCCCCTCCCTTACTGCTCGCTGGCTCCACCTCCCTAAATGCTCCCTTACTGCTCGCTGGCTCCCCCTCCCTTACTGCTGCCTTACTGGTTGCTGGCTCCCCCTCCCTTACTGCTCCCTTACTGCTCCCTTAATGCTCGCAGGCTCCCCCTTCCTTACTGCTCCCTTTCTGCTCGCTGGCTCCCCCTCCCTTACTTCTCGGTGGCTACACCTCCCTAACTGCTCGCTTACTGCTTGCTGGCTCCCCCTCCCTTACTGCTCGGTGGCTCCACCTCCCTAACTGCTCGCTGGCTCCCCCTCCCTTACTGCTCGCTGCCTCCACCTCCCTTACTGCTCCCTTACTGGTTTCTGGCTCCCCCTCCCTTACTGCTCGCTGGCTCCACCTCCCTAAATGCTCCCTTACTGCTCGCTGGCTCCCCCTCCCTTACTGCTGCCTTACTGGTTGCTGGCTCCCCCTCCCTTACTGTTCGCTGGCTCCACCTCCCTAAATGCTCCCTTACTGCTCGCTGGCTCCCCCTCCCTTACTGCTGCCTTACTGGTTGCTGGCTCCCCCTCCCTTACTGTTCGCTGGCTCCACCTCCCTAAATGCTCCCTTACTGCTCGCTGGCTCCCCCTCCCTTGCTGCTGCCTTACTGGTTGCTGGCTCCCCCTCCCTTACTGTTCGCTGGCTCCACCTCCCTTACTGCTCCCTTACTGCTCGCTGGCTCCCCCTCCCTTACTGCTCGCTGGCTCCACCTCCCTTACTGCTCCCTTATTGCTTGCTGGCTCCCCCTCCCTTACTGCTCGCTGGCTCCACCTCCCTTACTGCTCCCTTACTGCTTGCTGGCTCCCCCTCCCTTACTGCTCCCTTACTGCTCGCTGGCTCCCCCTCCCTTACTGCTCCCTTACTGCTCGCTGGCTCCCCCTCCCTTACTGCTCTGTGGCTCCACCTCCCTAACTGCTCCCTTACTGCTCGCTGGATCCACCTCCCTTACTGCTGCCTTACTGGTTGCTGGCTCCCCCTCCTTTACTGCTCCCTTACTGCTCGGTGGCTCCACCTCCCTTTCTACTCGGTGGCTCAACCTCCCTTACTGCTCCCTTACTGCTCGCTGGCTCCCCCTCCCTTACTGCTCGCTGGATCCCCCTCACTTACTGCTCGGTGGCTCCACCTTCCTTATTGCTCCCTTACTGCTCGCTGGCTCGACTTCCCTTACTGCTTGCTGGCTCCCCCTCCCTTACTGCTCCGTGGCTCCACCTCCCTAACTGCTCCCTTACTGCTTGCTGGCTCCCCCTCCCTTACTGCTCGCTGGCACCCCCTCCCTTACTGCTCGGTGGCTCCACCTCCCTTACTTCTCCCTTACTGCTCGCTGACTCCCCCTCCCTTACTGCTCGGTGGCTCCCCCTCCCTTACTGCTCCCTTACTGCTCACTTACTGCTCGCTGGCTCCACCTCCCTTACTGCTCGCTGGCTCCCCCTCCCTTACTGCTCGGTGGCTCCACCTCCCTAACTGCTCCCTTACTGCTTGCTGGCTCCCCCTCCCTTACTGCTCGGTGGCTCCACCTCCCTAACTGATCCCTTACTGCTTGCTGGCTCCCCCTCCCTTACTGCTCGCTGGCTCCCCCTCCCTTACTGCTCCCTTACTGCTCGCTGGCTCCACCTCCCTAACTGCTCCCTTACTGCTGGCATGCTCCCCCTCCCTTACTGCTCGGTGGCTTGCTGGCTCCCCCTCCCTTACTGCTCGGTGGCTCCACCTCCCTAACTGCTCCCTTACTGCTCGCTGGCTCCCCCTCCCTTACTGCTCGCTGGCTTCACCTCCCTAACTGCTCCCTTACTGCTTGCTGGCTCCCCCTCCCTTACTGGTCGCTGGCTCCCCCTCCCTTACTGCTCCCTTACTGCTCGCTGGCTCCACCTCCCTTACTTCTCGCTGGCTCCCCCTCCCTTACTGCTCCCTTACTGCTCGCTGGCTCCACCTCCCTTACTTCTCGGTGGCTCCACCTCCCTAAATGCTCCCTTACTGCTTGCTGGCTCCCTTACTGCTCGGTGGCTCCACCTCCCTAACTGCTCGCTGGCTCCCCCTCCCTTACTGCTCGCTGGCTCCACCTCCCTTACTGCTCCCTTATTGGTTTCTGGCTCCCCCTCCCTTACTGCTCGCTGGCTCCCCCTCCCTTACTGCTCCCTTACTGCTTCCTTAATGCTCGCTGGCTCCCCCTCCCTTACTGCTCCCTTACTGCTCGCTGGCTCCCCCTCCCTTACTTCTCGGTGGCTCCACCTCCCTAAATGCTCCCTTACTGCTTGCTGGCTCCCTTACTGCTCGGTGGCTCCACCTCCCTAACTGCTCGCTGGCTCCCCCTCCCTTACTGCTCGCTGGCTCCACCTCCCTTACTGCTCCCTTATTGGTTTCTGGCTCCCCCTCCCTTACTGCTGCTGGCTCCACCTCCCTAACTGCTCCCTTACTGCTCGCTGGCTCCCCCTCCCTTACTGCTGCCTTACTGGTTGCTGGCTCCCCCTCCCTTACTGTTCGCTGGCTCAACCTCCCTTACTGCTCCCTTACTGCTCGCTGGCTCCCCCTCCCTTACTGCTCGCTGGCTCCCCCTCCCTTACTGTTCGCTTGCTCCACCTCCCTTACTGCTCCCTTACTTGTTTCTGGCTCCCCCTCCCTTACTGCTCGCTGGCTCCACCTCCCTAACTGCTCCCTTACTGCTCGCTGGCTCCCCCTCACTTACTGCTGCCTTACTGGTTGCTGGCTCCCCCTCCCTTACTGTTCGCTGGCCCCACCTCCCTTACTGCTCCCTTACTGCTCGCTGGCTCCCCCTCCCTTACTGCTCGGTGGCTCCACCTCCCTAACTGCTCCCTTACTGCTTGCTGGCTCCCCCTCCCTTACTGCTCGCTGGCTCCACCTCCCTAACTGCTCCCTTACTGCTCGCTGGCTCCCCCTCCCTTACTGCTCCCTTACTGCTCGCTAGCTCCGCCTCCCTTACTGCTCCCTTACTGCTCGCTGGCTCCCCCTCCCTTAGTGCTCTGTTGCTCCACCTCCCTAACTGCTCCCTTACTGCTCGCTGGATCCACCTCCCTTACTGCTGCCTTAGTGGTTGCTGGCTCCCCCTCCCTTACTGCTCCCTTACTGCTCGGTGGCTCCACCTCCCTTACTTCTCCATTACTGCTCGCTGGCTCCCCCTCCCTTACTGCTCGCTGGCTCCCCCTCCCTTACTGCTCCCTTACTGCTCACTTACTGCTCGCTGGCTCCACCTCCCTTACTGCTCGCGGGCTCCCCCTCCCTTACTGCTCGCATGCTCCACCTGCCTTACTGCTTGCTGGCTCCCCCTCCCTTACTGCTTGCTGGCTCCACCTCCCTAACTGCTCCCTTACTGCTTGCTGGCTCCCCCTCCCTTACTGCTTGCTGGCTCCCCCTCCCTTACTGCTCCCTTACTGCTCGCTGGCTCCACCTCCCTTACTGCTGCCTTACTGGTTGCTGGCTCCCCCTCCTTTACTGCTCCCTTACTGCTCGCTGGCTCCCCCTCCCTTACTGCTCGGTGGCTCCACCTCCCTTACTGCTCCCTTACTGCTCGCTGGCTCCCCCTCCCTTACTGCTCGCTGGCTCCCCCTCCCTTACTGCTCGGTGGCTCCACCTTCCTTACTGCTCCCTTACTGCTCGCTGGCTCCACTTCCCTTACTGCTTGCTGGCTCCCCCTCCCTTACTGCTCGGTGGCTCCACCTCCCTTACTGCTCCCTTACTGCTTGCTGGTTCCCCCTCCCTTACTGCTCGCTGGCTCACCTCCCTTACTGCTCCCTTACTGCTCGCTGGCTCCCCCTCCCTTACTGCTGCCTTACTGGTTGCTGGCTCCCCCTCCCTTACTGCTCGGTGGCTCCACCTCCCTAACTGCTCCCTTACTGCTGGCTGGCTCCCCCTCCCTTACTGCTCGGTGGCTTGCTGGCTCCCCCTCCCTTACTGCTCGGTGGCTCCACCTCCCTAACTGCTCCCTTACTGCTTGCTGGCTCCCCCTCCCTTACTGCTCGGTGGCTCCACCTCCCTAACTGCTCCCTTACTGCTTGCTGGCTCCACCTCCCTTACTGCTCGCTGGCTCCCCCTCCCTTACTGCTCGGTGGCTCCACCTCCCTAACTGCTCCCTTACTGCTTGCTGGCTCCCCCTCCCTTACTGCTCGGTGGCTCCACCTCCCTAACTGCTCCCTTACTGCTTGCTGGCTCCCCCTCCCTTACTGCTCGCTGGCTCCACCTCCCTTACTGCTCGGTGGCTCCACCTCCCTTACTGCTCGGTGGCTCCACCTCCCTAACTGCTCCCTTACTGCTCGCTGGCTCGACCTCCCTTACTGCTGCCTTACTGGTTGCTGGCTCCCCCTCCCTTTCTGTTCCCTTACTGCTCGCTGGCTCCCCCTCCCTTACTGCTCGGTGGCTCCCCCTCCCTTACTGCTCCCTTACTGCTCGCTGGCTCCCCCTCCCTTACTGCTCGCTGGCTCTCCCTCCCTTACTGCTCCCTTACTGCTCGCTGGCTCCACTTCCCTTACTGCTCACTTACTGCTCGCTGGCTCCCCCTCCCTTACTGCTCGGTGGCTCCCCCTCCCTTACTGCTCCCTTACTGCTCCCTTACTGCTCCCTTAATGCTCGCTGGCTCCCCCTCCCTTACTGCTCCCTTACTGCTCGCTGGCTCCCCCTCCCTTTCTTCTCGGTGGCTCCACCTCCCTAAATGCTCCCTTACTGCTTGCTGGCTCCCCCTCCCTTACTGCTCGGTGGCTCCACCTCCCTAACTGCTCGCTGGCTCCCCCTCCCTTACTGCTCGCTGGCTCCACCTCCCTTACTGCTCCCTTATTGGTTTCTGGCTCCCCCTCCCTTACTGCTCGCTGGCTCCACCTCCCTAACTGCTCCCTTACTGCTCGCTGGCTCCCCCTCCCTTACTGCTGCCTTACTGGTTGCTGGCTACCCCTCCCTTACTGTTCGCTGGCTCCACCTCCCTTACTGCTCCCTTACTGCTCGCTGGCTCCCCCTCCCTTACTGCTCGGTGGCTCCACCTCCCTAACTGCTCCCTTACTGCTTGCTGGCTCCGCCTCCCTTACTGCTCGCTGGCTCCACCTCCCTTACTGCTCCCTTACTGCTCGCTGGCTCCCCCTCCCATACTGCTCCCTTACTGCTTGCTGGCTCCCCCTCCCTTACTGCTCCCTTACTGCTCGCTGGCTCCCCCTCCCTTACTGCTCTTTGGCTCCACCTCCCTAACTGCTCCCTTACTGCTCGCTGGATCCACCTCCCTTACTGCTGCCTTACTGGTTGCTGGCTCCCCCTCCCTTACTGCTCCCTTACTACTCGGTGGCTCCACCTCCCTTACTTCTCCCTTACTGCTCGCTGGCTCGCCCTCCCTTACTGCTCGGTGGCTCCCCCTCCCTTACTGCTCCCTTACTGCTCACTTACTGCTCGCTGGCTCCACCTCCCTTACTGCTCGCTGGCTCCCCCTCCCTTACTACTCGCAGGCTCCACCTGCCTTACTGCTTGCTGGCTCCCCCTCCCTTACTGCTCGCTGGCTCCACCTCCCTAACTGCTCCCTTACTGCTTGCTGGCTCCCCCTCCCTTACTGGTCCCTGGCTCCCCCTCCCTTACTGCTCCCTTACTGCTCGCTGGCTCCACCTCCATTACTGCTGCCTTACTGGTTGCTGGCTCCCCCTCCTTTACTGCTCCCTTACTGCTCGCTGGCTCCCCCTCCCTTACTGCTCGGTGGCTCCACCTCCCTTACTGCTCCCTTACTGCTCGCTGGCTCCCCCTCACTTACTGCTCGCTGGCTCCCCCTCCCTTACTGCTCGGTGGCTCCACCTTCCTTACTGCTCCCTTACTGCTCGCTGGCTCCACTTCCCTTACTGCTTGCTGGCTGCCCCTCCCTTACTGCTCGGTGGCTCCACCTCCCTAACTGCTCCCTTACTGCTTGCTGGCTCCCCCTCCCTTACTTCTCGCTGGCACCCCCTCCCTTACTGCTCGGTGGCTCCACCTCCCTAACTGCTCCCTTACTGCTGGCTGGCTCCCCCTCCCTTACTGCTCGGTGGCTTGCTGGCTCCCCCTCCCTTACTGCTCGGGGGCTCCACCTCCCTAACTGCTCCCTTACTGCTTGCTGGCTCCCCCTCCCTTACTGCTTGCTGGCTCCCCCTCCCTTACTGCTCCCTTACTGCTCGGTGGCTCCACCTCCCTTACTTCTCCCTTACTGCTCGCTGACTCCCGCTCCCTTACTGCTCGGTGGCTCCCCCTCCCTTACTGCTCCCTTACTGCTCACTTACTGCTCGCTGGCTCCACCTCCCTTACTGCTCGCTGGCTCCCCCTCCCTTACTGCTCGCAGGCTCCACCTGCCTTACTGCTTGCTGGCTCCCACTCCCTTACTGCTCGCTGGCTCCACCTCCCTAACTGCTCCCTTACTGCTTGCTGGCTCCCCCTCCCTTACTGCTCGCTGGCTCCCCCTCCCTTACTGCTCCCTTACTGCTCGCTGGCTCCCCCTCCCTTACTGATCGCTGGCTCCCCCTCCCTTACTGCTCGGTGGCTCCACCTTCCTTATTGCTCCCTTACTGCTCGCTGGCTCGACTTCCCTTACTGCTTGCTGGCTCCCCCTCCCTTACTGCTCCGTGGCTCCACCTCCCTAACTGCTCCCTTAATGCTTGCTGGCTCTCCCTCCCTTACTGCTCGGTGGCTCCACCTCCCTAACTGCTCCCTTACTGCTTGCTGGCTCCCCCTCCCTTACTGCTCGCTGGCACCCCCTCCCTTACTGCTCGGTGGCTCTCTGGCTCCCCCTCCCTTACTGCTCGGTGGCTCCACCTCCCTAACTGCTCCCTTACTGCTTGCTGGCTCCCCCTCCCTTACTGCTCGCTGGCTCCCCCTCCCTTACTGCTCCCTTACTGCTCGCTGGCTCCACCTCCCTAACTGCTCCCTTACTGCTCGCTGGCTCCCCCTCTCTTACTGCTCGGTGGCTTGCTGGCTCCCCCTCCCTTACTGCTCGGTGGCTCCACCTCCCTAACTGCTCCCTTACTGCTTGCTGGCTCCCCCTCCCTTACTGCTCGCTGGCTCCCCCTCCCTTGCTGCTCCCTTACTGCTCGCTGGCTCCACCTCCCTTACTGCTCGGTGGCTCCATCTCCCTAACTGCTCCCTTAATGCTTGCTGGCTCCCCCTCCCTTACTGCTCGTTGGCTCCACCTCCCTAACTGCTCCCTTACTGCTTGCTGGCTCCCCCTCCCTTACTGCTCGCTGGCTCCCCCTCCCTTACTGCTCGGTGGCTCCACCTCCCTTACTGCTCCCTTACTGCTCGCTGGCTCCACTTCCCTTACTGCTCACTTACTGGTCGCTGGCTCCCCCTCCCTTACTGCTCGGTGGCTCCCCCTCCCTTACTGCTCCCTTACTGCTCCCTTAATGCTCGCAGGCTCCCCCTTCCTTACTGCTCCCTTTCTGCTCGCTGGCTCCCCCTCCCTTACTGCTTTCTGGCTCCCCCTCCCTTACTGCTCAGAGGCTCCACCTCCCTTACTGCTCCCTTACTGGTTGCTGGCTCCCCCTCCTTTAATGCTCCCTTACTGCTCGGTGGCTCCCCCTCCCTTACTGCTCCCTTACTGCTCGCTGGCTCCACCTCCCTTACTGCTTACTGGCTCCCCCTCCCTTACTGCTTCCTGGCTCCCCCTCCCTTACTGCTCGGTGGCTCAACCTCCCTAACTGCTCCCTTACTGCTTGCTGGCTCCCCCTCCCTTACTGCTCGCTGGCTCCCCCTCCCTTACTGCTCGGTGGCTTGCTGGCTCCCCCTCCCTTACTGCTCGGTGGCTCCACCTCCCTAACTGCTCCCTTACTGCTTGCTGTCTCCCCCTCCCTTACTGCTCGCTGGCTCCCCCTCCCTTGCTGCTCCCTTACTGCTCGCTGGCTCCACCTCCCTTACTGCTCGGTGGCTCCATCTCCCTAACTGCTCCCTTAATGCTTGCTGGCTCCCCCTCCCTTACTGCTCGGTGGCTCCACCTCCCTAACTGCTCCCTTACTGCTTGCTGGCTCCCCCTCCCTTACTGCTCGCTGGCTCCCCCTCCCTTACTGCTCGGTGGCTCCACCTCCCTTACTGCTCCCTTACTGCTCGCTGGCTCCACTTCCCTTACTGCTCACTTACTGGTCGCTGGCTCCCCCTCCCTTACTGCTCGGTGGCTCCCCCTCCCTTACTGCTCCCTTACTGCTCCCTTAATGCTCGCAGGCTCCCCCTTCCTTACTGCTCCCTTTCTGCTCGCTGGCTCCCCCTCCCTTACTGCTTTCTGGCTCCCCCTCCCTTACTGCTCAGAGGCTCCACCTCCCTTACTGCTCCCTTACTGGTTGCTGGCTCCCCCTCCTTTAATGCTCCCTTACTGCTCGGTGGCTCCCCCTCCCTTACTGCTCCCTTACTGCTCGCTGGCTCCACCTCCCTTACTGCTTACTGGCTCCCCCTCCCTTACTGCTTCCTGGCTCCCCCTCCCTTACTGCTCGGTGGCTCAACCTCCCTAACTGCTCCCTTACTGCTTGCTGGCTCCCCCTCCCTTACTGCTCGCTGGCTCCCCCTCCCTTACTGCTCGGTGGCTTGCTGGCTCCCCCTCCCTTACTGCTCGGTGGCTCCACCTCCCTAACTGCTCCCTTACTGCTTGCTGTCTCCCCCTCCCTTACTGCTCGCTGGCTCCCCCTCCCTTGCTGCTCCCTTACTGCTCGCTGGCTCCACCTCCCTTACTGCTCGGTGGCTCCATCTCCCTAACTGCTCCCTTAATGCTTGCTGGCTCCCCCTCCCTTACTGCTCGGTGGCTCCACCTCCCTAACTGCTCCCTTACTGCTTGCTGGCTCCCCCTCCCTTACTGCTCGCTGGCTCCCCCTCCCTTACTGCTCGGTGGCTCCACCTCCCTTACTGCTCCCTTACTGCTCGCTGGCTCCACTTCCCTTACTGCTCACTTACTGGTCGCTGGCTCCCCCTCCCTTACTGCTCGGTTGCTCCCCCTCCCTTACTGCTCCCTTACTGCTCCCTTAATGCTCGCAGGCTCCCCCTTCCTTACTGCTCCCTTTCTGCTCGCTGGCTCCCCCTCCCTTACTGCTTTCTGGCTCCCCCTCCCTTACCACTCAGAGGCTCCACCTCCCTTACTGCTCCCTTACTGGTTGCTGGCTCCCCCTCCTTTAATGCTCCCTTACTGCTCGGTGGCTCCCCCTCCCTTACTGCTCCCTTACTGCTCGCTGGCTCCACCTCCCTTACTGCTTACTGGCTCCCCCTCCCTTACTGCTTCCTGGCTCCCCCTCCTTACTGCTCGGTGGCTCAACCTCCCTAACTGCTCCCTTACTGCTTGCTGGCTCCCCCTCCCTTACTGCTCGCTGGCTCCCCCTCCCTTACTGCTCGGTGGCTCCACCTCCCTAACTGCTCCCTTACTGGTTGCTGGCTCGCCCTCCCTTACTGCTCGCTGGCTCCCCCTCCCTTACTGCTCGGTGGCTTGCTGGCTCCCCCTCCCTTACTGCTCGGTGGCTCCACCTCCCTAACTGCTCCCTTACTGCTTGCTGTCTCCCCCTCCCTTACTGCTCGCTGGCTCCCCCTCCCTTGCTGCTCCCTTACTGCTCGCTGGCTCCACCTCCCTTACTGCTCGGTGGCTCCATCTCCCTAACTGCTCCCTTAATGCTTGCTGGCTCCCCCTCCCTTACTGCTCGGTGGCTCCACCTCCCTAACTGCTCCCTTACTGCTTGCTGGCTCCCCCTCCCTTACTGCTCGCTGGCTCCCCCTCCCTTACTGCTCGGTGGCTCCACCTCCCTTACTGCTCCCTTACTGCTCGCTGGCTCCACTTCCCTTACTGCTCACTTACTGGTCGCTGGCTCCCCCTCCCTTACTGCTCGGTGGCTCCCCCTCCCTTACTGCTCCCTTACTGCTCCCTTAATGCTCGCAGGCTCCCCCTTCCTTACTGCTCCCTTTCTGCTCGCTGGCTCCCCCTCCCTTACTGCTTTCTGGCTCCCCCTCCCTTACTGCTCAGAGGCTCCACCTCCCTTACTGCTCCCTTACTGGTTGCTGGCTCCCCCTCCTTTAATGCTCCCTTACTGCTCGGTGGCTCCCCCTCCCTTACTGCTCCCTTACTGCTCGCTGGCTCCACCTCCCTTACTGCTTACTGGCTCCCCCTCCCTTACTGCTTCCTGGCTCCCCCTCCCTTACTGCTCGGTGGCTCAACCTCCCTAACTGCTCCCTTACTGCTTGCTGGCTCCCCCTCCCTTACTGCTCGCTGGCTCCCCCTCCCTTACTGCTCGGTGGCTTGCTGGCTCCCCCTCCCTTACTGCTCGGTGGCTCCACCTCCCTAACTGCTCCCTTACTGCTTGCTGTCTCCCCCTCCCTTACTGCTCGCTGGCTCCCCCTCCCTTGCTGCTCCCTTACTGCTCGCTGGCTCCACCTCCCTTACTGCTCGGTGGCTCCATCTCCCTAACTGCTCCCTTAATGCTTGCTGGCTCCCCCTCCCTTACTGCTCGGTGGCTCCACCTCCCTAACTGCTCCCTTACTGCTTGCTGGCTCCCCCTCCCTTACTGCTCGCTGGCTCCCCCTCCCTTACTGCTCGGTGGCTCCACCTCCCTTACTGCTCCCTTACTGCTCGCTGGCTCCACTTCCCTTACTGCTCACTTACTGGTCGCTGGCTCCCCCTCCCTTACTGCTCGGTTGCTCCCCCTCCCTTACTGCTCCCTTACTGCTCCCTTAATGCTCGCAGGCTCCCCCTTCCTTACTGCTCCCTTTCTGCTCGCTGGCTCCCCCTCCCTTACTGCTTTCTGGCTCCCCCTCCCTTACCACTCAGAGGCTCCACCTCCCTTACTGCTCCCTTACTGGTTGCTGGCTCCCCCTCCTTTAATGCTCCCTTACTGCTCGGTGGCTCCCCCTCCCTTACTGCTCCCTTACTGCTCGCTGGCTCCACCTCCCTTACTGCTTACTGGCTCCCCCTCCCTTACTGCTTCCTGGCTCCCCCTCCTTACTGCTCGGTGGCTCAACCTCCCTAACTGCTCCCTTACTGCTTGCTGGCTCCCCCTCCCTTACTGCTCGCTGGCTCCCCCTCCCTTACTGCTCGGTGGCTCCACCTCCCTAACTGCTCCCTTACTGGTTGCTGGCTCGCCCTCCCTTACTGGATGCTGGCTCCCCCTCCCTTAATGCTCCCTTACTGCTCGCTTGCTCCCCCTCCCTTACTGCTCGGTGGCTCCCCCTCCCTTACTGCTCGCTGGCTCCCCCTTCCATACTGCTCGCTGGCTCCACCTCCCTTACTGCTCGCTGGCTCCCCCTCCCTTACTGCTCGGTGGCTCCACCTCCCTAACTGCTCCATTACTGCTTGCTGGCTCCCCCTCCCTTACTGCTGCCTTACTGGTTCTGGATCCCCCTCCCTTACTGCTCCCTTACTGCTCGCTGGCTCCACCTCCCTTACTGCTCGCTGGCTCCCCCTCCCTTACTGCTCGCTGGCTCCACCTCCCTTACTGCTCGGTGGCTCCACTTCCCTAACTGCTCTCTTACTGCTTCCTGGCTCCCCCTCCCTTACTGCTCGCTGGCTCCCCCTCCCTTACTGCTCGGTGGCTCCACCTCCCTAACTGCTCCCTTACTGCTTGCTGGCTCCCCCTCCCTTACTGCTCGGTGGCGCAACCTCCCTAACTGCTCCCTTACTGCTTGCTGGCTCCCCCTCCCTTACTGCTCGGTGGCTCCACCTCCCTAACTGCTCCCTTACTGCTTTCTGGCTCGCCCTCCCTTACTGGTTGCTGGCTCCCCCTCCCTTACTGCTCCCTTACTGCTCGCTGGCTCCCCCTCCCTTACTGCTCGGTGGCTCCCCCTCCCTTACTGCTCCCTTACTGCTCGCTGGCTCCCCCTCCCATACTGCTCGCTGGCTCCACCTCCCTTACTGCTCGCTGGCTCCCCCTCCCTTACTGCTCGGTGGCTCCACCTCCCTAACTGCTCCCTTACTGCTTGCTGGCTCCCCCTCCCTTACTTCTCGGTGGCTCCACCTCCCTAACTGCTCGCTGGTTCGCCCTCCCTTACTGCTCGCTGGCTCCACCTCCCTAACTGCTCCCTTACTGCTCGCTTGCTCCCCCTCCCTTACTGCTGCCTTACTGGTTGCTGGCTCCCCCTCCCTTACTGTTCGCTTGCTCCACCTCCCTTACTGCTCCCTTACTGCTCGCTGGCTCCCCCTCCCTTACTGCTCGGTGGCTCCACCTCCCTAACTGCTCCCTTACTGCTTGCTGGCTCCCCCTCCCTTACTGCTCGCTGGCTCCACCTCCCTTACTGCTCCCTTACTGCTCGCTGGCTCCCCCTCCCTTACTGCTCCCTTAATGCTCGCTGGCTCCCCCTCCCTTACTGCTCCCTTACTGCTCGCTGGCTCCCCCTCCCTTACTGCTCTGTGGCTCCACCTCCCTTACTGCTGCCTTACTGGTTGCTGGCTCCCCCTCCCTTACTGCTCCCTTACTGCTCGGTGGCTCCACCTCCCTTACTTCTCCCTTACTGCTCGCTGGCTCCCCCTCCCTTACTGCTCGGTGGCTCCCCCTCCCTTACTGCTCCCTTACTGCTCACTTACTGCTCGCTGGCTCCACCTCCCTTACTGCTCGCTGGCTCCCCCTCCCTTACTGCTCGCAGGCTCCACCTGCCTTACTGCTTGCTGGCTCCCCCTTCCTTACTGGTCGCTGGCTCCCCCTCCCTTACTGCTCCCTTACTGCTCGCTGGCTCCACCTCCCTTACTGCTGCCTTATTGGTTGCTGGCTCCCCCTCCTTTACTGCTCCCTTACTGCTCGCTGGCTCCCCCTCCCTTACTTCTCGGTGGCTCCACCTCCCTTACTGCTCCCTAACTGCTCGCTAGCTCCCCCTCCCTTACTACTCGCTGGCTCCACCTCCCTTACTTCTCCCTTACTGCTCGCTGGCTCCCCCTCCCTTACTGCTCGGTGGCTCCCCCTCCCTTACTGCTCCCTTACTGCTCACTTACTGCTCGCTGGCTCCACCTCCCTTACTGCTCGCTGGCTCCCCCTCCCTTACTGCTCGCTGGCTCCACCTCCCTTACTTCTCGTGGCTCCACCTCCCTAACTGCTCCCTTACTGCTTACTGGCTCCCCCTCCCTTACTGCTCGCTGGCTCCCCCTCCCTTACTGCTCGGTGGCTCCACCTCCCTAACTGCTCCCTTACTGCTTGCTGGCTCCCCCTCCCTTACTGCTCGCTGGCTCCCCCTCCCTTACTGCTCGGTGGCTCCACCTCCCTAACTGCTCCCTTACTGCTTTCTGGCTCGCCCTCCCTTACTGGTTGCTGGCTCCCCCTCCCTTACTGCTCCCTTACTGCTCGCTGGCTCCCCCTCCCTTACTGCTCGGTGGCTCCCCCTCCCTTACTGCTCCCTTACTGCTCGCTGGCTCCCCCTCCCATACTGCTCGCTGGCTCCACCTCCCTTACTGCTCGCTGGCTCTCCCTCCCTTACTGCTCACTTACTGGTCGCTGGCTCCCCCTCCCTTACTGCTCGGTGGCTCCCCCTCCCTTACTGCTCCCTTACTGCTCGCTGGCTCCCCTCCCTTACTGCTCTCTAACTGCTCCCTTACTGCTCGCTGGCTCCCCCTCCCTTACTGCTCGCTGGCTCCCCCTCCCTTACAGCTCAGAGGCTCCACCTCCCTTACTGCTCCCTTACTGCTCGGTGGCTCCCCCTCCCTTACTGCTCCCTTACTGCTCGCTGGCTCCCCCTCCCTTACTGCTCCCTTACTGCTCGCTGGCTCCACCTCCCTTACTGCTCCCTTACTGCTCGCTGGCTCCCCCTCCCTTACTGCTCCCTTACTGCTCGCTGGCTCCCCCTCCCTTACTGCTCGCTGGCTCCACCTCTCTTACTTCTCGTGGCTCCACCTCCCTAACTGCTCCCTTACTGCTTACTGGCTCCCCCTCCCTTACTGCTCGCTGGCTCCCCCTCCCTTACTGCTCGGTGGCTCCACCTCCCTAACTGCTCCCTTACTGCTTGCTGGCTCCCCCTCCCTTACTGCTCGCTGGCTCCCCCTCCCTTACTGCTCGGTGGCTCCACCTCCCTAACTGCTCCCTTACTGCTTTCTGGCTCGCCCTCCCTTACTGGTTGCTGGCTCCCCCTCCCTTACTGCTCCCTTACTGCTCGCTGGCTCCCCCTCCCTTACTGCTCGGTGGCTCCCCCTCCCTTACTGCTCCCTTACTGCTCGCTGGCTCCCCCTCCCATACTGCTCGCTGGCTCCACCTCCCTTACTGCTCACTGGCTCCCCCTCCCTTACTGCTCGGTGGCTCCACCTCCCTAACTGCTCCCTTACTGCTTGCTGGCTCCCCCTCCCTTACTGCTCGGTGGCTCCACCTCCCTAACTGCTCGCTGGCTCCCCCTCCCTTACTGCTCGCTGGCTCCACCTCCCTTACTGCTCCCTTACTGGTTTCTGGCTCCCCCTCCCTTACTGCTCGCTGGCTCCACCTCCCTTACTGTTGCCTTACTGGTTGCTGGCTCCCCCTCCCTTACTGTTCGCTGGCTCCACCTCCCTTACTGCTCTCTTACTGCTCGCTGGCTCCCCTTCCCTTACTGCTCGCTGGCTCCACCTCCCTTACTGCTCCCTTACTGCTCGCTGGCTCCCCCTCCCTTACTGCTGCCTTACTGGTTGCTGGCTCCCCCTCCCTTACTGTTCGCTGGCTCCACCTCCCTTACTGCTCTCTTACTGCTCGCTGGCTCCCCTTCCCTTACTGCTCGGTGGCTCCACCTCCCTAACTGCTCCCTTACTGCTTGCTGGCTCCCCCTCCCTTACTGCTCGCTGGCTCCACCTCCCTTACTGCTCCCTTACTGCTCGCTGGCTCCCCCTCCCTTACTGCTCCCTTACTGCTCGCTGGCTCCCCCTCCCTTACTGCTCTGTGTCTCCACCTCCCTAACTGCTCCCTTACTGCTCGCTGGATCCACCTACCTTACTGCTGCCTTACTGGTTGCTGGCTCCCCCTCCCTTACTGCTCCCTTACTGCTCGCTGGCTCCCCCTCCCTTACTGCTCGGTGGCTCCCCCTCCGTTACTGCTCCCTTACTGCTCGCTGGCTCCACCTCCCTTACTGCTCGCTGGCTCCCCCTCCCTTAATGCTCGCAGGCTCCACCTGCCTTACTGCTTGCTGGCTCCCCCTCCCTTACTGGTCGCTGGCTCCCCCTCCCTTACTGCTCCCTTACTGCTCGCTGGCTCCACCTCCCTTACTGCTGCCTTACTGGTTGCTGGCTCCCCCTCCTTTACTGCTCCCTTACTGCTCGCTGGCTCCCCCTCCCTTACTGCTCGGTGGCTCCACCTCCCTTACTGCTCGCTGGCTCCCCCTCCCTTACTGCTCGCTGGCTCCACCTCCCTTACTGCTCGGTGGCTCCACTTCCCTAACTGCTCCCTTACTGCTTCCTGGTTCCCCCTCCCTTACTGCTCGCTTGCTCCCCCTCCCTTACTGCTCGGTGGCTCCACCTCCCTAACTGCTCCCTTACTGCTTGCTGGCTCCCCCTCCCTTACTGCTCGGTGGCGCAACCTCCCTAACTGCTCCCTTACTGCTTGCTGGCTCCCCCTCCCTTACTGCTCGGTGGCTCCACCTCCCTAACTGCTCCCTTACTGCTTTCTGGCTCGCCCTCCCTTACTGGTTGCTGGCTCCCCCTCCCTTACTGCTCCCTTACTGCTCGCTGGCTCCCCCTCCCTTACTGCTCGGTGGCTCCCCCTCCCTTACTGCTCCCTTACTGCTCGCTGGCTCCCCCTCCCATACTGCTCGCTGGCTCCACCTCCCTTACTGCTCGCTGGCTCCCCCTCCCTTGCTGCTCGGTGGCTCCACCTCCCTAACTGCTCCCTTACTGCTTGCTGGCTCCCCCTCCCTTACTTCTCGGTGGCTCCACCTCCCTAACTGCTCGCTGGTTCGCCCTCCCTTACTGCTCGCTGGCTCCACCTCCCTAACTGCTCCCTTACTGCTCGCTTGCTCCCCCTCCCTTACTGCTGCCTTACTGGTTGCTGGCTCCCCCTCCCTTACTGTTCGCTTGCTCCACCTCCCTTACTGCTCCCTTACTGCTCGCTGGCTCCCCCTCCCTTACTGCTCGGTGGCTCCACCTCCCTAACTGCTCCCTTACTGCTCGCTGGCTCCACCTCCCTTACTGCTCCCTTACTGCTCGCTGGCTCCCCCTCCCTTACTGCTCCCTTAATGCTCGCTGGCTCCCCCTCCCTTACTGCTCCCTTACTGCTCGCTGGCTCCCCCTCCCTTACTGCTCTGTGGCTCCACCTCCCTTACTGCTGCCTTACTGGTTGCTGGCTCCCCCTCCCTTACTGCTCCCTTACTGCTCGGTGGCTCCACCTCCCTTACTTCTCCCTTACTGCTCGCTGGCTCCCCCTCCCTTACTGCTCGGTGGCTCCCCCTCCCTTACTGCTCCCTTACTGCTCACTTACTGCTCGCTGGCTCCACCTCCCTTACTGCTCGCTGGCTCCCCCTCCCTTACTGCTCGCAGGCTCCACCTGCCTTACTGCTTGCTGGCTCCCCCTTCCTTACTGGTCGCTGGCTCCTCCTCCCTTACTGCTCCCTTACTGCTCGCTGGCTCCACCTCCCTTACTGCTGCCTTATTGGTTGCTGGCTCCCCCTCCTTTACTGCTCCCTTACTGCTCGCTGGCTCCCCCTCCCTTACTTCTCGGTGGCTCCACCTCCCTTACTGCTCCCTAACTGCTCGCTAGCTCCCCCTCCCTTACTACTCGCTGGCTCCCCCTCCCTTACTGCTCGGTGGCTCCACCTTCCTTACTGCTCCCTTACTGCTCGCTGGCTCCCCCTCCCTTACTGCTCGCTGGCTCCCCCTCCCTTACTGCTCCCTTACTGCTCGATGGCTCCACTTCCCTTACTGCTCCCTTACTGCTTGCTGGCTCCCCCTCCCTTACTGCTCGGTGGCTCCACCTCCCTAACTGCTCCCTTACTGCTTGCTGGCTCCCCCTCCCTTACTGCTCGGTGGCTCCACCTCCCTAACTGCTCCCTTACTGCTTGCTGGCTCCCCCTCCCTTACTGCTCGGTGGCTCCACCTCCCTAACTGCTCCCTTACTGCTTGCTGGCTCCCCCTCCCTTACTGCTCGGTGGCTCCACCTCCCTAACTGCTCCCTTACTGCTCGCTGGCTCCCCCTCCCTTACTGCTCCCTTACTGCTCGCTGGCTCGACCTCCCTTACTCCTGCCTCACTGGTTGCTGGCTCCCCCTCCCTTACTGCTCCCTTACTGCTCGCTGGCTCCCCCTTCCTTACTGCTCGGTGGCTCCCCCTCCCATACTGCTCGCTGGCTCCACCTCCCTTACTGCTCGCTGGCTCCCCCTCCCTTACTGCTCGGTGGCTCCACCTCCCTAACTGCTCCCTTACTGCTTGCTGGCTCCCCCTCCCTTACTTCTCGGTGGCTCCACCTCCCTAACTGCTCGCTGGTTCGCCCTCCCTTACATCTCGCTGGCTCCACCTCCCTAACTGCTCCCTTACTGCTCGCTTGCTCCCCCTCCCTTACTGCTGCCTTACTGGTTGCTGGCTCCCCCTCCCTTACTGTTCGCTTGCTCCACCTCCCTTACTGCTCCCTTACTACTCGCTGGCTCCCCCTCCCTTACTGCTCGGTGGCTCCACCTCCCTAACTGCTCCCTTACTGCTTGCTGGCTCCCCCTCCCTTACTGCTCGCTGGCTCCACCTCCCTTACTGCTCCCTTACTGCTCGCTGGCTCCCCCTCCCTTACTGCTCCCTTACTGCTCGCTGGCTCCCCCTCCCTTACTGCTCTGTGGCTCCACCTCCCTTACTGCTCCCTAACTGCTCGCTAGCTCCCCCTCCCTTACTACTCGCTGGCTCCCCCTCCCTTACTGCTCGGTGGCTCCACCTTCCTTACTGCTCCCTTACTGCTCGCTGGCTCCCCCTCCCTTACTGCTCGCTGGCTCCCCCTCCCTTACTGCTCCCTTACTGCTCGATGGCTCCACTTCCCTTACTGCTCCCTTACTGCTTGCTGGCTCCCCCTCCCTTACTGCTCGGTGGCTCCACCTCCCTAACTGCTCCCTTACTGCTTGCTGGCTCCCCCTCCCTTACTGCTCGGTGGCTCCACCTCCCTAACTGCTCCCTTACTGCTTGCTGGCTCCCCCTCCCTTACTGCTCGGTGGCTCAACCTCCCTAACTGCTCCCTTACTGCTTGCTGGCTCCCCCTCCCTTACTGCTCGGTGGCTCCACCTCCCTAACTGCTCCCTTACTGCTCGCTGGCTCCCCCTCCCTTACTGCTCCCTTACTGCTCGCTGGCTCCACCTCCCTTACTGCTCGGTGGCTCCACCTCCCTAACTGCTCCCTTACTGCTCGCTGGCTCGACCTCCCTTACTCCTGCCTCACTGGTTGCTGGCTCCCCCTCCCTTACTGCTCCCTTACTGCTCGCTGGCTCCCCCTTCCTTACTGCTCGGTGGCTCCACCTCCCTTACTGCTCCCTTACTGCTCGATGGCTCCCCCTCCCTTACTGCTCGCTGGCTCCACCTCCCTTACTGCTGCCTTATTGGTTGCTGGCTCCCCCTCCTTTACTGCTCCCTTACTGCTCGCTGGCTCCCCCTCCCTTACTTCTCGGTGGCTCCACCTCCCTTACTGCTCCCTAACTGCTCGCTAGCTCCCCCTCCCTTACTACTCGCTGGCTCCACCTCCCTTACTTCTCCCTTACTGCTCGCTGGCTCCACCTCCCTTACTGCTCGCTGGCTCCCCCTCCCTTACTGCTCGCAGGCTCCACCTGCCTTACTGCTTGCTGGCTCCCCCTTCCTTACTGGTCGCTGGCTCCCCTCCCTTACTGCTCGCTGGCTCCCCCTCCTTTACTGCTCCCTTACTGCTCGCTGGCTCCACCTCCCTTACTGCTCCCTTACTACTCGCTGGCTCCCCCTCCCTTACTGCTCCCTTACTGCTCGCTGGCTCCCCCTCCCTTACTGATCGCTGGCTCCACCTCCCTTACTGCTCGCTGGCTCCCCCTCCCTTACTGCTCGCTGGCTCCACCTCCCTTACTGCTCGGTGGCTCCACCTCCCTATCTGCTCCCTTACTGCTTACTGGCTCCCCCTCCCTTACTGCTCGCTGGCTCCCCCTCCCTTACTGCTCGGTGGCTCCACCTCCCTAACTGATCCATTACTGCTTGCTGGCTCCCCCTCCCTTACTGCTCGGTGGCTCAACCTCCCTTACTGCTCCCTTACTGCTTGCTGGCTCCCCCTCCCTTACTGCTCGCTAGCTCCCCCTCCCTTACTGCTCGGTGGCTCCACCTCCCTAACTGCTCCCTTACTGCTTTCTGGCTCCCCCTCCCTTACTGGTTGCTGGCGCCCCCTCCCTTACTGCTCGGTGGCTCCACCTCCCTAACTGCTCCCTTACTGCTCGCTGGCTCGACCTCCCTTACTGCTGCCTTACTGGTTGCTGGCTTCCCCTCCCTTACTGCTCCCTTACTGCTCGCTGGCTCCCCCTCCCTTACTGCTCGGTGGCTCCACCTCCCTTACTGCTCCCTTACTGCTCGCTGGCTCCCCCTCCCTTACTGCTCGCTGGCTCTCCCTCCCTTACTGCTCACTTACTGGTCGCTGGCTCCCCCTCCCTTACTGCTCGGTGGCTCCCCCTCCCTTACTTCTCCCTTACTGCTCGCTGGCTCCCCTCCCTTACTGCTCTCTAACTGCTCCCTTACTGCTCGCTGGCTCCCCCTCCCTTACTGCTCGCTGGCTCCCCCTCCCTTACAGCTCAGAGGCTCCACCTCCCTTACTGCTCCCCTACTGGTTGCTGGCTCCCCCTCCTTTACTGCTCCCTTACTGCTCGGTGGCTCCCCCTCCCTTACTGCTCCCTTACTGCTCGCTGGCTCCACCTCCCTTACTGCTCCCTTACTGCTCGCTGGCTCCCCCTCCCTTACTGCTCCCTTACTGCTCGCTCGCTCCCCCTCCCTTACTGCTCGCTGGCTCCACCTCCCTTACTTCTCGTGGCTCCACCTCCCTAACTGCTCCCTTACTGCTTACTGGCTCCCCCTCCCTTACTGCTCGCTGGCTCCCCCTCCCTTACTGCTCGGTGGTTCCACCTCCCTAACTGCTCCCTTACTGCTTGCTGGCTCCCCCTCCCTTACTGCTCGCTGGCTCCCCCTCCCTTACTGCTCGGTGGCTCCACCTCCCTAACTGCTCCCTTACTGCTTTCTGGCTCGCCCTCCCTTACTGGTTGCTGGCTCCCCCTCCCTTACTGCTCCCTTACTGCTCGCTGGCTCCCCCTCCCTTACTGCTCGGTGGCTCCCCCTCCCTTACTGCTCCCTTACTGCTCGCTGGCTCCCCCTCCCATACTGCTCGCTGGCTCCACCTCCCTTACTGCTCACTGGCTCCCCCTCCCTTACTGCTCGGTGGCTCCACCTCCCTAACTGCTCCCTTACTGCTTGCTGGCTCCCCCTCCCTTACTGCTCGGTGGCTCCACCTCCCTAACTGCTCGCTGGCTCCCCCTCCCTTACTGCTCGCTGGCTCCACCTCCCTTACTGCTCCCTTACTGGTTTCTGGCTCCCCCTCCCTTACTGCTCGCTGGCTCCACCTCCCTTACTGTTGCCTTACTGGTTGCTGGCTCCCCCTCCCTTACTGTTCGCTGGCTCCACCTCCCTTACTGCTCTCTTACTGCTCGCTGGCTCCCCTTCCCTTACTGCTCGCTGGCTCCACCTCCCTTACTGCTCCCTTACTGCTCGCTGGCTCCCCCTCCCTTACTGCTGCCTTACTGGTTGCTGGCTCCCCCTCCCTTACTGTTCGCTGGCTCCACCTCCCTTACTGCTCTCTTACTGCTCGCTGGCTCCCCTTCCCTTACTGCTCGGTGGCTCCACCTCCCTAACTGCTCCCTTACTGCTTGCTGGCTCCCCCTCCCTTACTGCTCGCTGGCTCCACCTCCCTTACTAGTCCCTTACTGCTCGCTGGCTCCCCCTCCCTTACTGCTCCCTTACTGCTCGCTGGCTCCCCCTCCCTTACTGCTCTGTGTCTCCACCTCCCTAACTGCTCCCTTACTGCTCGCTGGATCCACCTACCTTACTGCTGCCTTACTGGTTGCTGGCTCCCCCTCCCTTACTGCTCCCTTACTGCTCGCTGGCTCCCCCTCCCTTACTGCTCGGTGGCTCCCCCTCCGTTACTGCTCCCTTACTGCTCGCTGGCTCCACCTCCCTTACTGCTCGCTGGCTCCCCCTCCCTTAATGCTCGCAGGCTCCACCTGCCTTACTGCTTGCTGGCTCCCCCTCCCTTACTGGTCGCTGGCTCCCCCTCCCTTACTGCTCCCTTACTGCTCGCTGGCTCCACCTCCCTTACTGCTGCCTTACTGGTTGCTGGCTCCCCCTCCTTTACTGCTCCCTTACTGCTCGCTGGCTCCCCCTCCCTTACTGCTCGGTGGCTCCACCTCCCTTACTGCTCGCTGGCTCCCCCTCCCTTACTGCTCGCTGGCTCCACCTCCCTTACTGCTCGGTGGCTCCACTTCCCTAACTGCTCCCTTACTGCTTCCTGGTTCCCCCTCCCTTACTGCTCGCTGGCTCCCCCTCCCTTACTGCTCGGTGGCTCCACCTCCCTAACTGCTCCCTTACTGCTTGCTGGCTCCCCCTCCCTTACTGCTCGGTGGCGCAACCTCCCTAACTGCTCCCTTACTGCTTGCTGGCTCCCCCTCCCTTACTGCTCGGTGGCTCCACCTCCCTAACTGCTCCCTTACTGCTTTCTGGCTCGCCCTCCCTTACTGGTTGCTGGCTCTCCCTCCCTTACTGCTCCCTTACTGCTCGCTGGCTCCCCCTCCCTTACTGCTCGGTGGCTCCCCCTCCCTTACTGCTCCCTTACTGCTCGCTGGCTCCCCCTCCCATACTGCTCGCTGGCTCCACCTCCCTTACTGCTCGCTGGCTCCCCCTCCCTTGCTGCTCGGTGGCTCCACCTCCCTAACTGCTCCCTTACTGCTTGCTGGCTCCCCCTCCCTTACTTCTCGGTGGCTCCACCTCCCTAACTGCTCGCTGGTTCGCCCTCCCTTACTGCTCGCTGGCTCCACCTCCCTAACTGCTCCCTTACTGCTCGCTTGCTCCCCCTCCCTTACTGCTGCCTTACTGGTTGTTGGCTCCCCCTCCCTTACTGTTCGCTTGCTCCACCTCCCTTACTGCTCCCTTACTGCTCGCTGGCTCCCCCTCCCTTACTGCTCGGTGGCTCCACCTCCCTAACTGCTCCCTTACTGCTCGCTGGCTCCACCTCCCTTACTGCTCCCTTACTGCTCGCTGGCTCCCCCTCCCTTACTGCTCCCTTAATGCTCGCTGGCTCCCCCTCCCTTACTGCTCCCTTACTGCTCGCTGGCTCCCCCTCCCTTACTGCTCTGTGGCTCCACCTCCCTTACTGCTGCCTTACTGGTTGCTGGCTCCCCCTCCCTTACTGCTCCCTTACTGCTCGGTGGCTCCACCTCCCTTACTTCTCCCTTACTGCTCGCTGGCTCCCCCTCCCTTACTGCTCGGTGGCTCCCCCTCCCTTACTGCTCCCTTACTGCTCACTTACTGCTCGCTGGCTCCACCTCCCTTACTGCTCGCTGGCTCCCCCTCCCTTACTGCTCGCAGGCTCCACCTGCCTTACTGCTTGCTGGCTCCCCCTTCCTTACTGGTCGCTGGCTCCTCCTCCCTTACTGCTCCCTTACTGCTCGCTGGCTCCACCTCCCTTACTGCTGCCTTATTGGTTGCTGGCTCCCCCTCCTTTACTGCTCCCTTACTGCTCGCTGGCTCCCCCTCCCTTACTTCTCGGTGGCTCCACCTCCCTTACTGCTCCCTAACTGCTCGCTAGCTCCCCCTCCCTTACTGCTTGCTGGCTCCCCCTCCCTTACTGCTCGGTGGCTCCACCTCCCTAACTGCTCCCTTACTGCTTGCTGGCTCCCCCTCCCTTACTGCTCGGTGGCTCCACCTCCCTAACTGCTCCCTTACTGCTCGCTGGCTCCCCCTCCCTTACTGCTCCCTTACTGCTCGCTGGCTCCACCTCCCTTACTGCTCGGTGGCTCCACCTCCCTAACTGCTCCCTTACTGCTCGCTGGCTCGACCTCCCTTACTCCTGCCTCACTGGTTGCTGGCTCCCCCTCCCTTACTGCTCCCTTACTGCTCGCTGGCTCCCCCTTCCTTACTGCTCGGTGGCTCCCCCTCCCATACTGCTCGCTGGCTCCACCTCCCTTACTGCTCGCTGGCTCCCCCTCCCTTACTGCTCGGTGGCTCCACCTCCCTAACTGCTCCCTTACTGCTTGCTGGCTCCCCCTCCCTTACTTCTCGGTGGCTCCACCTCCCTAACTGCTCGCTGGTTCGCCCTCCCTTACATCTCGCTGGCTCCACCTCCCTAACTGCTCCCTTACTGCTCGCTTGCTCCCCCTCCCTTACTGCTGCCTTACTGGTTGCTGGCTCCCCCTCCCTTACTGTTCGCTTGCTCCACCTCCCTTACTGCTCCCTTACTACTCGCTGGCTCCCCCTCCCTTACTGCTCGGTGGCTCCACCTCCCTAACTGCTCCCTTACTGCTTGCTGGCTCCCCCTCCCTTACTGCTCGCTGGCTCCACCTCCCTTACTGCTCCCTTACTACTCGCTGGCTCCCCCTCCCTTACTGCTCCCTTAATGCTCGCTGGCTCCCCCTCCCTTACTGCTCCCTTACTGCTCGCTGGCTCCCCCTCCCTTACTGCTCTGTGGCTCCACCTCCCTTACTGCTGCCTTACTGGTTGCTGGCTCCCCCTCCCTTACTGCTCCCTTACTGCTCGGTGGCTCCACCTCCCTTACTTCTCCCTTACTGCTCGCTGGCTCCCCCTCCCTTACTGCTCGGTGGCTCCCCCTCCCTTACTGCTCCCTTACTGCTCACTTACTGCTCGCTGGCTCCACCTCCCTTACTGCTCGCTGGCTCCCCCTCCCTTACTGCTCGCAGGCTCCACCTGCCTTACTGCTTGCTGGCTCCCCCTTCCTTACTGGTCGCTGGCTCCCCCTCCCTTACTGCTCCCTTACTGCTCGCTGGCTCCACCTCCCTTACTGCTGCCTTATTGGTTGCTGGCTCCCCCTCCTTTACTGCTCCCTTACTGCTCGCTGGCTCCCCCTCCCTTACTTCTCGGTGGCTCCACCTCCCTTACTGCTCCCTAACTGCTCGCTAGCTCCCCCTCCCTTACTACTCGCTGGCTCCCCCTCCCTTACTGCTCGGTGGCTCCACCTTCCTTACTGCTCCCTTACTGCTCGCTGGCTCCCCCTCCCTTACTGCTCGCTGGCTCCCCCTCCCTTACTGCTCCCTTACTGCTCGATGGCTCCACTTCCCTTACTGCTCCCTTACTGCTTGCTGGCTCCCCCTCCCTTACTGCTCGGTGGCTCCACCTCCCTAACTGCTCCCTTACTGCTTGCTGGCTCCCCCTCCCTTACTGCTCGGTGGCTCCACCTCCCTAACTGCTCCCTTACTGCTTGCTGGCTCCCCCTCCCTTACTGCTCGGTGGCTCAACCTCCCTAACTGCTCCCTTACTGCTTGCTGGCTCCCCCTCCCTTACTGCTCGGTGGCTCCACCTCCCTAACTGCTCCCTTACTGCTCGCTGGCTCCCCCTCCCTTACTGCTCCCTTACTGCTCGCTGGCTCCACCTCCCTTACTGCTCGGTGGCTCCACCTCCCTAACTGCTCCCTTACTGCTCGCTGGCTCGACCTCCCTTACTCCTGCCTCACTGGTTGCTGGCTCCCCCTCCCTTACTGCTCCCTTACTGCTCGCTGGCTCCCCCTTCCTTACTGCTCGGTGGCTCCACCTCCCTAACTGCTCCCTTACTGCTCGCTGGCTCGACCTCCCTTACTCCTGCCTCACTGGTTGCTGGCTCCCCCTCCCTTACTGCTCCCTTACTGCTCGCTGGCTCCCCCTTCCTTACTGCTCGGTGGCTCCACCTCCCTTACTGCTCCCTTACTGCTCGATGGCTCCCCCTCCCTTACTGCTCGCTGGCTCCACTTCCCTTACTGCTCACTTACTGGTCGCTGGCTCCCCCTCCCTTACTGCTCGGTGGCTCCCCCTCCCTTACTGCTCCCTTACTACTCCCTTACTGCTCGCTGGCTCCCCTCCCTTACTACTCCCTAACTGCTCCCTTACTGCTCGCTGGCTCCCCCTCCCTTACTGCTCGCTGGCTCCCCCTCCTTTACTGCTCCCTTACTGCTCGCTGGCTCCACCTCCCTTACTGCTCCCTTACTACTCGCTGGCTCCCCCTCCCTTACTGCTCCCTTACTGCTCGCTGGCTCCCCCTCCCTTACTGATCGCTGGCTCCACCTCCCTTACTGCTCGCTGGCTCCCCCTCCCTTACTGCTCGCTGGCTCCACCTCCCTTACTGCTCGGTGGCTCCACCTCCCTATATGCTCCCTTACTGCTTACTGGCTCCCCCTCCCTTACTGCTCGCTGGCTCCCCCTCCCTTACTGCTCGGTGGCTCCACCTCCCTAACTGATCCATTACTGCTTGCTGGCTCCCCCTCCCTTACTGCTCGGTGGCTCAACCTCCCTTACTGCTCCCTTACTGCTTGCTGGCTCCCCCTCCCTTACTGCTCGCTAGCTCCCCCTCCCTTACTGCTCGGTGGCTCCACCTCCCTAACTGCTCCCTTACTGCTTTCTGGCTCCCCCTCCCTTACTGGTTGCTGGCGCCCCCTCCCTTACTGCTCGGTGGCTCCACCTCCCTAACTGCTCCCTTGCTGCTCGGTGGCTCGACCTCCCTTACTGCTGCCTTACTGGTTGCTGGCTTCCCCTCCCTTACTGCTCCCTTACTGCTCGCTGGCTCCCCCTCCCTTACTGCTCGGTGGCTCCACCTCCCTTACTGCTCCCTTACTGCTCGCTGGCTAACCCTCCCTTACTGCTCGCTGGCTCTCCCTCCCTTACTGCTCACTTACTGGTCGCTGGCTCCCCCTCCCTTACTGCTCCCTTACTGCTCCCTTACTGCTCGCTGGCTCCCCTCCCTTACTGCTCTCTAACTGCTCCCTTACTGCTCGCTGGCTCCCCCTCCCTTACTGCTCGCTGGCTCCCCCTCCCTTACAGCTCAGAGGCTCCACCTCCCTTACTGCTCCCCTACTGGTTGCTGGCTCCCCCTCCTTTACTGCTCCCTTACTGATCGGTGGCTCCCCCTCCCTTACTGCTCCCTTACTGCTCGCTGGCTCCACCTCCCTTACTGCTCCCTTACTGCTCGCTGGCTCCCCCTCCCTTACTGCTCCCATACTGCTCGCTGGCTCCCCCTCCCTTACTGCTCGCTGGCTCCACCTCCCTTACTTCTCGGTGGCTCCACCTCCCTAACTGCTCCCTTACTGGTTACTGGCTCCCCCTCCCTTACTGCTCGCTGGCTCCCCCTCCCTTACTGCTCGGTGGCTCCACCTCCCTAACTGTTCCCTTACTGTTTGCTGGCTCCCCTGGCTCCACCTCCCTTACTGCTCCCTTACTGCTCGCTGGCTCCCCCTCCCTTACTGCTCCCATACTGCTCGCTGGCTCCCCCTTCCTTACTGCTCGCTGGCTCCACCTCCCTTACTTCTCGGTGGCTCCACCTCCCTAATTGCTCCCTTACTGCTTACTGGCTCCCCCTCCCTTACTGCTCGCTGGCTCCCCCTCCCTTACTGCTCGGTGGCTCCACCTCCCTAACTGCTCCCTTACTGCTTGCTGGCTCCCCCTCCCTTGCTGCTCGCTGGCTCCCCCTCCCTTACTGCTCGGTGGCTCCACCTCCCTAACTGCTCCCTTACTGCTTTCTGGCTCGCCCTCCCTTACTGGTTGCTGGCTCCCCCTCCCTTACTGCTCCCTTACTGCTCGCTGGCTCCCCCTCCCTTACTGCTCGGTGGCTCCCCCTCCCTTACTGCTCCCTTACTGCTCGCTGGCTCCCCCTCCCATACTGCTCGCTGGCTCCACCTCCCTTACTGCTCACTGGCTCCCCATCCCTTACTGCTCGGTGGCTCCACCTCCCTAACTGCTCCCTTACTGCTTGCTGGCTCCCCCTCCCTTACTGCTCGGTGGCTCCACCTCCCTAACTGCTCGCTGGCTCCCCCTCCCTTACTGCTCGCTGGCTCCACCTCCCTTACTGCTCCCTTACTGGTTTCTGGCTCCCCCTCCCTTACTGCTCGCTGGCTCCACCTCCCTTACTGTTGCCTTACTGGTTGCTGGCTCCCCCTCCCTTACTGTTCGCTGGCTCCACCTCCCTTACTGCTCTCTTACTGCTCGCTGGCTCCCCTTCCCTTACTGCTCGCTGGCTCCACCTCCCTTACTGCTCCCTTACTGCTCGCTGGCTCCCCCTCCCTTACTGCTGCCTTACTGGTTGCTGGCTCCCCCTCCCTTACTGTTCGCTGGCTCCACCTCCCTTACTGCTCTCTTACTGCCCGCTGGCTCCCCTTCCCTTACTGCTCGGTGGCTCCACCTCCCTAACTGCTCCCTTACTGCTTGCTGGCTCCCCCTCCCTTACTGCTGGCTGGCTCCACCTCCCTTACTGCTCCCTTATTGCTCGCTGGCTCCCCCTCCCTTACTGCTCGGTGGCTCCCCCTCCCTTACTGCTCCCTTACTGCTCGCTGGCTCCCCCTCCCATACTGCTCGCTGGCTCCACCTCCCTTACTGCTCACTGGCTCCCCCTCCCTTACTGCTCGGTGGCTCCACCTCCCTAACTGCTCCCTTACTGCTTGCTGGCTCCCCCTCCCTTACTGCTCGGTGGCTCCACCTCCCTAACTGCTCGCTGGCTCCCCCTCCCTTACTGCTCGCTGGCTCCACCTCCCTTACTGCTCCCTTACTGGTTTCTGGCTCCCCCTCCCTTACTGCTCGCTGGCTCCACCTCCCTTACTGTTGCCTTACTGATTGCTGGCTCCCCCTCCCTTACTGTTCGCTGGCTCCACCTCCCTTACTGCTGCCTTACTGATTGCTGGCTCCCCCTCCCTTACTGTTCGCTGGCTCCACCTCCCTTACTGCTCTCTTACTGCTCGCTGGCTCCCCTTCCCTTACTGCTCGGTGGCTCCACCTCCCTAACTGCTCCCTTACTGCTTGCTGGCTCCCCCTCCCTTACTGCTCGCTGGCTCCACCTCCCTTACTGCTCCCTTACTGCTCGCTGGCTCCCCCTCCCTTACTGCTCCCTTACTGCTCGCTGGCTCCCCCTCCCTTACTGCTCTGTGTCTCCACCTCCCTAACTGCTCCCTTACTGCTCGCTGGATCCACCTCCCTTACTGCTCCCTTACTGGTTGCTGGCTCCCCCTCCCTTACTGCTCCCTTACTGCTCGCTGGCTCCCCCTCCCTTACTGCTCGGTGGCTCCCCCTCCGTTACTGCTCCCTTACTGCTCGCTGGCTCCACCTCCCTTACTGCTCGCTGGCTTCCCCTCCCTTAATGCTCGCAGGCTCCACCTGCCTTACTGCTTGCTGGCTCCCCCTCCCTTACTGGTCGCTGGCTCCCCCTCCCTTACTGCTCCCTTACTGCTCGCTGGCTCCACCTCCCTTACTGCTGCCTTACTGGTTGCTGGCTCCCCCTCCTTTACTGCTCCCTTACTGCTCGCTGGCTCCCCCTCCCTTACTGCTCGGTGGCTCCACCTCCCTTACTGCTCCCTTACTGCTCGCTGGCTCCCCCTCCCTTACTGCTCGCTGGCTCCCCCTCCCTTACTGCTCGGTGGCTCCACCTTCCTTACTGCTCCCTTACTGTTTGCTGGCTCCCCCTCCCTTACTGCTCGCTGGCTCCCCCTCCCTTACTGCTCCCTTACTGCTCGCTGGCTCCACCTCCCTTACTGCTCGCTGGCTCCCCCTCCCTTAATGCTCGCAGGCTCCACCTGCCTTACTGCTTGCTGGCTCCCCCTCCCTTACTGGTCGCTGGCTCCCCCTCCCTTACTGCTCCCTTACTGCTCGCTGGCTCCACCTCCCTTACTGCTGCCTTACTGGTTGCTGGCTCCCCCTCCTTTACTGCTCCCTTACTGCTCGCTGGCTCCCCCTCCCTTACTGCTCGGTGGCTCCACCTCCCTTACTGCTCCCTTACTGCTCGCTGGCTCCCCCTCCCTTACTGCTCGCTGGCTCCCCCTCCCTTACTGCTCGGTGGCTCCACCTTCCTTACTGCTCCCTTACTGTTCGCTGGCTCCCCCTCCCTTACTGCTCGCTGGCTCCCCCTCCCTTACTGCTCCCTTACTGCTCGCTGGCTCCACCTCCCCTACTGCTGCCTTACTGCTCGCTGGCTCCCCCTCCCTTACTGCTCGCTGGCTCCCCCTCCCTTACTGCTCGGTGGCTCCACCTTCCTTACTGCTCCCTTACTGCTCGCTGGCTCCCCCTCCCTTACTGCTCGCTGGCTCCACCTCCCTTACTGTGGAGTTCTGGATTCTCTAAAGCCCAAACACAGTATGGCAGAAGGCTGCTTTTTCTATTCTTTTATGATCCAAAAAGATGTTGCTGCTCCAGTAACCACTAATCTGTCTCCTTTTCTCCCTAACTCACAGAGTTGCTTAATTGATCTTGATTGATAATTTGATCTTTTAATGTTGGTCATTGTCTTTTGTGTTTCTTTTTTAAATACATATATGATCCATATGTCTATAAAAGTCATCCATCTCCTCCACTTATCAGGGTTGCAGCGGGGCTGACCACCTTGCACACTCACATTCGTACCTATGGGAAAATTAGAAACACTGATTAACCTAACCACACTAATTGCATGTCTTTGAGCTGTGGGAAGAGGCCAGAGTACCTGGGGAGAACCCCTGAAAACACAAGGAAAACAACCATGCTGCCCAATTTATGCTTTAAAATTTATGAATTTATGAATTTAAAATGTATGCCTGTATGTATGTTTTTTTTTTGTGGCATTGTTAGCCTATGTGTGTTCCATTGCTAACATTCATAGTGGAAAATTTAAAGACTGCTACTGATCTTTCTCAGGCTGTAATTGCTGAAAAAAAGGACTTCATGTTAACATATTCTTAACAAAATTGACACCCTATTCTCGAAGAGAAGCCGATGTGATGTTTGTGTATTGTATTTATGGTCAGAAGAGGTCCAGTTTTGCTGCAGGCAACTGCAAGTGACAAATAAATGGCTTCATCATCATTGTCATAGCAGAAAACGTATCTTTATAAATACATTATATGGATATTATAAATATCTTTATAAATACTCTTTGTAAAACATGCAGTTTTGTGTTGAGTTGTTGAGTTGAGTGTTCTGTACTGCTCTTTGCAAAATCAAATAAAAGTAATAAAGACAACCTGGTTTCATGCACCACCATTTATTTAAAATTTCTACAACACCTCTCTCCACCCTGTATACAAAAGAATCAGCACACTGTTTACGTATGAATGTTCCTCGTTTATTGCCCATATCGGTTCCACATTACACGCACCGTGACAGTTTCACTTTCTGAACTATGTGTTTAGATTCTTTGTTAGAAAAGAGAGAATCGTCTTGCAGAGAATATCAGGATACTGACACTTCAACACGATGCTCCTGATTCCATGTTACAAACAGAAGTTTTACAAAAGTCAGAGCTAAAAGTGAAAGTAAGTTTGAAGAAACGTCCTGAGTGGACGTCTCTTTGTTTTCATTGTTGTCACTCCAGGACAAAATGTCTTCCCAGTCTGAAAATGATCTCTCCTGTCCCATTTGCCACGACATCTATAGAGATCCTGTCAACCTGTCATGCAGCCACAGCTTCTGTCGATTCTGTTTGCAGACGTGGTTGAGAGAGAATCTAGAACACAACTGCCCACTTTGTAAGAAGATACATTTTTCAAATGATTCACCAGGTAACTTGGTGTTAAAGGACCTGTGTGAGGCTTTCTTACTGCAGAGAGATAAAAAAGCTTCTGCAGTCTGCACCATGAGAAACTCAAACTTCTCTGCTTGGATCATCAGCAGCTGGTGTGTGTCGTCTGTCGAGATTCAAAAGCACACAAAGACCACAGATTCAACCCAACTGAAGAAGCTGCCCAGGATCACAGAGAGGAGTTTCAGAAACACCTGAAGCCCTTACAAGATAAACTGAAGGTGTTTGAAAAAGTCAAGTCAGCTGGGAGTCTGTTAAAGGTAGTGATTAGTGAACTGCACTTCCGAGGTATTATTACTCAACTTTGAGGATAGGATCAAAGGATAAGCATTCATAAATAACCACAGGTATCACATCGCTTAGATTTAGTTTTTAAAAAATTAACTTATCCTTACATGGGAGTCTCCTCACAGGCTGTTAGAAGCAACGACAGAATCAGGGAAGCTCTTATTTGATATGATACATTACAATCTGTAAGCAAATACTAAATAGCAAAAAGCAAATAGCAAATAATAAATTAAAACAAAATCACTGTTTAATAAATTAATCGCAGTGTTTGGTGAGAACGAATGGCTGAAGTGAAACTGCGTTGAATGGCAAAAAATATGTAGATATAGGGAAATGTTCCTTCTATTTGTCTTCCTCTTTCGATGTGGAGATAAATCACATGATAGGCTTTATCTTGTGAGCAATGTGCCAAAACTAACCATCAAAGCAGACACAGCCAGAGGAATTACAACTGCTGAGGGAAGAAAGCTGGGAACACGGAAACAAAGGACGGCTGGGGTACATCTGAACCTGCTGCTGATTCCTTCTTATGAACAGGAGCTTTAAAGAAAATACAGCTAAAGTGGAAGTAAGTTTCAGTTTTATGAAACAGCTCATTAGTACACCATTTCCATCGTTCATCCACACTGTAAACCCAAACAATCAAAATATTTTAAAACTTCTCTTACTATTCTGAATTGCATATATATATATATATTTATTACATTTTACAATTTACTTTTTAGTAAACTTGAATATAACTTTCTTCAGATTTAAGTGACTTACACCTGAAAGTTTAATTTCAGAGTTTTTATTCCCGCTGTATGGGTCTTCTGTAATCTGCTATATTGCTCATCAATACTGTAGCATTCAATCAATCAATTCAATCAATTCAATCCTAATGCCTTTTTTACACTGCTGGAATTGAAGCTAATACATTTCAGTTTCATGTTTCTTTTACTAAGTTGCAGGACAGAGTCAGACCTGAACAGACTGAGGATCCTGTAATGTTCATAGGCACCAATTTTCTATTTTACTAATATAGTTTTTTTATAGTGTTTATAGATGTTATTGCAGCGTAAAAGAAAAACTATATAATTGACTTTACTGTGATAGCACAAAAAGGAGTGAAAAGTGAGGCTCTCTTTTTTTTTTTTTTTTTTTTAAAGAATAAATAAGAAAGAATAATGTCTTGATGCATGCTCAATCATCCAGGTAAGGAGAACCCAAAAGGTTGATTCTGTTCATCTGGACGTTTTCAGTGGAAGAAATATCCAAGGGACTTCTAAATTGTTGGACTTTATCCTGGTAAGTCATGCTACCATAGAGTAATTTAAAAAGAAAAAAAATCTAGCACTATGAAAGCATGTGCTAGAGAACTAAACTATTTGGGTTAAATGAAGTGGTTGGTTGTAATCACTATATTAACAAATTGTTTATATAATAATAACAATAAATTGTATTTATAAAGCGCCTTTCAAGACACTCAAGGACACTTAACAATAGAATAAAACATATTATAGACATGAAAAAGTGAAGAACAATAGAAACCAAGGGTGTAGATTTGGCTTTGGCATTGGTGGGGACGGATGATTCAACCACCGAACCCTGCCCCGTTTCTGCTTTTTTTTTTTTCCTTTTGGTCTTTGCGTCTTGATAAAAAAAAAAAGGAGAAATATACTTGCCTACATATGCTATTCTACATTTTTTAACCATTTAAAATTACAATTCATAGTTTTATATGTGAATTGCATAATGTTAAATTACTATTAAACAAATGACTGACTAAGTATTTTAGGTTTAGTTTACTTCAGCCATATTCCATATAACTCAGGTATCATACAAAAATAAAAATAGTTTCAAATACAGTCATGACAATAAAAGAATATCACTTTAACAACATTAGTTCAGTTATAGTACACCAACATCTGTTATACTTTGGCACTAAGGGAACACTGAATGACCTGCTGGTGTATGTCCATAAAACTACTCATCTAAGTTTACCACAAAGTAAAAGATCTCTCAGCAAAATTATGCAACATTTTAGGTGGACTGTTGCCCCAAACAAGTCAGTGAGCTGAGATTTTTTATTCTAAACATAAACTACTGTTACAGCAACAGACATGGACTACTAGTGCCCCACACAACAACTCAATGTCCACTATGTGAAGTCTCTCCTGGTGGACATGGCATACAGCAGCATTGTTTAATCTCATTTGAGTCATTGTTAACCTTAGCCATGTTTTTAGTCTTCTGAGAGCACTGAAGCTTCTTTCAGCCTCAGTACCTGCATTTTATCCTCAGATTAAAATTATTATTATTCTGTGCTTGATGTGCCTCACCTTTGGCCCTGGCTCTTCCCCTCTGACTGCACTAGGACATATTGCCACCTGATAAAATAACACATTGATTCGTGCCATATAAAAAGTGAGACGTCAATTCAGATTCTTTGTCAAATATAAATGGTAAATGGTAGGTTTCTTTGAAAAATACTTTCTTATATCCAGGATCTTCCTTTTTGCTGCCATCCTCCTCTCCTCCTTGCAGGTCTTCCCAACGCAGGCTTGCCGCTGCTGAAACTAAACAGAGCTCCCTGAAAGGCACAGCCAATCACATTGGCCATATTTGTCACATGACGTAGGACTTCAGTAGAGAACGTAACTTAACTCTTTGTGCTCCGCTGGGTGCAGATTGTTTTTTTCTTTCTATCGGGTTTGTTTTTCTTTACTCGAAGAGATCAAATTATTGGTGGGGACAATTCAACAATCGCTGGATATTTGTGGGGACATGTCCCTTCCGTCCATGCCAAATCTACGCCCTTGATAGAAACAAAAGCACAAGATAAAATGAACAAACAGTGGGTTCACAGTGAATATGCAGATTTGAACAGATGGGTTTTGGGTTGAGAGTTAAACTGGGGGAGAGAACCAATATTTCTTATATCTGGGGGTAGAGAGTTCCACAGCTGATGACACCAAGGCTCTAAACCTGATGTGAAGGGAAAACTGTGGAGTTATCTAAAGTGAGTGAGAAATGCTTTGGCTTCAGTAGGTTAAAGGTTAGTGCCAACAGGGAGGGTTTCAGTTTTATCCTCATTGAGCTTAAGAAAATTAGAACTGAACCAGGATTTTAATTCAGATAGGCATTCTGTAAGGGAAGAAGGTGGGAGGGAGGAATCAGGCCTACAGGAGAGATATAACTGGGTGTCATCAGCAAAACAGATCAAATTTGCAGAAAATGGTACCAAGACGGAGGATGTAAATAATGAAGAGAAGAGGGTCGAAGACTGAACCTTGGGGTACACCAGAAGTGACTGGGAATAGACGAGAGCGAACTGATATAAGCCGAATAAACTGGGAGCGGTCAAGGAGATATGACTGGAACCAAGCTAGGGGTGTTTCAGAGACACCAAGAGAGGAAAGTCTGCTTAGAAGGACGGAGTGAGAGATTGTGTCAAAGGCTGAGCTCAAATCCAAAAGGACGAGAATGGTGAGAAGACCAGAGTCAGCTCTGATTAGACGATCATTAGTGTAAAGTAAAGCAGTTTCTGTGCTATGACATGAGTGAAAATCACGTTTAAACCTCTTGTTATTGATGTTATTATTAACCAGGTGTAAATTAAGTTAAGCTGCAACAGTTTTTTCGAGTATTTTAAAAATGAAGATTAGATTAGAGATCAGAGGGAGGGTGTTAAAGTTGTTAGGATCTGAAGAAGTTTTTTTCAGTATGGGAGTGACTGAAGCAATCTTGAATAATGAGGGTACGATGCTGGTGGTGAGTGAAGAGTGAATGACAGCAGAGATGAGTGGGAGTAGGGAAAAGAGGCAGGATTTCACAGAGCCTGTAGGCATAGGATCATAGGCGGGCTTGGATTTACATATGAACTCAGAAATATCAGATATATCAGGAAGATGAAAAGTGGAAAAACGGCGCAAAATAGAGAAAAGGTTCTGGAGAGGGGGTAGACACAACATTCGAACTGAGTTGCTGATGAATGTTATGAATTTTTGAAGTGAAGAACTGCATCAAGGAGTTACAGGTTTCAGAAGAAGTGTGGTGGTAAAGCATTGGGGGGTTGAAGAAGTTTGTTGACAACTGTAAACAGAATCCTTGTGTTACCCTCATATTTACTGATAATACCAGAGTAGAAGCTTTGTTTGGCCTTGTTGATGGAATCTTTTTACTGGAGTACAACAAATATTTTTTTAAAAAACTAAATAAAATAAAAAAATTTTAAAGGAAAGAACAGTCTTCAGTTTATCAGGTATATTACCTTGTGGGATATTTACATGTGTCTTGTCTTGTGTTTTTCAATCCCAAGCACAATGTCTTCTCAGTCTGAAAAGGATCTCTCCTGTCCCGTCTGCCACGACATCTTCAAAGATCCTGTCATCCTGTCATGCAGCCACAGCTTCTGTAAAGACTGTCTGCAGCTGTGCTGGAGAGACAAACAAATAAAATCCTGCCCAATATGCAAGACGATTCCTTTGCTGAATGATCCGCCCCGTAACTTGGCATTAAAGAACCTGTGTGAGGCTTTCTTACTGCAGAGAGATAAAAACCCTTCTGCAGTGTCTGAGCCTCTCTGCAGTCTGCACCATGAGAAACTCAAACTTTTTTGTTTGGATCATCAGCAGCCGGTGTGTGTTGTCTGTCGAGATTCACTAGCACACAAAAACCACAGCTTCAGACCTATTGATGAAACTTCACACGGTCACAGAAAAGAGCTAAAGGAATTGCTGGCACCCTTAAAGTTGTTAAAGATGATCACTGAATACACTAAAGGAGAGTTTGACCAAATAGCAGAAACCATCAAGGTCCAGGCCCAGCAGACAGAAGAGCAAATTCATGAGGAGTTTAAAAAGCTTCAGCTGTTTCTACAAAAGGAAGAAAATGCCAGGATCACTTCTCTGAGGACAGAAGAGAAACAGAAGAGTCAGAGGATGAAGGAGAAGACTGAGGATCTGAACAGAACAATGAAAACTCTTTCAGAAACAATCAGAGCCACAGAGGAGCAACTGAGAGCTGAAGACGTCGTGTTTCTCCAGAGCTACAAGGCTGCAGTGATCAGAGTCGAGCAGCTCCCCCTGCTGGATGCTCCACAGCTGGTCTCAGGAGCTCTGATAGATGTGGCCAAACACCTGGGCAACCTGACCTACAACATCTGGAATAAGATGAAGAAGATGGTCTCCTGCACTCCTGTGATTCTGGATCCGAACACAGCTCATCCACAACTCATCATGTCTGACAATCTGACCAGTGTGAGTCTTGGAGGGAGACAGAAGGTTCCTGATAATCCAGAGAGGTTTGACTATTATAAAATTGCTGTGGGCTCTGAGGGCTTCGACTCAGGGACTCACATTTGGGATGTTGAGGTTGGAGAAGAGGGATTTTGGGCCTTTGGTGTTGTAAATGAGTCTTTTGAGAGAAAGGTAGAAGCACTGTCAGGTTTCTGGCAATTAAGTTTCCAGGATGAAAAGTACATAGTAGGAACAACACCAGATACATATAAAGTTTTGTCAGTAAAGAAGCTGCAGAGGGTCAGAGTTCAGCTGGAGTATGACAGAGGGAAGCTCTCATTCTTTGATCTGGATGCCAACACACTCATACACACCTTCAAACACAATTTCACTGAGAAGCTGTTTCCTTATGTTGGTACTGAGAAGAAACAACCGAAGATATTACCAGTGATCTTGAAAGTGGACGAGCATATAACTCCTCTATCAACAGGTTTTTGGTCTCATTTTGAAACCAGTAAAAAGTCCTAGCATAAATAGTTCCAAGATACTAAGAAAGAGCAAAAAAAGAATCCACACACATCCTCCTCATCCTGTACATATTTGTTTCCAGGCTTTAACAACATGAAGATACAGTTACAGAAATATTCAGCTACGGTATTTGCTGCTGAGATTTTAACAATATAATATAAAATACACCCAACAAACTCACATACACAACTTTATCTGGGAATAAGAAAAAAAACAGACATGAATACAAGCGTGAGGTGCGTCTACAGAACAGCAGGGGGCGCTCTTCAACCATTAGATGCAGCTGAATATAATAATGTGTGTGGTTCCACCTACCACCTACATGTTTATGCCTAACGAGCACTGAGTTTAAAGCCTCCACAGTTATTTTAAAAAGTGATTTTGCCAAACTGGGAAATTGAAAAAAAAAATGTCAGTTTTATTAAACTGCTAAACTGTCTTCAATAATCTGTTGTTTGTAAAGACTTTTATTTTTGGCCTCTTCAGATCAACTTCAACTTTTTGTTTTCTGTCAAGAAGACTGTCAGCTGTTCACTTGTGCTGGGCTCTGAGGGCTTTGACTCAGAGATTGTGATCTTGAAGTCAGAAATGATGAGGACTGAACCCTTGGCCTGGTGACGGGGTCTTGTCTAAGAAAGGGACAAACACAGACTGGATTCTGGGAAATATATTTGTTTGAAGGAACTAACGCAGCAGCCTCTTCATCACTTCCATGTATATTTGTTTCAGTGAAAAAGGTCCAGGGGGTGGGAGGTTAGCTGGACTGTAACAGAGAGATGCTCTCATTCTTTGATGTGAACATTAACACACACCTACATGCCTTCAAGCTCAGTTTCACAGAGAAGTTGTTTCCACACTGTTGTGATTGAAAATGTTTGATTTATTTTACTAAATTAGGTGGTTATAATCATTTTCATACATTTACTGCAAATGTGCTCATAATGAGTTGGCGCTCAGTCTTCTGAAGGTCATAAGCTTTGTTCGGCTTTACTGTCCGGACTGATATATTGTAGGAAATGACTTAGAGTGCAGAGGGGTAATTGCAAACACGCTTACACACATAGATTATGATTAGAATAAGTCTTTGGGTCAGAGAGTTCTGAATATGATTTTCTAAACCAACTTTGAATCACTAGAAGAACAATGGATAATAGCATTAGATTATCAAGGCTATAGGCAGAGAGGTGTTTCGCTTTTCTGTCTCTTACAGAGGAGGGAGCAGATACCAGACGAGGTCATGGAGATATGAGGATGCTTCGGAGCAGACACCAAGACTGCGTCCATGCGGGAGGAAGTTAGCTGTTATAATCTATGTTTTTGTCTCACTATATAATGTTGTACAGCCCGTTTGAGGGTCATCCTTTTTGTGAAACATGCTGTTGGTTCACATAGAAGTCCTCAGCGCTGTGTAAACTTTCAACTGCAAAAAGCAAAATAAATCCTTTTTAAAGAGACATACCTTTTTTCTGAGATTCCTTCCAAAAAGTATGAACACAACAATACATTGAAACCAAAGCATGAACCACAGAAGAAATCACCCCTCACTCAAAGAGTCTCATGACATCGACATCAGACTCTGCAGGCTGGGGAGATCACAAAGCTGTGTTGGCGAAAGGTGCCGCAAGCTGGGCGGGGCATTATGATGGTTGCTATCAGTGGGCTGGGGGGCAGACTGCAGAGTGGTTAGGGCTCTTTAGAAATTTATTTAAGAATACAGACAACTTGTCAAAAAAGTATCCTTGTGTCAGACACAGATATGTACACAGACACTAGACAGTATTTTATTACCTGGTATTTTCACTCGAGGCGCCTGGGGAAACCGGTTTTTGTAGGCTGCTCATCCTCTGAGTCAGTATATGTGTACAGGGGATTTGGTCTGAAGAAAAGAAGTTAAAAACGGTCATAATAATTGTAAATGTGCTTTTGGCATATTTTTTCCTAAAGTTACAGTTTGATTTCTAACAACACACACAGGAAACAGAGACGTGCAAGAAGGTACAGTATACAAGGAATTTTTGAAGTCCACAAGTGTACATGGCTTTGCATTTTTAAAAAGTTTACAAACTTCCACCTTTTGGACTATATTATGTGGTGATATTGCAGTATGCGAGCACCACAGATATGTATAAAAGACAAGATCATGAATTCTTAACAATCAAAGATATGTTTGTGAATAAAAACGTTTTACTTGTGCTTTCTCTTAAGACTGGTCTGGGTTTCTGCTTCAGACTGAAGGTCAGAGTGTTCACGTAGAGATCTCTGAAGACTGCGTTCTGCTTCGTGAAATGTGCCTGGAAATACAAACACAATGTACGGCCAGGCATGCATTACGTGTGGACAAAAGGTGCAAACGCATAGAAAAATCAGCGTTTTGAAAAAAATACGCTGGTACGTGTGGACGTAACCTTATTCATTATTCAAGGCACAAACGGAAAGTCATGTACGCGTGCAGCGTAAAGTTAGGTGAGCGTGCAACGTACAGTCACGTGGGCATGCCGCGTGAGCATTCGAACCGAGTCTAAAGTTTTCGTGTGCGAATAGACTATGACTGTGTCCCAATTCAGGGTCTGCAGGCTAGGTTTCTTTGAAAAATACTTTCTTATATCCAGGTTCTTCCTCTGTGCTGTCATCCTCCTCTCCTCCTTGCAGTCCCTCGCAGCGCAGGCTTGCCACTGCTAAAACTAAACAGAGCTCCCTGAAAGGCTCAGACAATCACATTGGCCATATTTGTCACATGAGGTAGGACTCCAGTAGAGAACGTAATTTAACTCTTTCTGCACCACTAGGTTAACGAGACGCTGACAGATTTTTTTTTCTTTCTGTCGGGTTTGTTTTTCTTTACTCGAAGAGATCAAATTATTGGTGGGCACAATTCAATAATCCCTGGATGTTGGTGGGGACATGTCCCTTCCGTCCATGCCAAATCTACGCCCTTGTCTTAACCCAACTGAGCATTTCACTTGTTGAAGACTAAACTTTGGGCAAAAAGGCCTACAAACAAACAGCAACTGACAGCTGCTGCAGTAAAGGCCTGGCAGAGTATTAGAAAGGAGGAAACCAAGCATCTGGTGATTTCCATGAATTCAAGACTTCAGGCTGCCATTTACGTATGTCAATACAGGGGCTCCCGGAGGACTGTGGAATTAGGAAGGGCAGGTTTTCGAACAAGAGCGACAGGATTAACCCGTCCTGTGTGCCAGAGAGGACTCGGATCTACTATGACAACTGTAACTTGCCATGTTTCAGTACAAAGGCTAGGTTGATTGAAAATAACATTAAGTTATTTGAACTCCTCGTAGATGTCACATACATACTTAAATGTACGACTGCTGAGCCAGACAGAACTGCTCTCAAGTGTTGCAATAAAACTGGCACCAAAAAAAAAAAAAGAAAAGAAAGAAAACTTCAGGCTGCCATTGTCAGTGAAGGCATGGCAGCCTGAACCAAGTAACGAAGCAGACGTTTTATTTTCAGGTATTTAATTTGTTCAATTACTTTTGAGCCCCTGAAATAAAGGGATTGTGTTCTACAACACCTCTCTCCACCCCATGTAGAAATGAATCACACACCCTTTTAAGTATGCATCTTCCTCATTCATTGCTCACACTGCTGTCAAATTACATTCACCGTGACACTTTCACTTTCTGGACTATATATTTAGATTCTTTGTTAGAAAAGAGAGGACGTTCAACGACAGAAGGATACGGGGAACACTGAAATACAGGGAATATCAGGATACTGACACTTCAACACGATGCTGCTGATTCCATGTTACAAACAGAAGTTTTACAGAAGTCACAGCTAAAAGTGAAAGTAAGTTTGAAGAAACTTCTTGAGTGGACGCCTCATTGTTTTCATTGTTGTTACTCCAGGACAAAATGGCTTCTCAGTCGGAAAATGATCTCTCCTGTCCCGTCTGCCACGACATCTATAGAGATCCTGTCATCCTGTCATGCAGCCACAGCTTCTGTCGATTCTGTTTGCAGACGTGGTGGAGCGAGAATCTAGAACACAACTGCCCACTTTGTAAGAAGATAAACCGGTCAAATGATCTGACCTGTAACTTGGCGTTAAAGAACCTGTGTGAGGCTTTCTTACTGCAGAGAGATAAAAAACCTTCTGCAGTGTCTGAGCCTCTCTGCAGTCTGCACCATGAGAAACTCAAACTTTTTTGTTTGGCTCATCAGCAGCTGGTGTGTGTCGTCTGTCGAGATCCAAAAGCACACAAAGACCACAGATTCAACCCAACTGAAGAAGCCGCCAAGGATCACAGAGAGGAGCTTCAGAAACACCTGAAGCCCTTACAAGATAAACTGAAGGTGTTTGAAAAAGTCAAAAGAAAGTTTGATCAAACAGCAGAACATATAAAGGTCCAGGCACAGCAGACAGAGAAGCAGATAAAGGAGGAGTTTAAAAAGCTTCAGCAGTTTCTACAAAATGAAGAGGAAGCCAGGCTGGCTGCTCTGAGGCAGGAAGAAGAGCAGAAGTTAAGAAAAATGGAGAAGAAGATTAAGTCTCTGAGTAGAGAGATAAAAACTCTTTCAGAAACAATCAGAGCCACAGAGGAGCAACTGAGAGCTGAAGACGTCTCATTCCTCCACAACTACAAGGTTTCAGTGAACAGAGTCAAGCAGCGCCCCCTGCTGGATGCTCCACAGCTGGTCTCAGGAGCTCTGATTGATGTGGCCAAACACCTGGGCAACCTGACCTACAACATCTGGAATAAGATGAAGGAGATGGTCTCCTACACTCCTGTGATTCTGGATCCAAACACAGCTCATCCACAACTCATCCTGTCTGAAGATCTGACCAGTGTGACATTTGGAGGGAGACAGAAGGTTCCTGATAATCCAGAGAGGTTTGAGTATTATCACGTTGCTGTGGGCTCTGAGGGCTTCGACTCAGGGACTCACATTTGGGATGTTGAGGTTAGAGAAGAGGGATTTTTGGGCTTTGGTGTTGTAAATGAGTCTTTTGAGAGAAAGGTACAAGCACTGTCAGGTTTCTGGCAATTATATTTCCAGGATGAAGAGTACAGAGTAGCAACAACAACAGATACATATAAAGCTTTGTCAGTAAAGAAGCTGCAGAGGGTCAGAGTTCAGCTGGAGTATGACAGAGGGAAGCTCTCATTCTTTGATCTGGATGCCAACACACTCATACACACCTTCAAACACAATTTCACTGAGAAGCTGTTTCCTTATGTTGGTACTGAGAAGAAACCACTGAAGATATTACCAGTGATCTTGAAAGTGGACGAGCATATAACTCCTCTATCAACAGGTTTTTGATCTCATTTTGAAACCAGTAAAAAGTCCTAGCATAAATAGTTCCAAGATACTAAGAAAGAGCAAAAAAAAAAAAATCCACACACATCCTCTTCATCCTGTACATATTTGTTTCCAGGCAGTTCTTGTTTCTTTAACAACATGAAGATACAGTTACAGAAATATTCAGCTACGGTATTTGCTGCTGAGATTTTAACAATATCATATAAAATACACCCAACAAACTCACATACACAACTTTATCTGGGAATAAGAAAAAAACAGACATGAATACAAGCGTGAGGAGCGTCTACAGAACAGCAGGGGGCGCTCTTCAACCATTAGATACAGCTTAATATAATAATGTAGGTGGTTCCACCTACATGTTTATGCCTAACAAGCACTGAGTTTATAGCCTCCACAATTATTTTAAAAAGTGATTTTGCCAAACTGGAAAATTGGGGGAAAAAAATGTCAGTTTTATTAAACTGCTAAAAAGTTTTCAATAATCTGTTGTGTGTAAAGACTTTTATTTTTGGCCTCTTCAGCTCAACTTCAACTTATTGTTTTCCTTTCTAAGAAGACTGTCAGCTGTTCACTTGTGCTGGGCTCTGAGGGCTTTGACTCAGAGATTGTGATCTTGAAGTCAGAAATAATGAGGACTGAAACCTTGGCCTGGTGACGGGTCTTATCTAAGAAAGGGACAAACACAGACTGGATTCTGGGAAATATATTTGTTTGAAGGAACTAACGCAGCAGCCTCTTCATCACTTCCATGTAAAGTTGTTTCAGTGAAGAAGGTCCAGAGGGTGGGAGGTTAGCTGGACTGTAACAGAGAGATGCTCTCATTCTTTGATGTGAACATTAACACACACCTACATGCCTTCAAGCTCAGTTTCACAGAGAAGTTGTTTCCACACTGTTGTGATTGAAAATGTTTGATTTATTTTACTAAATTAGGTGGTTATAATCATTTTCATACATTTACTGCAAATGTGCTCATAATGAGTTGGCGCTCAGTCTTCTGAAGGTCATAAGCTTTGTTCGGCTTTACTGTCCGGACTGATATATTGTAGGAAATGACTTAGAGTGCAGAGCGATAATTGCAAACACGCTTACACACATAGATTATGATTAGAATAAGTCTTTGGGTCAGAGAGTTCTGAATATGATTTTCTAAACCAACTTTGAATCACTAGAAGAACAATGGATAATAGCATTAGATTATCAAGGCTATAGGCAGAGAGGTGTTTCGCTTTTCTGTCTCTTACAGAGGAGGGAGCAGATACCAGACGAGGTCATGGAGATATGAGGATGCTTCGGAGCAGACACCAAGACTGCGTCCATGCGGGAGGAAGTTAGCTGTTATAATCGATGTTTTTGTCTCACTATATAATGTTGTACAGCCCGTTTGGGGGTCATCCTTTTTGTCAAACATGCTGTTGGTTCACATAGAAGTCCTCAGCGCTGTGTAAACTTTCAACTGCAAAAAGCAAAATAAATCCTTTTTAAAGAGACATACCTTTTTTCTGAGATTCCTTCCAAAAAGTATGAACACAACAATACACTGAAACCAAAGCATGAACCACAGAAGAAATCACCCCTCACTCAAAGAGTCTCATGACCCCTTTGTCATCAGGTTTTGGGTTTGGTTTCAAAACCAGCAAAACGTTGCTTCATTCTTCTCAGGAGAAAACAGAAATATAACATGTTCCTTCACACTGAAATACATCACTGTGTCAGGTATACAAGAAGCACACCGGGTGGTGGAGATATGAACATATGCATATAGGCCGTGACTAAGATTGCAGAAGTTTGATATTTTCTGTCTTTGATATTTACTGCTGAAATCTGATTTAAAAAAAAACAAACGATGGGACTAATTATACTAATATATTTTAGGATGGTATTGTGCAAAGGTCTTGAGCCACCACACATTTTATTAGATTTTGCTGGGAAAATAATTGGCACATATTATTAAAACATTTACATTATATGCTATATCTGTGTAGATATAGCATATAAGGCAAAGACAGCTTTTTTAAAAAAAATAATTCTCATTAGTTTGAAAGTCAGTATGATCTCACACTGGTTCAGTAATGTTGCTGCTGCTGTTTTAATTTTTAAATGTGGAATTTTAAGCTTTAACTAAACAAATTTGAAGCAATTATGTGTGTATACAGCAGACTGTTGTTTAAAAAAGTGCCTGAAGATACAATTTATTTATACTATGTTGTCTGTTATGTGCAAACACATCTCTGGGCCATCCCTTGAGTTAGGGGACTTGTTATGCTTGAATAAATAATTTACGATTTGTCACAATGAGGAACATTTTGGATTTTATGTCTTTCATCTATTTTTTATTCAAAAAAGAAAAGAAAAAAGAAAACTGAGGTCAGAGCAGTGAAAAATTGCTGATTGACCATATTAAGGAAAACATAACATGAGACAGCTGCACAATAAAAGCATAAAAACCCCACAGTGCTTGGGTTGTGTTACTTTGCTTAACAAAGAACAAAGTGCATTATCAGATATATCCAATAAAAGCTGATTTTTACAAAACACCTAAATTGAGCTGCAGTGTTTTTTTTAAACTGATCAATAACACAATACAAATAGTCTGTTACAAAAATGCTAAACAGCTGACTTCAGACAAGAAAAAAAAAATCCTTTTTCCTTTTGTCTCATTCCCTTATTGACCCTAGAACTGAAGCTTTGAGTCTCCAAGCGACATAAAGAGATCCAGACGCTTTTTTCTTTCCAAGCTCCTTAGATAATTTTGTCTTATACCGTTTTTTATTGGACTTTAGATCCCTGGTTAAGTCTCAGAAGAAGACACAAATCACTTTGCTGTTGCATGGGGGGGGGGGGGGGGGGGGGGGGGGGGGGGGGGGGCATCCTCTACCAGGTTAAACAGGTGGAGCTACTCACTGTAGCGACCTCTTTTTACATAAACAATGAGTCAAAAGATGTTTTCATGCTGTGGTAAACAAAGTACAAAAACAATACAATTATTATGAAAAGAAGAAATCAAAACTGTACAATAGGGAAGCATTAAAATGAAATTTAAAAATAGAGACTAACAGTTTAACTAATCCAAACATATTTACCAGCGTATTTCATTCTTGTGCAGATTCATTTACAAAGGAACTGCAGGCATCATGAAAAGCAAATTAAACATCAGGAGAAAAGTGTAACAAGCACAAGCAGAAATTATTTGTTTTGACTAAACAATTCATCCACATTTGAGTAAACTTTAAAACAATGCAAAAATCCCGTCCTGCTGATATTAAGCTGCACAGAAAACAAAAGCTGTAAAAATAACATAATTTTGTCCATCTGTGGGATTTAGAGCATAAATGCACCAAAATAAGTGTTATTTTGTACAATCTTTGAGATATTGTTTACAGTCACAAAAATTCTGTCATGTTCATTAAGATGAAAAATTCCACTCAGAAAACTGTCTGATCCGCTTTCTTTGCTCGCTGTGGGGTGTTTTCTCGATCGCAAGAGTGGTACGTTTTTTAAAGACTTTTTGCTGGAAAGTGTAACAGAGTGCTGAAACACACCACTGTCACTGAAGGGAACTTTGGAGTAAACAAAGTAATTTCCCTCCTTCGGAATGATAAGCCCTCCATCTTTGTCCATCATTCCCTGTAGAGGAGGGTCAGATACTTTCCGGCGCATCACTGCCTTTTCATGAAGTGCAGCTGATCCAGCTGTAGAGATTAAGAAAAAAACACACATAAATAGACAGTTTGTCACTGTACTGGGTCGTGTGACCCAGTGTGTGGGTTTTAATGTATTCATTCAATTTTATATATATAGCGCCAAATCACAACAACAGTCGCCTCAAGGTGCTTTATATTGTACAGTAGATCGTACAATAACAAATACAGAGAAAAACCCATCAATCATATGACCCCCTATGAGCAGCACTTTGGCGACAGTAGGAAGGAAAAACTCCCTTTTAACAGGAAGAAACCTCCGGCAGAACCAGGCTCAGGGAGGGGCGGGGCCATCTGCTGCGACCGGTTGGGGTGAGAGAAGGAAGACAGGATAAAAGACATGCTGTGGAAGAGAGACAGAGGTTAATAACAGATATGATTCAATACAGAGAGGTCTGTTAATACATAGTGAGTGAGAAAGGTGACTGGAAAGGAAAAACTCAATGCATCATGGGAATCTCCCGGCAGCCTACGTCTATTGCAGCATAACTAAGGGAGGATTCAGGGTCACCTGGTCCAGCCCTAACTATATGCTTTAGCAAAAGGGAAAGTTTGAAGCCTAATCTTAAAAGTAGAGATAGTGTCTGTCTCCTGAATCCAAACTGGAAGCTGGTTCCACAGAAGAGGGGCCTGAAAACTGAAGGCTCTGCCTCCCATTCTACTTTTAAATACTCTAGGAACAACAAGTAGGCCTGCAGTGTGAGAGCGAAGTGCTCTAATAGGGTGATATGGTACTACAAGGTCATTAAGATAAGATGGGGCCTGATTATTTAAGACCTTGTATGTGAGGAGCAGGATTTTGAATTCAATTCTGGATTTAACAGGAAGCCAATGAAGGGAAGCCAAAACAGGAGAAATCTGCTCTCTCTTTCTAGTCCCTGTCAGGACTCTTGCTGCAGCATTTTGGATTAACTGAAGGCTTTTCAGGGAGATTTTAGGACTTCCTGATAATAATGAATTACAGTCGTCCAGCATGGAAGTAATAAATGCATGAACTAGTTTTTCAGCGTCACTAAGAGACAGGATATTTCTAATTTTAGAGATGTTGCGCAAATGAAAGAAAGCAGTCTTACATATTTGTTTAATATGTGCGTTGAAGGACATGTCCTGGTCAAAAATGACTCCAAGGTTCCTCACTGCGTTACTGGAAGCCAAGGTAATGCCATCCAGAGTAAGAATCTGGTTAGATACCATATTTCTAAGATTTTCAGGGCCGAGTACAATAACCTCAGTTTGATCTGAATTAAGAAGCAGAAAGTTAGCGGCCATCCAGGTCTTTATGTCTTTGAGACATTCCTGCAGTTTAACTAATTGGTGTGTGTTATCTGGCTTCAGATAGAACTGGGTGTCATCTGCATAGCAGTGAAAATGTATGCTATGTCTTCTAATGATGCTGCCCATGGCAGGGATCGCATGTGGCTCTTTAGTCCTTATAGTGCGGCTCCGCGTGGTTTGAGAAAATAAATTAGTAATAAACAAGTATTTAGCTGAAGTGTATTTTATTTATGTTAGTTCTTTTTTTTAAACTTGTAGTTCTAAATTGGAAGATTATTGTGATATTGAAATATAAAAATAAAATTATATTCTATTATTTTTTCATCGCTCAAAATAAGCGTCACACTCGCGGAAGCCAGTGTACCCGCCGAAACGCCGTGCATTTATCGAGACTTTCAACCCAGGTAGGCCAGTTATGGATCTTCGGATCCACATTATGTCAGCAGCTCCACTGTGAACTATGTTAAAAGCAAACACCGCTCACGCCTCACAGATGACAGCTTACAGACCTGCTGTTCAGAGGTTCAGGAGCAGAAGTCCCATTGTAAACATATCATGGCAGACCCGACGATGTTTGCATGAACACGCTTTTCAGCATCTCTTTACTGACCACTTTTCACACACGGTTGCTGTACGCATACAGCCGGCTGTAGCTTTTCAGCTCACAGCCCGACACATACCAGCAACAACACAACAGCATAGATGGCACAGACGTTAAGGCGGCGAGCTGTGATTGCGGGTGCCGCTCAGGTGCGTCCGCCTCCCCTGCAGCGGCGCTGCAGACCAAGCCCCGCCACACACATTAACCAGGTTAGATACATATTTAGGAAGAATTTTCAAATATCTATTTTTCTTTTTTCAGCAGCATGGTGCTTTTCTTTTAAATTATTTTTTAAAAGTCAGGTCAAGGCTCCAAAAGCCCAAAGGCGATATAAGGGTGGCGGCTCACAACAGTTTTTCTTTGCTACATGGATCATTTTAGTTCAGCTTTCCTTTTGTTAGATTTCTTTAACAGTTCAAAATGTGTTAATTACATAAATAAAATATAATTTCCTCTGGAGCACTTCATGGATTTCATAAGCAACACACCTTAGTTGTTCACACAAAGCATAAAGGTAAAAAACAATATATACAGTGTTATCTTCATTTTAGATGTTAAAAAGTATTTGCGGCTCCCAGTGTTTTCTTTTTCGTGGGAACTGGGTCCAAATGGCTCTTTGGGTCCTAAAGGTTGCTGACCCCTGGCCTAGGGGAAGCATGTATAATGTAAACAGAATTGGTCCTAGCACTGAAGCCTGTGGAACTCCATAATTAACCTCAGTGTGTGAAGAGGACTCTCCATTTACATGCACAAATTGGAGTCTATTAGATAGATATGATACAAACCACTAAAGCACAGTCCCTGTAATACCTACAGCATGTTTTAATCGCTCTAATAGGATATTATGGTCAACAGTATCGAATGCTGCACTAAGGTCTATCAGGACAAGCACAGAGATGAGTCCACTGTCAGAGGCCATAAGAAGATCATTTGTAACCTTCACTAAAGCTGTTTCTGTGCTGTGATGAGCTCTGAAACCTGACTGAAACAGCCATTCCTCTGCAGATGATCTGTTAGCTGTTTGACAACTACTCTTTCAAGGATTTTTGATATGAAAGGAAGGTTGGAGATTGGCCTATAATTAGCTAAGACTGCTGGGTCTAGAGCGGCTCTGCTCTGTGTTGGTACAGGGCATTGAAGATGATAACAGTGGCTGGATTATATTCTTAAACTTACAGCGCTTTCAAAAAGACATCTACTGTGATAAAGTCTACTCTCTACTGCTGCGTAATCAATTATTGTAAATGTAAATGTTATCAGGAAATGATCAGACAGGAGAGGGTTTTCAGGAAACACTGTTAAATGTTCAGTTTCTATGCCATATGTTAAAACAAGATCTAGAGTGTGATTAAAGTGGTGGGTGGGTTCTTTTACATTTTGAGAGAAGCCAATTGAGTCTAATAACAGATTAAATGCCATGTTGAGGCTGTCATTTTTAGCATCTTCATGAATGTTGAAATCACCCACAATAATTATTTTATCTGAGCTGAGAACTAAATCAGATATAAAGTCTGAGAAATCAGACAGAAACTCTGTGTAAGGCCCAGGTGGACGATAGATGATAACAAGTAAGACTGGTTTCTGAGTTTTACAGCTGGGGTGGACAAGGCTAAGCATCAGGCTTTCAAATGGGGGGGGGGGGGGGGGGGGGGGGTAGCAGGAGGAGAAAAGCTGCAGAGAGGCGTGTAAGACTACAACTCTGCTTCCTGGTCCCAACTCTGGATAATCATATTTTGGGGGGTTTAATAAATTTGTTCATATTTCTAGTAATGACAGCTGCTCCATCCAAAGTGGGATGCTACAGGGGCCTGGCTAGCTACGGGTGAATCAAGGGTGCCAAGCAGAGTCTCCAATTCAGTAATCCTGGCCTCCAGAGCTGCAAATATGCTACATTTGTTACAAGTATTATTACTGCTAAAAGAGACCAAGGAGTAACTAAACATCTGACACAATGAGCAGGAAAGTGCAGAAAGGACAGGTGAAGTAGCCATGGTGCTAGCGAGTCGGCTACGAGCTAAGCTAAGCTAGCGAAACAGTAAAGACAGTGAGTAAATACTTTGGCTATAAATTCGGTAGTGAGTACACAGAAAGTGTGCTTCAGATGAAGCACGTGAAGATTGTATTATGAAAAAGAATGTAAAAGTTTTAATTAAATTGCTAAGCAGATAAGCTACTCAAAAACACCACTGTCTGTGTTTGAACAGGAACAGGAAGTGATACTCTACCGCAGAGAGAGAAAACACCCAGTGACAGCACCACCAAAACACCTCTCAGTAATTGCCATGGCATCATTTTGTATTCACTGGTGTTCTAGTTTCAGTTTAGCTAGTGATGTGTCCTGTATGTCGAAGCTTCGAAGCGTGAGTCGGGTAATCTCGGGGGAGTTTTTTGTGAAGCGCGTATCAAGGCTTGCGTTGATTACGTATGCAGTGACGTTAGAGGCCTCGCGGGCAGTCCGTACCATGTGACTGATTCAGGAAGTGGCTCACCGGTTCGCGGCGCCAGATGCAAAATAAAATGGGCAGCAAAACACAGCTGATTTCCCCCATCACATTGTGTTGTGGAATTGGATTTCGTACGTGCTACATAGTTACTTGAGCATTTCTTCTTCGATGGAACCAGAACGGAAGATTTTTTTTAAAATCTCATCTCTCCTAATAAAGTATGCACACAGTAATAAATGTCACAAATGATAAGTACCATAATATAAATAAACAACACTGCAGATCCTATAATCTGATTTCTGTCTTTTAGTTTATTAAAAAGTGAAGCACCACACACTAGTTTGTGTTATTTCCCAGATGTACATATGCATGATTACACAGTTACACAATCATACCAAAACTCTGTCCTGATCGTTTCCACTTTCTCTTTTGTATGAGACATACTGAGACAATATTCGGGATAAATAAACATGAAAACAATTTATTTATTCAGTTTAGAGGTTTTTACATCACATCATTATAACCAAAGGGCCTGTTTCACTTGAATCATCCACTTGATGGCGCAGTAGAGCAAATGAATCATCACAATGCTTCGAACCATGAGTCTACGAGTTGGATGGAAAGCTTCAGTTCATCATGAGGCTTCATCTCACCATCAATAGGTTTAGCTCATTTAGTTAATTTCCAGGTTGCTGTTTAGTCCTTTGTTTCTTAATTCCTTTTGTCAACTCCCCTTGTACTCAGTCTCACTGGTTCATGCACTTACCTGACATGTGTCATCAGTGGCGATCCTAGCCTGTTTGGCATCCTGGGCGAACACTCCCTCTGGCGCCCCCCCACACACACACACACACACACACAGGCAAAACATATTAATGATTGTACATTAACATAAAGCTGTTGTACACACACACATATGAAGAGAGAGAGAGAATGCATAGTATGCAAACAGCTACCAAACAGCCATCATAATTTGTCATACAATGAGAACAGGACAAATCAACAACTGACAATGACTAATTAATATTAAAATCTGTAACATAATGTATTGTTTGGAGTTTAGTCTGTTACTGTTGCTATTTTTACCATTTCTTCTTGGAGCAACTGTAACGCACATAATTTCCTTAGGGATTAATAAAGTATTCTAATTGTTTCAGGATGACCTGCCATTATCTAATCACACATCTGCTTACCTGCATCTTTTGCTCGTTTCTCCTCCTCTTCTTTTCTCTTTTTTCTAAACTGAGGACCTGATGGCTTTGAACTTTTCTTGTTCATCTTCCATTGGTTTTAATTTTGCACTCCAGTATGAACACAAATCCCCCAACCCGAGGATCACCACAACATAACCTAACAGACCTACACCTTAGTTCACAGATTCACTTTGTCTAAGGTGCATTTCTGGGATTTCACACAACCCAGGATTCAAATCATGAATCCATAATGGGCTTGGATTTACAACATTATGAATGAAATGTGCTCTATTTAGAAGCCCCTCCCTTTTCGACGGGTCGTGTGTGAGACTTTAAATCATCAAACTGTAAATTTTAAATTGTTATTGATCCCTTTACCCCGAGTTATTTTCTTACTCTTCTTATATTTATTGTTGGTTTACTTGCATTGCTGTAACTGGAGCCTCGTCGTCTCGTCTCTCTATGTACTGGACTTATGTTGCGGAGATGACAATAAAGTTTACTTTGACTTCAGCAGCAAGCAGGCGCACCGAGGGCTCTCGCGCTCACTTTTCGCCTACAGAATTTCAAAAAAACATCGGTGCAAATTATAAGTCTGTATCATGATGTCTGGTGTTTTCGTGTTCGTTTGTTTGTTTTTATTTTGTTTTATTTTGCGAGTTGGTTATTAGACGCTGCTCCAGCCACCAGAGAATCCCCCGCCGCCCCGCCCTCTCCTCCTTGTGCCGCAAGCAGCAGGTGCACCTCGCAAATGGAGGGCGCTCTTACTCCCAGCAAATGGGCGATAGAAAACCGATTGGTGCCTGTGCCATTCACAATATGCGCTGGCTGACGTCGGGGCAGCATGAGTACGAGCATTTTTTTTTTTTTTTTACTACTGATTAGGGGTACTAAATGAGATGAGAGCTAAATTTAAGCAGAAAGTGGTTAAGTTAGTACACTGGTCAAATGTCCTGTGAATAAACTACAATTCCTTAACGAGTGAACTGAGTTTGTTTCTCCTTAAAACAAATGCAGGTTTGGCTGGGCACCACCAACAGAACCAGCTTAGGCAGCATAATAACAGAACTTACATTAACATTAGTGTAATTGATCCTGATGTTTGTGCGGGACTGTAAAGTGATATTCATTCATCCATCTCTAACTTCCTTTTTTCTATTTCCGTTTTCTTTTTTTCTAATTTGTTTTCCTTTTTCCTATTTCTATTGTGTTTTGTGTGCTTTTTTTAGTTTTTCTATTTGCTTTTGCTGTCTTGAGTTGCAGTTGTGTGTGGACCCTCAGGACCACCATATCCATATTCATGTGGGTGTCAAATTACATTCACTGTGACACTTTCACTTTCTGAACTATGTATTTAGATTCTTTGTTAGAAAAGAGAGGAAGTTCAACGACAGAAGGATACGGTGAACACTGAAATACAGGGAATATCAGGATACTGACACTTCAACACGATGCTGCTGATTCCATGTTACAAACAGAACTGTTACAGAAGTCACAGCTAAAAGTGAAAGTAAGTTTGAAGAAACTTCTTGAGTGGACGCCTCATTGTTTTCATTGTAGTCACTCAAGGACAAAATGGCTTCTCAGTCGGAAAATGACCTCTCCTGTCCCGTCTGCCACGACATCTATAGAGATCCTGTCATCCTGTCATGCAGCCACAGCTTCTGTCGATTCTGTCTGCAGACGTGGTGGAGCAAGAATCTAGAACACAACTGCCCACTTTGTAAGAAGATAAACCTGTCAAATGATCTGACCTGTAACTTGGTGTTAAAGAACCTGTGTGAGGCTTTCTTACTGCAGAGAGATAAAAAAGCTTCTGCAGTGTCTGAGCCTCTCTGCAGTCTGCACCATGAGAAACTCAGACTTTTCTGTTTGGATCATCAGCAGCCGGTGTGTGTCGTCTGTCGAGATTCAAAAGCACACAAAGACCACAGATTCAACCCAACTGAAGAAGCCGCCAAGGATCACAGAGAGGAGCTTCAGAAACACCTGAAACCCTTACAAGATAAACTGAAGGTGTTTGAACAAGTCAAAGGAAACTTTGATCAAACAGCAAAACATATAAAGGTCCAGGCACAGCAGACAGAGAAGCAGATAAAGGAGGAGTTTAAAAAGCTTCAGCAGTTTCTACAAAATGAAGAGGAGGCCAGGCTGGCTGCTCTGAGGCAGGAAGAAGAGCAGAAGTTAAGAAAAATGGAGGAGAAGATTGAGTCTCTGAGTAGAGAGATAAAAACTCTTTCAGAAACAATCAGAGCCACAGAGGAGCAACTGAGAGCTGAAGACGTCTCATTCCTCCACAACTACAAGGTTGCAATCAACAGAGTCAAGCAGCGCCCCCTGCTGGATGCTCCACAGCTGGTCTCAGGAGCTCTGATGGATGTGGCCAAACACCTGGGCAACCTGACCTACAACATCTGGAATAAGATGAAGGAGATGGTCTCCTACACTCCTGTGATTCTGGATCCAAACACAGCTCATCCACAACTCATCATGTCTGACGATCTGACCAGTGTGACATTTGGAGGGAGACAGAAGGTTCCTGATAATCCGGAGAGGTGTCACTGTTGTACAATTGTCCTGGGCTCTGAGGGCTTCAACACAGGGACTCACATTTGGGATGTTGAGGTTGGAGAAGAGGGATTTTGGTCCTTTGGTGTTGTAAATGAGTCTTATGAGAGAAAGGTACGAGCACTGTCAGGTTTCTGGCAATTATGTTTCTATGATGAAAAGTACATAGTACAAACAACACCAGATACAGGTACATTGTTGTCGGTGAAGAAGCTGCAGAGGGTCAGAGTTCAGCTGGAGTATGACAGAGGGACGCTCTCATTCTATGATCTGGATGCCAACACACTCATACACACCTTCGAACACAATTTCACTGAGAAGCTGTTTCCTTATCTTGTTACTAAGAAAGAACCACTCAAGATATTACCAGTGATCTTGAAAGTGGACGAGCATATAACTCCTCTATCAACAGGTTTTTGATCTCATTTTGAAACCAGTAAAAAGTCCTAGCATAAATAGTTCCAAGATACTAAGAAAGAGCAAAAAAAGAATCCACACACATCCTCCTCATCCTGTACATATTTGTTTCCAGGCAGTTCTTGTTTCTTTAACAACATGAGTTACAGAAATATTCAGCTACGGTATTTGCTGCTGAGATTTTAACAATATAATATAAAATACACCCAACAAACTCACATACACAACTTTATCTGGGAATAAGAAAAAAACAGACATGAATACAAGCGTGAGGAGCGTCTACAGAACAGCAGGGGGCGCTCTTCAACCATTAAATGCAGCTGAATATAATAATGTAGGTGGTTCCACCTACCACCTACATGTTTATGCCTAACAAGCACTGAGTTTAAAGCCTCCACAACTATTTTAAAAAAGTGATTTTGCCAAACTGGGAAATTGGAAACAAAAAAATGTCAGTTTTATTAAACTGCTAAACTGTCTTCAATAATCTGTTGTGTGTAAAGACTTTTATTTTTGGCCTCTTCAGCTCAACTTCAGCTTATCGTTTTCCTTTCTAAGAAGACTGTCAGCTGTTCACTTGTGCTGGGCTCTGAGGGCTTTGACTCAGAGATTGTGATCTTGAAGTCAGAAATGATGAGGACTGAACCCTTGGCCTGGTGACGGGGTCTTGTCTAAGAAAGGGACAAACACAGACTGGATTCTGGGAAATATATTTGTTTGAAGGAACTAACGCAGCAGCCTCTTCATCACTTCCATGTAAAGTTGTTTCAGTGAAGAAGGTCCAGAGGGTGGGAGGTTAGCTGGTCTGTAACAGAGAGATGCTCTCATTCTTTGATGTGAACATTAACACACACCTACATGCCTTCAAGCTCAGTTTCACAGAGAAGTTGTTTCCACACTGTTGTGATTGAAAATGTTTGATTTATTTTACTAAATTAGGTGGTTATAATCATTTTCATACATTTACTGCAAATGTGCTCATAATGAGTTGACGCTCAGTCTTCTGAAGGTCATAAGCTTTGTTCGGCTTTACTGTCCGGACTGATATATTGTAGGAAATGACTTAGAGTGCAGAGGGGTAATTGCAAACACGCTTACACACATAGATTATGATTAGAATAAGTCTTTGGGTCAGAGAGTTCCGAATATGATTTTCTAAACCAACTTTGAATCACTAGAAGAACAATGGATAATAGCATTAGATTATCAAGGCTATAGGCAGAGAGGTGTTTCGCTTTTCTGTCTCTTACAGAGGAGGGAGCAGATACCAGACGAGGTCATGGAGATATGAGGATGCTTCGGAGCAGACACCAAGACTGCGTCCATGCGGGAGGAAGTTAGCTGTTATAATCGATGTTTTTGTCTCACTATATAATGTTGTACAGCCCGTTTGAGGGTCATCCTTTTTGTCAAACATGCTGTTGGTTCACATAGAAGTCCACAGCGCTGTGTAAACTTTCAACTGCAAAAAGCAAAATAAATCCTTTTTAAAGAGACATACCTTTTTTCTGAGATTCCTTCCAAAAAGTATGAACACAACAATACAATGAAACCAAAGCATGAACACAGAAGAAATCACCCCTCACTCAAAGAGTCTCATGACCCCTTTATCATCAGGTTTTGGGTTTGGTTTCAAAACCAGCAAAACGTTGCTTCATTCTTCTCAGGAGAAAACAGAAATATAACATGTTCCTTCACACTGAAATACATCACTGTGTCAGGTATACAAGAAGCACACCGGGTGGTGGAGATATGAACATATGCATATAGGCCATGACTATGATAATTGATAATTTTTTTTTTAAATGACGGGACTAATTATAGTAACACATTTTAGGATAGAATTGTGCAAAAGTCTTGAGCCACCACACATTTTATTATATTGTTCTGGGAAAATAAGTGCCACGTATCATTAAACCATTTACAAACATCTCTGTAGATACAGCATATAAAGCAAAGACAGCTTTTTGAAAAAAAAATTCTCATTAGTTTGAAAGTCGGTATGATCTCACACTGCTTCAGTAACACTGCTGTGTTTTAATTTTTAACGGTGGAATATATGATGTCTGTTATGTGCAAACACACCTCTGGGCCATCGCTTGAGTTAGGGGACTTTTTTATGTTTGAATAAATAATTTACGATTTGTCACAATGAGGAACATTTCAGATTTTATGCCTTTCATCTATTTTTTATTTGAAAGTGAAAAGAAAAAAAAAACGAGGTCTAAGCAGTGAAAAATTGCAGATTCATCCTATTTATGCTGTAGTGTTTGAAATTATTATTTAATGCTATAATTTCTTGTCAGCATTGTTAGCCTGTGTGTATTCTTTGTTTGCACCCTTTGTAACAGGAGACTTCTTCTGTTTGTCAGGCTACATTGCTGAATGAAATGCGTCATGTTAACTTTGGTAATATTGATGTATAAAGAACAACACTGGCTGATGATGAAATACAGTCAGCTGGCATGGTGACACTGCCAGCATTAACCTGCAGGGCTGGACTGGGACAAAAGATTGGGCATTTTCACTACAGACCGGCTTATATTACACCCCGGAGTAATCAGGGAATGAGACACAGAAGGAGAGCACAGCTGGAAGTAATCAGAGCTAACGAAACAAGGGGAAGCAAAACCAGACACACTGCACACAGGACAGGGACTATCAGAATAAAACAAGAAACACACAACAGGCACAGAGGCACGGACTTAACACTGAACAGATTTATTCCAAAGGAACTGTCATGTATTTTAGTTCTCTGTCATCTCCTGCTTGTTGTTGCGTCGTCCCTCGATAGCTGTGTGGTTTTCCTGTGCTCCGTGTTCTCTTGTAACTCCTAGTTTCCTGTACCCTAGTCTCAGTTTCATGTTTTCCAGTTTAGGTTTTTGTTTTGTAGTATTCTAGCATTTTTCAGCAAAATAAAGCTGCCTTTTTGAGTTCATTCCTCTCTGTGAGTCCTGCATTTGGGTCCTAATCCTGCCTGCCACACAGCAGAATCATGACAAATCCAGCATCTGGTGTTTGTCATGATTCATCTTACCATCTTGCAATCACAGCATTGTAAGTTGGTGAAAGATGTACCCCCCTTGTTTCCCTTTTCGAATGGCCTCCTTGACCTCCTTGTCCTCAAACCAGTGTTCCTCCCTGTCCAGGATGTGTACATCCTCATCATTAAAAGAGTGTTGGCAATGACTCAGGCTGTCATTGCATCAACAAGCAAAAAGGCATTGTCCTTTTTACAAAAATCTCCTTTTCGACCCTGGATTCTCTAAAGCCAACACAGTATGGCGGAAGGCTGCTTTTTCTATTCTTTTATGATCCAAAAACATGTTGCTGCTCCAGTAACCACTAATCTGTCTCCTTTTCTCCCCAACTCACAGAGTTGCTTAATTGATCTTGATTGATAATTTGATCTTTTAATGTTGGTCATTGTCTTTTGTGTTTCTTTTTTAAATACGTATATGATCCATATGTCTATAAAAGTCATCCATCTCCTCCACTTATCAGGGTTGCAGGGGGGCTGACCACCTTGCACACTCACATTCGTACCTATGGGAAAATTAGAAACACTGATTAACCTAACCACACTAATTGCATGTCTTTGAGCTGTGGGAAGAGGCCAGAGTACCTGGGGAGAACCCCTGAAAACACAAGGAAAACAACCATGCTGCCCAATTTATGCTTTAAAATTTATGAATTTATGAATTTAAAATGTTTGCCTGTATGTATGTTTTTTTTTTTTGTGGCATTGTTAGCCTATGTGTGTTCCATTGCTAACACTCATAGTGGAAAATTTAAAGACTGCTACTGATCTTTCTCAGGCTGTAATTGCTGAAAAAAAGGACTTCATGTTAACATATTCTTAACAAAATTGACACCCTATTCTCGAAGAGAAGCCGATGTGATGTTTGTGTATTGTATTTATGGTCGGAAGAGGTCCAGTTTTGCTGCAGGCAACTGCAAGTGACAAATAAATGGCTTCATCATCATTGTCATAGCAGAAAACGTATCTTTATAAATACATTATATGGATATTATAAATATCTTTATAAATACTCTTTGTAAAACATGCAGTTTTGTGTTGAGTTGTTGAGTTGAGTGTTCTGTACTGCTCTTTGCAAAATCAAATAAAAGTAATAAAGACAACCTGGTTTCATGCACCACCATTTATTTAAAATTTCTACAACACCTCTCTCCACCCTGTATACAAAAGAATCAGCACACTGTTTACGTATGAATGTTCCTCATTTATTGCCCATATCGGTGTCACATTACACGCACCGTGACAGTTTCACTTTCTGAACTATGTGTTTAGATTCTTTGTTCGAAAAGAGAGAATCGTCTTGCAGAGAATATCAGGATACTGTGACTTCAACACGATGCTCCTGATTCCATGTTACAAACAGAAGTTTTACAAAAGTCACAGCTATAAGTGAAAGTAAGTTTGAAGAAACGTCCTGAGTGGACGTCTCTTTGTTTTCATTGTTGTCACTCCAGGACAAAATGTCTTCCCAGTCGGAAAATGATCTCTCGTGTCCCGTCTGCCACGACATCTATAGAGATTCTGTCATCCTGTCATGCAGCCACAACGTCTGTCGATTCTGTTTGCAGACGTGGTTGAGAGAGAATCTAGAACACAACTGCCCACTTTGTAAGAAGATACATTTTTCAAATGATTCACCAGGTAACTTGGTGTTAAAGGACCTGTGTGCAGTGTTGGGGAGTAACGGAATACATGTACCGCCGTTACGTATTTAAAATACAAAATATGAGTAACTGTATTCCGTTACAGTTACCGTTTAAAAAGGTGGTATTTAGAATACAGTTACTTTGTTGAAATAAATGGATTACACGGCGGTACTTCCCTGTTTCATATTGTGGCGGGTCAGGACTGTTTGGGTTTTGTTTGACAGCTACGTTCTGTTGTTCCAGGCGGTTGCCATGGTTACAGGGTGACGCTCTCTCTCTGCCTGTTTCCTGGGTGAGAGAGCGCCTGTTGTTGTTGTTGTGCTAAGCTAACAGGCAGAATGCTACAGCTAATAATGCTATATGTGTCTGTGAGCGAGGGAGGGAGAAAAAGGAAAAGTACGAGCTGTCATCGAGCAGAAACGGGAGCTGGAAGCATGTAAATATAATAATAACCACTGCAGCCAAGAAGAGAGCCTGACGAGCCCAGTTGTAAGTAAGCTATTAAGACTCGACTGTACACCGTGTTCCTGTTTTCCTCTGAAACAATAAGTTCTGTTGGAGCAGCCTTTCAACGCCTCTCTCTGTCTCTGCTAGCAAAGTTGACCCAGACAACAAAGTAAAGCTAGTTTTCAGCTACGAGCCGACACAGAACCCACCGTATTAGCCAGAGGTCCCTTTACTACGGTTCGGAGCCGCGGACCTTCAGTAACAGTAATAAATCACAGCAATAGTACATTCATGTAGTTGTAAACAGCATGATAATATATTAAGTAATCCAAAGTATTCAGAATACGTTACTCTCATTGAGTAACGTAACGGAATACGTTACAGAATACATTTTGGGGCATGTAATCTGTAATCTGTAGTGGAATACATTTTAAAAGTAACCTTCCCAACACTGCCTGTGTGAGGCTTTCTTACTGCAGAGAGGTCCAAAACCTTTTGCAGTGTCTGAGCCTCTCTGCAGTCTGCACAATGAGAAACTCAAACTTACAATCTGTAAGCAAATACTAAATAGCAAATAGCAAATAATAAATTAAAACAAAATCACTGTTTAATAAATTAATCGCAGTGTTTGGTGAGAACGAATGGCTGAAGTGAAACTGCGTTGAATGGCAAAAAATATGTAGATATAGGGAAATGTTCCTTCTATTTGTCTTCCTCTTTCGATGTGGGGATAAATCACATGATAGGCTTTATCTTGTGAGCAATGTGCCAAAACTAACCATCAAAGCAGACACAGCCAGAGGAATTACAACTGCTGAGGGAAGAAAGCTGGGAACACGGAAACAAAGGAAGGCTGGGGTACATCTGAACCTGCTGCTGATTCCTTCTTATGAACAGGAGCTTTAAAGAAAATACAGCTAAAGTGGAAGTAAGTTTCAGTTTTATGAAACAGCTCATTAGTACACCATTTCCATCGTTCATCCACACTGTAAACCCAAACAATCAAAATATTTTAAAACTTCTCTTACTATTCTGAATTGCAGATATACATATATATATATATACATACATATATATACATATATATATATATATACATACATATATATATATACATACATATATATATATATATATATATATATATATATATATATATATATATATATATATATATGTATATATGTATGTATATATATATATGTATATATATATATATATATGTATGTATATATATATATATGTATATATATGTATGTATATATATATATATATGTATATATATATATATATATGTATACATACATATATATATGTATGTATGTATATATATATGTATACATATATATATATGTATACATATATATATGTATACATACATATATATATATATATATATATATATATATATATATATATATATATATATATTACATTTTACAATTTATTTTTTAGTAAACTTGAATATAACTTTTTTCAGATTTAAGTGAGTTACACCTGAAAGTTTAATTTCAGAGTTTTTATTCCCGCTGTATGGGTCTTCTGTAATCTGCTATATTGCTCATCAATACTGTAGCATTCAAAATGGATGTGTTGGGTTTATAGCCACAAATTTTGGACACTCGATGTGAAATGCTCTGCATGAGCTGTCATACTCAATTATTCTGTTTGTGTTCTGTTGTACTTGGTAGTACACCCCTCTGAACTCTAAGTGGTTAGGTGGAACAATGGTATTTCTGATCCAGAGCAGGTTCTGTTCAGTGTGTCTGTAGAAATTCAGTAAAAGAAGCACATCTTCACTGCTTCCTGTATGTGATCCTAATGCCTTTTTTACACTGCTGGAATTGCAGCTAATACATTTCAGTTTCATGTTTCTTTTACTAAGTTGCAGGACAGAGTCAGACCTGAACAGACTGAGGATCCTGTAATGTTCATAGGCACCAATTTTCTATTTTACTAATATAGTTTTTTATAGTGTTTATAGATGTTATTGCAGCGTAAAAGAAAAACTATATAATTGAATTTACTGTGATAGCACAAAAACGAGTGAAAAGTGAGGCTCTCTCTTTTTTCTTTTTTTTTTAAAGAATAAATAAGAAAGAATAATGTCTTGATGCATGCTCAATCATCCAGGTAAGGAGAACCCAAAAGGTTGATTCTGTTCATCTGGACGTTTTCAGTGGAAGAAATATCCAAGGGACTTCTAAATTGTTGGACTTTATCCTGGTAAGTCATACTACCATAGAGTAATTTAAAAAGAAAAAAAATCTAGCACTATGAAAGCATGTGCTAGAGAACTAAAATATTTGAGTTAAATGAAGTGGTTGGTTGTAATCACTATATTAACAAATTGTTTATATAATAATAACAATAAATTGTATTTATAGAGCGCCTTTCAAGACACTCAAGGACACTTAACAATAGAATAAAACATATTATAGACATGACAAAGTGAAGAACAATAGAAACCAAGGGTGTAGATTTGGCTTTGGCATTGGTGGGGACGGATGATTCAACCACCGAACCATGCCCCGTTTCTGCTTTTTTTTTTTTTTTTTCCTTTTGGTCTTTGCTTCTTGATAAAAAAATTAAAAAAAAAGGAGAAATATACTTGCATACATATGCTATTCTACATTTTTTAACCATTTAAAATTACAATTCATAGTTTTATATGTGAATTGCATAATGTTAAATTACTATTAAACAAATGACTGACAAAGTATTTTAGGTTTAGTTTACTTCAGCCATATTCCATATAACTCAGGTATCATACAAAAATAAAAATAGTTTCAAATACAGTCATGACAATAAAAGAATATGACTTTAACAACATTAGTTCAGTTATAGTACACCAACATCTGTTATACTTTGGCACTAGGGGAACACTGAATGACCTGCTGGTTTATGTCCATAAAACTACTCATCTAAGATTACCACAAAGTAAAAGATCTCTCAGCAAAATTATGCAACATTTTAGGTGGACTGTTGCCCCGAACAAGTCAGTGAGCTGAGATTTTTTATTCTAAACATGAGCTACTGTTACAGCAACAGACATGGACTACTGGTGCCCCACACAACAACTCAATGTCCACTATGTGAAGTCTCTCCTGGTGGACATGGCAACCTACCAAATATAAATGGTAAATGGTAGGTTTCTTTGAAAAATACTTTCTTATATCCAGGTTCTTCCTTTTTGCTGCCATCCTCCTCTCCTCCTCGCAGGTCTTCCCAACGCAGGCTTGCCGCTGCTAAAACTAAACAGAGCTCCCTGAAAGGCACAGCCAATCACATTGGCCATATTTGTCACATGACGTAGGACTTCAGTAGAGAACGTAACTTAACTCTTTGTGCTCCGCTGGGTGCAGATCGTTTCTTTCTTTCTATCGGGTTTGTTTTTCTTTACTCGAAGAGATCAAATTATTGGTGGGGACAATTCAACAATCGCTGGATATTGGTGGGGACATGTCCCTTTCGTCCATGCCAAATCTACGCCCTTGATAGAAACAAAAGCACAAGATAAAATGAACAAACAGTGGGTTCACAGTGAATATGCAGATTTGAACAGATGGGTTTTGAGTTGAGAGTTAAACTGGGGGAGAGAACCAATATTTCTTATATCTGGGGGTAGAGAGTTCCACAGCTGATGACACCAAGGCTCTTAACCTGATATGAAGGGAAAACTGTGGAGTTATCTAAAGTGAGTGAGAAATGCTTTGCCTTCAGTAGGTTAAAGGTTAGTGCCAACAGGGAGGGTTTCAGTTTTATCCTCATTGAGCTTAAGAAAATTAGAACTGAACCAGGATTTTAATTCAGATAGGCATTCTGTAAGGGAAGAAGGTGGGAGGGAGGAATCAGGCCTACAGGAGAGATATAACTGGGTGTCATCAGCAAAACAGATCAAATTTGCAGAAAATGGTACCAAGACGGAGGATGTAAATAATGAAGAGAAGAGGGTCGAAGACTGAACCTTGGGGTACACCAGAAGTGACTGGGAATAGACGAGAGCGAACTGATATGAGCCGAATAAACTGGGAGCGGTCAAGGAGATATGACTGGAACCAAGCTAGGGGTGTTTCAGAGACACCAAGAGAGGAAAGTCTGCTTAGAAGGACGGAGTGAGAGATTGTGTCAAAGGCTGAGCTCAAATCCAAAAGGACGAGAATGGTGAGAAGACCAGAGTCAGCTCTGATTAGACGATCATTAGTGTAAAGTAAAGCAGTTTCTGTGCTATGACATGAGTGAAAATCACGTTTAAACCTCTTGTAGATGTTATTATTAACCAGGTGTAAATTAAGTTGAGCTGCAACAGTTTTTTCGAGTATTTTAGAAATGAAGATTAGATTAGAGATCGGAGGGAGGTTGTTAAAGTTATTAGGATCTAAAGAAGTTTTTTTCAGTATAGGAGTGACTGAAGCAATCTTGAATAATGAGGGTACGATGCTGGTGGTGAGTGAAGAGTGAATGACAGCAGAGATGAGTGGGAGTAGGGAAAAGAGGCAGGATTTCACAGAGCCTGTAGGCATAGGGTCATAGGCGGGCTTGGATTTACATATGAACTCAGAAATATCAGATATATCAGGAAGATGAAAAGTGGAAAAACGGCGCAAAATAGAGAAAAGGTTCTGGAGAGGGGGTAGACACAACATTCGAACTGAGTTGCTGATGAATGTTATGAATTTTTGAAGTGAAGAACTGCATCAAGGAGTTACAGGTTTCAGAAGAAATGTGGTGGTAAAGCATTGGGGGGTTGAAGAAGTTTGTTGACAACTGTAAACAGAATCCTTGTGTTACCCTCATATTTACTGATAATACCAGAGTAGAAGCTTTGTTTGGCCTTGTTGATGGAATCTTTTTACTGGAGTACAACAAATATTTTTTTAAAAAACTAAATAAAATAAAAAAATTTTAAAGGAAAGAACAGTCTTCAGTTTATCAGCTATATTACCTTGTGGGATATTTACATGTGTCTTGTCTTGTGTTTTTCAATCCCAAGCACAATGTCTTCTCAGTCTGAAAAGGATCTCTCCTGTCCCGTCTGCCACGACATCTTCAAAGATCCTGTCATCCTGTCATGCAGCCACAGCTTCTGTAAAGACTGTCTGCAGCTGTGCTGGAGAGACAAACAAATAAAATCCTGCCCAATATGCAAGACGATTCCTTTGCTGAATGATCCGCCCCGTAACTTAGCATTAAAGAACCTGTGTGAGGCTTTCTTACTGCAGAGAGATAAAAACCCTTCTGCAGTGTCTGAGCCTCTCTGCAGTCTGCACCATGAGAAACTCAAACTTTTTTGTTTGGATCATCAGCAGCCGGTGTGTGTTGTCTGTCGAGATTCACTAGCACACAAAAACCACAGCTTCAGACCTATTGATGAAACTTCACACGGTCACAGAAAAGAGCTAAAGGAATTGCTGGAACCCTTAAAGGTGTTAAAGATGAACACTGAATACACTAAAGGAGAGTTTGACCAAATAGCAGAAACCATTAAGGTCCAGGCCCAGCAGACAGAAGAGCAAATTCATGAGGAGTTTAAAAAGCTTCAGCTGTTTCTACAAAAGGAAGAAAATGCCAGGATCACTGCTCTGAGGACAGAAGAGAAACAGAAGAGTCAGAGGATGAAGGAGAAGACTGAGGATCTGAACAGGAAAATGGAAACTCTTTCAGAAACAATCAGAGCCACAGAGGAGCAACTGAGAGCTGAAGACGTTGTGTTTCTCCAGAGCTACAAGGCTGTAGTGATCAGAGTCAAGCAGCTCCCCCTGCTGGATGCTCCACAGCTGGACTCAGGAGCTCTGATGGATGTGGCCAAACACCTGGGCAACCTGACCTACAACATCTGGAATAAGATGAAGGAGATGGTCTCCTACACTCCTGTGATTCTGGATCCAAACACAGCTCATCCACAACTCATCATGTCTGACGATCTGACCAGTGTGAGTCTCGGAGGGAGACAGAAGGTTCCTGATAATCCAGAGAGGTGTCACTATTGTGAAATTGTCCTGGGCTCTGAGGGCTTCAACTCAGGGACTCACATTTGGGATGTTGAGGTTGGAGAAGAGGGATTTTGGTACATTGGTGTTGTAAATGAGTCTTATGAGAGAAAGGTACAAGCACGGTCAGGATTCTGGCAATTAAGTTTCCAGGATGAAGAGTACATAGTACAAACAACACCAGATACATATAAAGTTTTGTCAGTAAAGAAGCTGCAGAGGGTCAGAGTTCAGCTGGAGTATGACAGAAGGAAGCTCTCATTTTATGATCTGGATGCCAATGTAACCAGTGTGATCCTGCGTTGTGTGTCTGATAACTGATCAAAAAAAGGTAAAAGAAAGAAAGGCCTCCAAGTAAATAATTTGCCCACTCCAGCTCCTCTCCCACAGGGGAATTGTAGAAAAGGGCAGAGGCAAAAGGGGTACACTGTATTTATAGGGTTGCACCAAAGAAGAAGAAGAAAAGAATGAGGAGGGGCTCTAACTGATAATGAACATAACTACAGGCTTGGAGGTCCTAAAAGTCAGGCATGAAAGGAACAGTTTGGGGGTTTAGGACACATTTTGTGTAATTATAACAATGTGACTTATGACCCTGTTACATTCACCCCCCAAGAATTACACAAAATACTAAAGAGTACACCAAAAAATAAATAAATAAATAATAAAATGTATAAACCCACAATAACAGATACAGTGGCCTCAAACAAATTCACATCACATATACAATGAATTAGATCAGCAACATAGCTTCCTCCAAGGAGGATAAGAGACCTGAGACCCGCTTGGCGCCTAGCAAGATCCCAGGACACACTATAGACAAAATGAGGTGCCATTTACACCACACAAAACAGGCCATAATATCTATGGGCATCACCATCAGACTGCACAGACTGACAAAATACAATCAACTCTGTGCCTCTATTATTCTTTACCAAAAACAATAGCAATGGACAACATACAGCAATAAACAAATTCACACATCGATAACCGCTGCTTGAACAGGTTCAACACCAAGGAGTGTTTCAAGTTGAGCCATTGATTCAATCAAGCGACGAACTGGTTTAATGATTCTACCAAAACGTGTGGTAAGTCCTTGATCCACGTCCACATTTTCGGGTTCAAGAGAATGAAAACTGTGGGACGGGAAAGTAGCAGGGGAGTCTGGGGAGGCTCCATCACCAGCCAGCCCACCAAGATCAGGAACACCCATTATGGGAGGGGTCTCATGAACGCAATCTTCGACCGGGTCAGCGGCGGATTGCTGATGGATCCATGATAGTGTGCGGTCATCACACTCGCCAATGCTGGAGACAGAATCCACAGTACAGGTGGCAGGAAGTACAGCTCCTCTGCCCCCAAAAGACGTCACAGACCCATCCAGGTCAGACTCAGGGGGGCCACTGACAACGCTCACAGCAGGATGTGCAGCATCGTCATTCAATGTTGTGTCCAAGGGCAAAAAGTTAACTTGAAGGAGCAGGTTGCGATGCACCACACGCTCATGACCTTCTTTGTCTCTGATACGGCAGATGTGAAGAGCAGGATCCAAGTCGACTACCGTGTACACAACGGGTTCCCATTTGTCAGAGAGCTTCCTTTTTCCTCTGACTCCCTTGTTTGCCAACAACACCTGGTCCCCTAGTGAAAGAGGCAGACCCTTCACCTTTCTGTTGTACTGGTCAGACTGGTGTCTCTGCTCCATTGTGCTGTGTTCCTGGGCTTGGAGCATGGCAGAGCGCAGGTCATCCATCAGTGACTTGACATAGGTATCATAGTCACAAATGGTGTCATCATGAAGGACATCCCGAAACATGAGGTCAACTGGCAACCTTGGCACCCTCCCAAACATCAGGTAGAATGGCGCAAAGCCGGTGGTCTCGTGTGCTGTACAGTTATACACAAATGTCATGGACTGTATCATCTGCGGCCATTTCTGCTTAGATCTGGGGGGGAGGGACCGTAACATGTTTCCAAGGGTGCGATTAAATCTCTCCGTGGTACCATTACCCATGGGGTGGTATGGTGAAGTGTGAGATTTGGCAACGCCACCCAAAACCAGAAGCTCTGCAAGTAGCTCACTCTCAAAACTAGCTCCCTGGTCAGAGTGAATGCGCTGAGGGAAGCCATACACACAGAAGAATCCATCCCAGAGTTTTTTAGCAACTCTCTTAGCTGTCTGATCCTGGCATTGGAATGCATGTGCTAATTTTGTGAAGTGGTCAGTAATCACAAGGACATCCACAGACTTGTTGTTGCTGTCCTCAGCTGACCAGAAGTCAATGCACACAAGTTCCAGTGGAGCACAGGTCTTAATGCTTTCCAACGGGGCTCTAGCTGCTGGCTCTGGGGTCTTGCTAAGAACACACCTGCGGCAATTTCTCACATGATCGCGCACATCCTTCTCCATATCATACCAGAAGAAACGCTGACGAGCCAAGGAGAGTGTGCGAGGTTGACCTTGATGACCAGCATTGTCGTGTATGCCAGACAGCACCACTTGTTTTAGGGAGTCAGGTACCACAAACTGGAATCTCTTGTGTTTGGTCAGTGGGTCCCTCACAACTCTGTAGAGGACACCATTGAGGAATGTGAGCTTATCCCATTGTTTCAGGAGCCGCAACGTATGTTGGTTCTCATGACAGCGCTCACGTCTGGAGGGTCTGCGCTTACGCTCAACATAGCGGGCTACTCTGGAGATCACAGGATCCCCAGTTTGATGAGACAGGAGATCAGCATGGGACAGTGCATGAGAGACATCACAGTCAGGTGGACTAATGGAGGTCAGGTGACCAGCAAGGGATGTTGCACGCTGGCGAGAAGCAGACTCCCACTCACAGAGGGAAGACATGAGAGAAGACACGTCATCAGTTGACAGAGACACATCAAGCACAGCAGAGGGTGGAGCACTGCGTATCGATTGAGGTTGACAGGTCAAACGGAAGGCATCTTGGACACTAGCATCTTTCACATCACTGACTTGCTCTAGCAGCTCAAAGTAGGGCTCCGACAGGAGGCGCTGGGTCAAAGGCCTCACAAACGGTTCCCTGCTCAGGGTGTCTGCCACGATGTTCAGCTTTCCAGGAACATATTTGATCTCAAAGCAGTATGGTGCAAGCTTAGAGACCCAACGCTGTTCACAGGCATCCAGCTTTGGCTTAGTCAGAATGTATGTGAGAGGATTGTTATCAGTCCAGACAGTGAACCGGTGACCCTTGAGCCAGTGGCAGAACTTATCGCACACAGCCCACTTCAGAGCCAAAAATTCAAGCCGGTGTGCTGGGTATTTGGCCTGACTGCGGCTGAGAGACTTACTAGCAAAGGCTATAGGTCTCGCTCTCTCCTCACCAGCTGGCACCTGGGATAAGACAGCACCCAGCCCATCCATGGAAGCGTCAGTCGAAAGGATGAATGGCCTCTCAAAATCAGGATGTGCCAGCACCGCACAGCTGAGGAGTGCACCTTTGAGTCCCTCAAATGCCTTCTCGCAAGCAGGAGTCCAGTCTTGAGGGGTGAGCTTGCGAAAGGTTCCCGGTTTCCGACTCCCATGGCAGCCTTTAGTCCTCTTCTGACCGGCAGTTAGAGCAAAGAGCGGCTTCGCAATACGAGAGCACCCTGGAATGAAATGCTGGTAAAACATCACCATGCCAAGGAAGGATCTCACTTTCCTCTGAGAAGGGGTGCAACCGTCACCATCCATAAGGTCAGTCTTCTGAAAACTGGCGATAACCCTCACTTTATCCTGATCAACTGAGACACCACCAGCATCCACGACATGACCCAAAAACCTCACAGAGCGTCTGAGAAAGTGACATTTTTTCTGCGCCAGCTTCAGATTGCTGGTCCTCAGGCGGGAGAAAACAATCTCAAGACGTTTTAGGGCCTCCTCTTCTGAAGGTGCAAACACCAGCAGGTCATCAAGATAACACAGGAGGCTGGAAAAGTTCAAGTCACCAAAGATGCTGAGCATCATCCGCATGAAAGATGCTGGGCTGTTGCATAGACCCTGGGGAAGTCTGTTGTACTCATACAGGCCAAGAGGTGTAGTGAAAGCCGTGTACCGTCTGTCAGACTCATGGAGGGGAACGTTGTAGAACCCGGATGTGAGGTCCATGGTGCTGAAGAAAGCATTCCCACCAAGGGCAGCAAGACAGTCAGCCTGATGGGGCAGTGGGTGAGCATCCTTAATGGTTTTGGCATTGAGCCAGCGGAAGTCAGTGCATATCCTCAAGTCACCTGACTTCTTCCAAACCATTACCAGTGGCGAGGCATATTCGCTGGTGGACTTACTGATGATGCCTTTCATCTCCATGTCTGACAGCACCTCTCGCAACTTATGATAGTGAGCCGGTGGTACTCTGCGATAGGGAAGCCTGAAAGGGCGGTCGTCAGTGAGGTGGATACGATGGACAAAGTCTTTCACCTCACCACAGTCCAGTTTGTCTCTAGAGAACACATCTTGGTAAGTCAACACAAGCTCCACCAATTTCCTCTTCCACCCATCTGACACTTCACAGCCCTCAATGTCAATATCAGCCAACCCAGCGTCTTTGAGTAGCTGTGCAGAGTCAGGCACAGAGTCTGGTGAGGGGGGAAAACTGGTATGCTGGTCAGTCAGAGTCTCGCAGAGACCTTGAGTGATGGGCAGGTCCTCCACAGCAATACAAGGAAAGACATCCGCAATCTTAGCATTGCGACGAAGTGTCACAGGGCTCTCTGTTGGGTTAAGGACCTTCATAGGGACCCAACGATCTCCCCACATGGGTGTTATAATGCGCCCCACCATTATGTTCTTTGGAGTGGAACGGGCTGACGTGGGTTCCACAACGACAGTACTTCCTGGAGACACAAGGGCAGAAGGTGGCAGCTTTCCCCAAACTACATATTCTTTTTGTGGCAGGAGAGCGACACTCTTCCGCAACCTGACCGTACCTACTTTATCTGGCAACACAGGAGCAGACCACCGTGAGATACAGCTCAGCAACTGCAGGAAGTCTTCACAATCAGTGCCAGTGTAATCGGAGTTAATAAGCTCCCAGTACTTTGTATCTGCCTTCATTTTCTGAATGATGGGCCGGATCACATTGCTCCCCACGATGAGTTCATCTTTTTGCCCAGGAACCACAAATGTTGGCACAAGAAATCTAGTCCCATATACTTCAATGTCCAAATCATAGATGCATTTCGGTTGTGTGAGAAGGCCACCGCAACCAACCAGCACCACATTTTCAGGGGCATGTTGCGGAATCAGAGCAACACCAGCGGCTCTTAGCTTGCTATCAGCCTCTTCACTTAGTGTGCATGACATACTTCCTGAATCAAGCATGCCTGTCAGGGAACACCGGCCACTGACCGACACTGGAATGTAAAACAACTCACTAGCCCTGCCAACTCTTTGTGAACCGATAATAACATTCTTCTCATCAGAGAGGCTACTACAGCAGTTAACATATATGGCTTCTGGGTCTGTTGCATTTGTGAGGGTTTCATCAACACTGCCCATGCTACCCCTCTCGTTACATGGGCTGTCTAGTTTAAAGCAGCATTGGTGGGAGGAGGGACTGAAATGCTTGGTTTCTGGCGCAACTGTGGGCATTCACGCCTCATGTGTCCAGGGTCAAAGCAGCTGTGGCATAGCTTGTACAGCCTACAATGCACATGGGTTGTGTGTTCATGTGAGTCACACACTCTGCACGAAGCACGGTGAGCACTGCGGTGCCCATGGGAATGACCTGTGGGTTGTGGGAACCTAGGACCAGTGGCTAGTGATGCAGTGCACATAGACAGAACCTTGTCAAACAGTGCTACCATCTGTTGAACAGCTGGCTCAGCTGGAGGAGGGCCGGAAACTGGCAAAGATGGGGGCATGACATGAGGAGTCAAAGGAGGACAAGCAGAGGGCTGCTGCACACTTACCATGCCATCAGAAGAGAGGGGCTGACATGTGGCTGCAGAGGAGACAGAGGGCATAGGGTACGAAGCTGGCTCATGTGTTACTGGGACTGCTTGAGCACCGCTGGAGTGGGGCTGGCTGTTAACAGCAACAGGGCTCTGATGTGGGATGGACAGACATGCTGTATTATGAGACAAAACACTAGACTGTCTCATTTTCCTCACATAGTTGTCCAGACGGCTCTGAACCTCAGCTGCAGTCCACTCCTCAGGGGCCTTCAGTTGAAAAGACAATGCAAGACTGTGGTCAGGACAGTGATTAATGAACATTGAAACAACCTCACTACTGGGGTCCTCTACCAGCTTGCCGCGCCTGCGGAGACACTCATCAGCAGCGTCAATAGACTTGTTCAACCGGATCCAGTAATCCATGGCGTTCTCACCTGGACGTGGCACAGTACTGTAGAAATCTTTCATGGGCAGGCTGGAATATGTCAAGTCGCTGAAGTTAGACCTCAGTATGTCAAACACAGCAGTAATAAGATCCTTCCGATTCAACTCAGGGCGGCAACGAAGTGACACCTTGACCACATCTCTGGCTTTGCCAGTCAGTCTAGACATTAATATGGCAAACATTTCTTCATCTGTGTCACAGCTGATTCTGTGCAGATAACATCTCATCATGTCCTCCCATTCACCGATGGGAAATAGATCTGTGTTGTCACCCTTGAAGTATGGTGGAGCTTTGGTGTCTGACTGAACAATAACCTTCAGCTGGGACTGGTCATTGCAGCTCGAGGGCACATTCTGAGGAGACTGTGGCTGGGTGGGGGCTGGCTGGTGCATAGAGTTAAGAGAGGATGTGATATTTTCCCCAATTTGCTTTGCTAAGTCAGTAATCAAGCTGCTCAACATGTCACTAGTGACAGCCTGGGTGTGTGTTTGGCGTTCGCAAGCAGCTGGTGTGGAGCTAGCTTCTGGCATTAATGGTGAGTGCATCACTGACTGGTCTACAGTGTGGGCACCAATACCGGGGACTACTGGCCTACCCCTCCCAAAACACTTTGGAGCAATCTGATGACCCCTCCCCAAACCAAAGGTCATATTACTCCCCGCAGAGAACAGATCAGGCATAGCGCTATCCACAGTTTCCTCACCTAACATGTTGGTCCAAGTGAGATATCACTATTTAACAGCAAAAAAAAAAAAAAAATGAGCCTAACCCCCACACACAATTATGCAAAACTTCACAAAACAATGAAATGTGGGGAGAGAAAAAAAACATCAAAGAATCAAAACACCATAGAAAATAAAATAAAATGTTTTTTTTTTTTTCAATTAAAACAGGCTGTAAAAGCCAATATCAATAGAAAAAAAATAAATTACAATCCGTGCCTGCATAATTTGAGGCAACAATATGAAACAGTGACAGAAATGATCACCAACGTATTTGCCCTTTAAGTTCACACGTGACAGAGATGCCTGCAAGCCAAATTGCGGGGCATCGATCTCACGCAAGCGATATAAAAACCTGTGAGTCAAAGCGCAGGGCACAGGACCCTGGCACGCAGCTGCGGAGAGGAGGCGGGAAAACAGCGGCAGCAGAAGGAGGAGGGGTGGATCGCGGATTGGCGATGTGACTGGTCACGGCACCAAGTGTAACCGGTGTGATCCTGCGTTGTGTGTCTGATAACTGATCAAAAAAAGGTAAAAGAAAGAAAGGCCTCCAAGTAAATAATTTGCCCACTCCAGCTCCTCTCCCACAGGGGAATTGTAGAAAAGGGCAGAGGCAAAAGGGGTACACTGTATTTATAGGGTTGCACCAAAGAAGAAGAAGAAAAGAATGAGGAGGGGCTCTAACTGATAATGAACATAACTACAGGCTTGGAGGTCCTAAAAGTCAGGCATGAAAGGAACAGTTTGGGGGTTTAGGACACATTTTGTGTAATTATAACAATGTGACTTATGACCCTGTTACACCAACACACTCATACACACCTTCAAACACAATTTCACTGAGAAGCTGTTTCCTTATCTTTTTACTAAGAAAGACCCACTGAAGATATTACCAGTGATCTTGAAAGTGGACGAGCATATAACTCCTCTATCAACAGGTTTTTGGTCTCATTTTTAAACCAGTAAAAAGTCCTAGCATTAATAGTTGCAAGATACTAAGAAAGAGCAAATGCTTTCACAGATTTTTCACTTATTCATTGTTTGTCCTATTTTAAGATCTGATTTCTGAATGATTCTTTTTTCTTTTTCTAGCTACTAGGAAATAAATTTGCCGCTTGAGAAAAACTATCATGGTTTTTTGTCCTAAAGTTAAAATCTGACCTGTTGTACAAGATATAAACGATTGATCAAGTCTGAGCTGCAGTTTTGTATTTGAAGTTCTTGTTTCTTTTACAACATGAAGATACCATTACAGAAATATTCAGCTACGGTATTTTCTGCTGAGATTTGAATTTTAACAATATAATATAAAATACACCCAACAAACTCACATACACAACTTTATCTGGGAATAAGGAAAAAAAAAACAACCCAGACATGAACATAAGCATGAGGAGCGTCTAAAGAACAGCAGGGGGCGCTCTTCAACCATTAAATGTAGCTGACTATAATAAATCAGGTGGTTCTCCTACTCTATACCTTTACTGTAAAAAGTCAATCCATAAATTGAATAAATAAATTAAATATATAATGGTATATGCCTAGCAAGCACTGAGTTTAAAGCCTCCACAATTATTTTAAAAAGTGATTTTGCCAAACTTGAAAATTGAAAACAAAAAAATGTCAGTTTTATTAAACTGCTAAACTGTCTTCAATAATCTGTTGTTTGTAAAGACTTTTATTTTTGGCCTCTTCAGCTCAACTTCAACTTTTTGTTTTCTGTCAAGAAGACTGTCAGCTGTTCACTTGTGCTGGGCTCTGAGGGCTTTGACTCAGAGATTGTGATCTTGAAGTCAGAAATGATGAGGACTGAACCCTTGGCCTGGTGACAGGTCTTGTCTAAGAAAGGGACAAACACAGACTGGATTCTGGGAAATATATTTGTTTGAAGGAACTAACGCGGCAGCCTCTTCATCACTTCCATGTAAAGTTGTTTCAGTGAAGAAGGTCCAGAGGGTGGGAGGTTAGCTGGACTGTAACAGAGAGATGCTCTCATTCTTTGATGTGAACATTAACACACACCTACATGCCTTCAAGCTCAGTTTCACAGAGAAGTTGTTTCCACACTGTTGTGATTGAAAATGTTTGATTTATTTTACTAAATTAGGTGGTTATAATCATTTTCATACATTTACTGCAAATGTGCTCATAATGAGTTGGCGCTCAGTCTTCTGAAGGTCATAAGCTTTGTTCGGCTTTACTGTCCGGACTGATATATTGTAGGAAATGACTTAGAGTGCAGAGGGGTAATTGCAAACACGCTTACACACATAGATTATGATTAGAATAAGTCTTTGGGTCAGAGAGTTCTGAATATGATATTCTAAACCAACTTTGAATCACTAGAAGAACAATGGATAATAGCATTAGATTATCAAGGCTAGGCAGAGAGGTGTTTCGCTTTTCTGTCTCTTACAGAGGAGGGAGCAGATACCAGACGAGGTCATGGAGATATGAGGATGCTTCGGAGCAGACACCAAGACTGCGTCCATGCGGGAGGAAGTTAGCTGTTATAATCGATGTTTTTGTCTCACTATATAATGTTGTACAGCCCGTTTGAGGGTCATCCTTTTTGTGGAACATGCTGTTGGTTCACATAGAAGTCCTCAGCGCTGTGTAAACTTTCAACTGCAAAAAGCAAAATAAATCCTTTTTAAAGAGACATACCTTTTTTCTGAGATTCCTTCCAAAAAGTATGAACACAACAATACACTGAAACCAAAGCATGAACCACAGAAGAAATCACCCCTCCCTCAGAGTCTCATAACCCCTTTATCATCAGGTTTTGGGTTTGGTTTCAAAACAAGCAAAACTTTGCTTCATTCTTCTCAGGAGAAAACAGAAATATAACATGTTCCTTCACACTGAAATACAGCACTGTGTCAGGCATACAAGAAGCACACCGGGTGGTGGAGATATGAACATATGCATAAAGGCCGTGACTATGATAATTGTTTGATATCTTCTGTCTTTGATATTTACTGCTGAAATCTGATTTTTTTAAAAACAAACGATGGGACTAATTATACTAATATATTTTAGGATAGAATTGTGCAAAAGTCTTAAGCGACTGAACATTTTATTAGATTTTGCTGGGAAGATAATTGGCACATATTATTAAAACATTTACAAACATCTCTGTAGATACAGCATATAAAGTAAAGACAGCTTTTTAAAAAAATAATTCTCATTAGCTTGAAAGTCAGTATGATCTCACACTGCTTCAGTAATGTTGCTGTTTTAATTTTTAAATGTGGAATTTTAAGCTTTAACTAAACAAATTTGAAGTAATTACGTCCATATATATCAGACTGTTGTTTAAAAAAAGTGCCCGAAGATACAATTTATTTATACTATGCTGTCTGTTATGTGCAAACACACCTCTGGGCCATCCCTTGAGTTAGGGGACTTTTTTATGCTTGAATAAATAATTTACGATTTGTCACAATGAGGAACATTTTGGATTTTATGTCTTTCATCTATTTTTTATTCAAAAAAGAAAAGAAAAAAAGAAAACTGAGGTCAGAGCAGTGAAAAATTGCTGATTGACCAGATTAAGGAAAACATAACATGAGACAGCTGCACAATAAAAGCATAAAAACCCCACAGTGCTTGGGTTGTGTTACTTTGCTTAACAAAGAACAAAGTACATTATCAGATATATCCAATAAAAGCTGATTTTTACAAAACACCTAAATTAAGCTGCAGTGTTTTTTAAACTGATCAATAACACAATACAAATAGTCTGTTACAACAAGGTTAAACAGCTGATTTCAGACAACAAGAAAAAAAAAATCATTTTGTCTCAATCCCTTATTGACCCTAGAACTGAAGCTTTGAGTCTCCAACAGGAGGAGCTACTCACTGTAGCGACCTCTTTTTACATAAACAATCAGTCAAAAGATGTTTTCATGCTGTGGTAAACAAAGTACAAAAACAATACAATTATTATAAAAAGAAGAAATCAAAACTGTACAATAGGGAAGCATTAAAATGAAATTTAAAAATAGAGACTAACAGTTTAACTAATCCAAACATATTTACCAGCGTATTTCATTCTTGTGCAGATTCATTTACAGAGGAACTGCAGGCATCATGAAAAGCAAATTAAACATCAGGAGAAAAGTGTAACAAGCACAAGCAGAAATTATTTGATTTGACTAAACAATTCATCCACATTTGAGTAAACTTTAAAACAATGCAAAAATCCCGTCCTGCTGATATTAAGCTGCACAGAAAACAAAAGCTGTAAAAATAACATAATTTTGTCCATCTGTGGGATTTAGAGCATAAATGCACCAAAATAAGTGTTATTTTGTACAATCTTTGAGATATTGTTTACAGTCACAAAAATTCTGTCATGTTCATTAAGATGAAAAATTCCACTCAGAAAACTGTCTGATCCGCTTTCTTTGCTCGCTGTGGGGTGTTTTCTCGATTGCAAGAGTGGTACGTTTTTTAAAGACTTTTTGCTGGAAAGTGTAACAGAGTGCTGAAACACACCACTGTCACTGAAGGGAACTTTGGAGTAAACAAAGTAATTTCCCTCCTTCGGAATGATAAGCCCTCCATCTTTGTCGATCATTCCCTGTAGAGGAGGGTCAGATACTTTCCGGCGCATCACTGCCTTTTCATGAAGTGCAGCTGATCCAGCTGTAGAGATTAAGAAAAAAAACACACATAAATAGACAGTTTGTCACTGTACTGGGTCGTGTGACCCAGTGTGTGGGTTTTAATGTATTCATTCAATTTTATATATATAGCGCCAAATCACAACAACAGTCGCCTCAAGGTGCTTTATATTGTACAGTAGATCGTACAATAACAGATACAGAGAAAAACACATCATTCATATGACCCCCTATGAGCAAGCACTTTGGCGACAGTGGGAAGGAAAAACTCCCTTTTAACAGGAAGAAACCTCCAGCAGAACCAGGCTCAGGGAGGGGCGGGGCCATCTGCTGCGACCGGTTGGGGTGAGAGAAGGAAGACAGGATAAAGACATGCTGTGGAAGAGAGACAGAGGTTAATAACAGATATGATTCAATGCAGAGAGGTCTGTTAACACATAGTGAGTGAGAAAGGTGACTGGAAAGGAAAAACTCAATGCATCATGGGAATCTCCCGGCAGCCTACGTTTATTGCAGCATAACTAAGGGAGGATTCAGGGTCACCTGGTCCAGCCCTAACTATATGCTTTAGCAAAAACGAAAGTTTGAAGCCTAATCTTAAAAGTAAAGATAGTGTCTGTCTCCTGAATCCAAACTGGAAGCTGGTTCCACAGAAGAGGGGCCTGAAAACTGAAGGCTCTGCCTCCCATTCTACTTTTAAATACTCTAGGAACAACAAGTAGGCCTGCAGAGCGAGAGCGAAGCGCTCTAATAGGGTGATATGGTACTACAAGGTTATTAAGATAAGATGGGGCCTGATTATTTAAGACCTTGTATGTGAGGAGCAGGATTTTGAATTCAATTCTGGATTTAACAGGAAGCCAATGAAGGGAAGCCAGGACAGGAGAAATATGCTCTCTCTTTTTAGTCCCTGTCAGGACTCTTGCTGCAGCATTTTAAATTAACTGAAGGCTTATCAGTGAGTTTTTAGGACTTCCTGATAATAATGAATTACAGTCGTCCAGCCTGGAAGTAATAAATGCATGAACTAGTTTTTCAGCGTCACTAAGAGACAGGATATTTCTAATTTTAGAGATGTTGCGCAAATGGAAGAAAGCAGTCTTACATATTTGTTTAATATTTAATATGTGCGTTGAAGGACATGTCCTGGTCAAAAATGACTCCAAGGTTCCTCACAGCGTTACTGGAGGCCAAGGTAATGCCATCCACAGTAAGAATCTGGTTAGATACCATATTTCTAAAGATTTTCAGGGCCGAGTACAATGACCTCAGTTTGATCTGAATTAAGAAGCAGAAAGTTAGCGGCCATCCAGGTCTTTATGTCTTTAAGACATTCCTGCAGTTTAACTAATTGGTGTGTGTTATCTGGCTTCAGATAGAGCTGGGTGTCATCTGCATAGCAGTGAAAATGTATACTATGTCTTCTAATGATACTGCCTAGGGCAGGGGTCGCATGTGGCTCTTTAGTCCTTATAGTGCTGCGCCGCGTGGTTTGAGAAAATAAATTAGTAATAAGTATTTAGCTGAAGTGTATTTTATTTATGTTAGTTCTTTTTTTTAAACTTGTAGTTCTAAATTGGAAGATTATTGTGATATTGAAATATAAAAATAAAATTATATTCTATTATTTTTTCCTCGCTCAAAATAAGCGTCACACTCGCGGAAGCCGGTGTACCCGCCGAAACGCCGTGCATTTATCGAGACTTTCAACCCAGGTAGGCCAGTTATGGATCTTCGGATCCACATTATGTCAGCAGCCCCACTGTGAACTATGTTAAAAACAAACGCCGCTCACGCCTGACAGATGAAAGATTCCAGTCCTGCTGTTCAGAGGTTCAGGAGCTTTTCAGCTCACAGCCCGACACATACCAACAACAACACAACAGCATAGATGGCACAGATGTTAAGGCGGCGAGCCGTGATTGCGGGTGCCGCTCAGGTGCGTCCGCCTCCCCTGCAGCGGCGCTGCAGACCAAGCCCCGCCACACACATTAACCAGGTTAGATACATATTTAGGAAGAATTTTCAAATATCTATTTTTCTTTTTTCAGCAGCATGGTGCTTTTCTTTTAAATTATTTTTTAAAAGTCAGGTCAAGGCTCCAAAAGGGATATAAGGGTGGCAGCTCACAACAGTTTTTGTTTGCTGGATCATTTTAGTTCAGCTTTCCTTTTGTTATATTTCTTTAACAGTTCAAAATGTGTTAATTACATAAATAAAATATTATTTCCTCTGGAGCACTTCATGGATTTCATAAGCAACACACCTTAGTTGTTCACACAAAGCATAAATGTAAAAAACAATATATACAGTGTTATCTTCATTTTAGATGTTAAAAAGTATTTGCGGCTCCCAGTGTTTTCTTTTTCGTGGGAACTGGGTCCAAATGGCTCTTTGGGTCCTAAAGGTTGCTGACCCCTGGCCTAGGGGAAGCATGTATAATGTAAACAGAATTGGTCTTAGCACTGAACCCTGCGGAATACCATAATTGACCTTAGTGTGTGAAGAGGACTCTATTTACATGTACAAATTGGAGTCTATTAGATAGATATAATACAAACCACTGCAGCACTGTACCTGTAATACCTACAGCGTGCTCTAATCGCTCTAATAGGATATTATGGTCAAGAGTATCAAATGCTGCACTAAGGTCTAGCAGGACAAGCACAGAGATGACTCCACTGTCAGAGGCCATAAGAAGATCATTTGTAACCTTCACTAAAGCTGTTTCTGTGCTGTGATGAACTCTGAAACCTGACTGAAACTCTTCAAATAAACCATTCCTCTGCAGATGATCTGTTAGCTGTTTGACAACTACTCTTTCAAGGATGTTTGATATGAAAGGAAGGTTGGAGATTGGCCTATAATTAGCTAAGACTGCTGGGTCTAGAGCTGCTCTGCTCTGTGTTGGTACAGGGCATTGAAGATGATAACAGTGGGTGGATTAGATACTTAAACTTACAGCGCTTTCAGAAAGACATCTACTGTGATAAAGTCTACTCCCCACTGCTGTGTAATCAATTATTGTAAATGTTATCAGGAAATGATCAGACAGGAGAGGGTTTTCAGGAAACACTGTTAACAATTGTTGAAACAAGATCTAGAGTGTGATTAAAGTGGTGGGTGGGTTCTTTTACATTTTGAGAGAAGCCAATTGAGTCTAATAACAGATTAAATGCCATGTTGAGGTGTCATTTTTAGCATCTACATGAATGTTGAAATCACCCACAATAATTATTTTATCTGAGCTGAGAACTAAATCAGATAAAAAGTCTGAGAAATCAGACAGAAACTCTGTGTAAGGCCCAGGTGGACGATAGATGATAACAAGTAAGACTGGTTTCTGAGTCTTACAGCTGGGGTGGACAAGGCTAAGCATCAGGCTAGCTACGGGTGAATCAAGGGTGCGATGCAGAGTATCCAATTCAGTAATCCTGGCCTCCAGAGCTGCACATATGCTACATTTGTTACAAGTGTCATTACTACTAAAAGAGACCAGGGAGTAACTAAACATCTGACACAATCAGCAGGAAAGTGCAGAAAAGACAGGTGAAGTAGCCATGGTGCTAGCGAGTCGGCTACGAGCTAAGCTAAGCTAGCGAAACAGTAAAGACAGTGAGTAAATACTTTGGCTATAAATTCGGTAGTGAGCACACAGAAAGTGTGCTTCAGATGAAGCACGTGAAGATTGTATTATGAAAAAGAATGTAAAAGTTTTAAATTAAATTGCTAAGCAGATAAGCTACTCAAAAACACCACTGTCTGTGTTTAAACAGGAACAGGAAGTGCCATGGCATCATTTTGTATTCACTGGTGTTCTAGTTTCAGTTTAGCTAGTGATGTGTCCTGTATGTCGAAGCTTCGAAGCGTGTGTCGGGTAATCTCGGGGGAGTTTTTTGTGAAGCGCGTATCGAGGCTTGCGTTGATTACGTATGCAGTGACGTTAGAGGCCTCGCGGGCAGTCCGTACCATGTGACTGATTCAGGAAGTGGCTCGCCGGTTCGCGGCGCCAGATGCAAAATAAAATGGGCAGCAAAACACAGCTGATTTCCCCATGACATTGTGTTGTGGAATTGGATTTCGTACGTGCTACATAGTTACTTGAGCATTTCTTCTTCGATGGAACCAGCAAGGAAGATTTTTTTTAAATCTCATCTCTCCTAATAAAGTGTGCACACAGTAATAAATGTCACAAATGATAAGTACCATAATATAAATGAACAACACTGCAGATCCTATAATCTGATTTCTGTCTTTTAGTTTATTAAAAAGTGAAGCACCACACATTAGTTTGTGTTATTTCCCAGATGTACATAAGCATGATTACACAGTTACACAATCATACCAAAACTCTGTCCTGATAGTTTCCACTTTCTCTTTTGTATGAGACATACTGAGACAATATTCGGGATAAATAAACATGAAAACCATTTATTTATTCAGTTTAGAGGTTTTTACATCACATCATTATAACCAAAGGGCCTGTTTCACTTGAATCATCCACTTGATGGCGCAGTAGAGCAAATGAATCATCACAATGCTTCGAACCATGAGTCGACGAGTTGGATGGAAAGCTTCAGTTCATCATGAGGCTTCATCTCACCATCAATAGGTTTAGCTTATCTAGTTAATTTCCAGGTTGCTGTTTAGGCCTTTGTTTCTTAATTCCTTTTGTCAACTCCCCCTGTACTCAGTCTCACTGGTTCATGCACTTACCTGACATGTGTCATCAGTGGCGATCCTAGCCTGTTTGGCGCCCTGGGCGAACACTCCCTCTGGCGCCCCTTCTCCCCCCCCCCCCCCCACACACACACACACAGACAAAACATATTAATGATTGTACATTAACATAAAGCTGTTGTACACACACACATATGAAGAGAGAGAGAGTATGCATAGTATGCAAACAGCTACCAAACAGCCATCATAATTTGTCATACAATGAGAACAGGACAAATCAACAACTGACAATGACTAATTAATATTAAAATCTGTAACATAATGTATTGTTTGGAGTTTAGTCTGTTACTGTTGCTATTTTTACCATTTCTTCTTGGAGCAACTGTAACGCACATAATTTCCTTAGGGATTAATAAAGTTTTCTGATTCTGATTCTGATTGTTTCAGGATGACCTGCCATTATCCAATCACACATCTGCTTACCTGTATCTTTTGCTCGTTTCTCCTCCTCTTCTTTTCTCTTTTTTCTAAACTGAGCACCTGATGGCTTTGAACTTTTCTTGTCCATCTTCCATTGGTTTTAATTTTGCACTCCAGTATGAACACAAATCCCCCAACCCGAGGATCACCACAACATAACCTAACAGACCTACACCTTAGTTCACAGATTCACTTTGTCTAAGGTGCATTTCTGGGATTTCACACAACCCAGGATTCAAATCATGAATCCATAATGGGCTTGGATTTACAACATTATGAATGAAATGTGCTCTATTTAGAAGCCCCTCCCCTTTCGACGGGTCATGTGTGAGACTTTAAATCATCAAACTGTAAATTTTAAATTGTTATTGATCCCTTTACCCCGAGTCCTAAAGTGTATATTTATTTTCTTACTCTTCTTATATATATTGTTGGTTTACTTGCACTGCTGTAACTGGAGCCTCGTCGTCTCGTCTCTCTATGTACTGGACTTATGTAGCGGAGATGACAATAAAGTTTACTTTGACTTCAGCAGCAAGCAGGTGCACCGAGGGCTCTCGCGCTCACTTTTCGCGTACAGAATTTCAAAAAAACATCGGTGCAAATTATAAGTTTGTATCATGATGTCTGGTGTTTTCGTGTTCGTTTGTTTGTTTTTATTTTGTTTTATTTTGCGAGTTGGTTATTAGACGCTGCTCCAGCCACCAGAGAATCCCCCGCCGCCCCGCCCTCTCCTCCTTGTGCCGCAAGCAGCAGGTGCACCTCGCAAATGGAGGGCGCCCTTACTCCCAGCAAATGGGCGATAGAAAACCGATTGGTGCCTGTGCCATTCACAATATGCGCTGGCTGACGTCGGGGCAGCATGAGTACAAGCATTTTTTTTTTTTTTTTTGCCGATGCCCGTGATGCCGCCCCCACCACGATGCCGCCCCGGGCAACCGCCCGTGTCGCCCGTATCTAAAACCGCTACTGATTAGGGGTACTAAATGAGATGAGAGCTAAATTTAAGCAGAAAGTGGTTAAGTTAGTACACTGGTCAAATGTCCTGTGAATAAACTACAATTCCTTAACGAGTGAACTGAGTTTGTTTCTCCTTAAAACAAATGCAGGTTTGGCTGGGCACCACCAACAGAACCAGCTTAGGCAGCATAATAACAGAACTTACATTAACATTAGTGTAATTGATCCTGATGTTTGTGCGGGACTGTAAAGTGATATTCATTCATCCATCTCTAACTTCCTTTTTTCTATTTCCGTTTTCTTTTTTTCTAATTTGTTTTCCTTTTTCCTATTTCTATTGTGTTTTGTGTGCTTTTTTGAGTTTTTCTATTTGCTTTTGCTGTCTTGAGTTGCAGTTGTGTGTGGACCCTCAGGGCCACCATATCCATATTCATGTGGGTGTCAAATTACATTCACCGTGACACTTTCACTTTCTGAACTATGTATTTAGATTCTTTGTTAGAAAAGAGAGGAAGTTCAACGACAGAAGGATACGGGGAACACTGAAATACAGTTAATATCAGGATACTGACACTTCAACACGATGCTGCTGATTCCATGTTACAAACAGAAGTTTTACAGAAGTCACAGCTAAAAGTGAAAGTAAGTTTGAAGAAACTTCTTGAGTGGACGTCTCATTGTTTTCATTGTTGTCACTCAAGGACAAAATGTCTTCTCAGTCGGAAAAGGATCTCTCCTGTCCCGTCTGCCACGACATCTATAGAGATCCTGTCATCCTGTCATGCAGCCACAGCTTCTGTAATAACTGTCTGCAGCTGTGGTGGAGAGAAAGAGAAATAAAAACCTGCCCACTTTGTAAGAAGATAAACCTGTCAAATGATCTGACCTGTAACTTGGTGTTAAAGAACCTGTGTGAGGCTTTCTTACTGCAGAGAGATAAAAAAGCTTCTGCAGTGTCTGAGCCTCTCTGCAGTCTGCACAATGAGAAACTCAGACTTTTTTGTTTGGATCATCAGCAGCCGGTGTGTCTCATCTGTCGAGATTCAAAAGCACACAAAGACCACAGATTCAACCCAATTGAAGAAGCCGCCCAGGATCACAGAGAGGAGCTTCAGAAATACCTGAAGCCCTTACAAGATAAACTGAAGGTGTTTGAACAAGTCAAAGGAAACTTTGATCAAACAGCAGAACATATAAAGGTCCAGGCACAGCAGACAGAGAAGCAGATAAAGGAGGAGTTTAAAAAGCTTCAGCAGTTTCTACAAAATGAAGAGAAGGCCAGGCTGGCTGCTCTGAGGCAGGAAGAAGAGCAGAAGTTAAGAAAAATGGAGGAGAAGATTGAGTCTCTGTGTAAAGAGATAAAAACTCTTTCAGAAACAATCAGAGCCACAGAGGAGCAACTGAGAGCTGAAGACGTCTCATTCCTCCACAACTACAAGGTTTCAGTGATCAGAGTCAAGCAGCGCCCCCTGCTGGATGCTCCACAGCTGGTCTCAGGAGCTCTGATAGATGTGGCCAAACACCTGGGCAACCTGACCTACAACATCTGGAATAAGATGAAGGAGATGGTCTCCTACACTCCTGTGATTCTGGATCCAAACACAGCTCATCCACAACTCATCATGTCTGACGATCTGACCAGTGTGAGTCTTGGAGGGAGACAGAAGGTTCCTGATAATCCAGAGAGGTTTGACAATGATAAAGTTGTCCTGGGCTCTGAGGGCTTCGACTCAGGGACTCACATTTGGGATGTTGAGGTTGGAGAAGAGGGATTTTGGGCCTTTGGTGTTATAAATGAGTCTTTTGAGAGAAAGGTAGAAGCACTGTCAGGTTTCTGGCAATTATGTTTCCATGATGAAAAGTACATAGTACAAACAACACCAGATACAGGTACATTTGTGTCAGTAAAGAAGCTGCAGAGGGTCAGAGTTCACCTGGAGTATGACAGAGGGAAGCTCTCATTCTTTGATCTGGATGCCAACACACTCATACACACCTTCGAACACAATTTCACTGAGAAGCTGTTTCCTTATGTTGAGACTGAGAAGAAACCACTGAAGATATTACCAGTGGTCTTGAAAGTGGACGAGCATATAACTCCTCTATCAACAGATTTTTGGCCTCATTTTGAAACCAGTAAAAAGTCCTAGCATAAATAGTTCCAAGATACTAAGAAAGAGCAAAAAAAGAATCCACACACATCCTCCTCATCCTGTACATATTTGTTTCCAGGCAGTTCTTGTTTCTTTAACAACATGAAGATACAGTTACAGAAATATTCAGCTACGGTATTTGCTGCTGAGATTTTAACAATATAATATAAAATACACCCAACAAACTCACATACACAACTTTATCTGGGAATAAGAAAAATAAACAGACATGGATACAAGCGTGAGGAGTGTCTACAGAACAGCAGGGGGCGCTCTTCAACCATTAGATGCAGCTGAATATAATAATGAAGGTGGTTCCACCTACCACCTACAACTTTCAACTTTTTGTTTTCCTTTCTAAGAAGACTGTCAGCTGTTCACTTGTGCTGGGCTCTGAGTGCTTTGACTCAGAGATTGTGATCTTCAAGTCAGAAATGATGAGGACTGAACCCTTGGCCTGGTGACGGGGTCTTGTCTAAGAAAGGGACAAACACAGACTGGATTCTGGGAAATATATTTGTTTGAAGGAACTAACGCAGCAGCCTCTTCATCACTTCCATGTAAAGTTGTTTCAGTGAAGAAGGTCCAGAGGGTGGGAGGTTAGCTGGACTGTAACAGAGAGATGCTCTCATTCTTTGACGTGAACATTAACACACACCTACATGCCTTCAAGCTCAGTTTCACAGAGAAGTTGTTTCCACACTGTTGTGATTGAAAATGTTTGATTTATTTTACTAAATTAGGTGTTTATAATCATTTTCATACATTTACTGCAAATGTGCTCATAATGAGTTGGCGCTCAGTCTTCTGAAGGTCATAAGCTTTGTTCGGCTTTACTGTCCGGACTGATATATTGTAGGAAATGACTTAGAGTGCAGAGGGGTAATTGCAAACACGCTTACACACATAGATTATGATTAGAATAAGTCTTTGGGTCAGAGAGTTCTGAATATGATTTTCTAAACCAACTTTGAATCACTAGAAGAACAATGGATAATAGCATTAGATTATCAAGGCTAGGCAGAGAGGTGTTTCGCTTTTCTGTCTCTTACAGAGGAGGGAGCAGATACCAGACGAGGTCATGGAGATATGAGGATGCTTCGGAGCAGACACCAAGACTGCGTCCATGCGGGAGGAAGTTAGCTGTTATAATCGATGTTTTTGTCTCACTATATAATGTTGTACAGCCCGTTTGATGGTCATCCTTTTTGTCAAACATGCTGTTGGTTCACATAGAAGTCCTCAGCGCTGTGTAAACTTTCAACTGCAAAAAGCAAAATAAATCCTTTTTAAAGAGACATACCTTTTTTCTGAGATTCCTTCCAAAAAGTATGAACACAACAATACACTGAAACCAAAGCATGAACCACAGAAGAAATCACCCCTCACTCAAAGAGTCTCATGACCCCTTTATCATCAGGTTATGGGTTTGGTTTCAAAACCAGCAAAACGTTGCTTCATTCTTCTCAGGAGAAAACAGAAATATAACATGTTCCTTCACACTGAAATACATCACTGTGTCAGGTATACAAGAAGCACACCGGGTGGTGGAGATATGAACATATGCATATAGGCCGTGATTATGATAATTGTTTGATATTTTCTGTCTTTAGTGCTGAAATCTTTTTTTTTTTTTTAAATGATGGGACTAATTATAGTAACACATTTTAGGATAGAATTGTGCAAAAGTCTTGAGCCACTACACATTTTATTATATTTTTCTGGGAAAATAAGTGTCACATATCATTAAACCATTTACAAACATCTCTGTAGATACAGCATATAAGGCAGAGACAGCTTTTTGAAAGAAAAAAAAAATTCTCATTGGTTTGAAAGTCAGTATGATCTCACACTGCTTCAGTAATGTTGCTGCTGCTATTTTAATTTTTAACAGTGGAATTTTAAGGTTTAACTAAATAAACTGGAAGTAATTATGTCCTTATATATCAGACCGTCGTTTAAAAAAGTTCCCGAAGATACAATTTATTTATACTTATCTATACTATGTTGTCTGTTATGTGCAAACACACCTCTGGGCCATCGCTTGAGTTAGGGGACTTTTTTATGCTTGAATAAATAATTTACGATTTGTCACAATGAGGAACATTTCAGATTTTATGTCTTTCATCTATTTTTTATTTGAAAGTGAAAAGAAAAAAAAACGGAGGTCTGAGCAGTGAAAAACTGAAGATTCATCACATTAAGGAAAACTTGAGACAGCTGCACAATAAAAGCATAAAAACCCCACAGTGACCCAGGACACGCTGGAGAGATCTCTCCAGCGTGTCCTGGGTCTGCCTTGGTGTTCCCCTGTATAAGGTGGAGGAGGTGCCTGGGGAGAGGGAGGTCTGGGCTTCTCTGCTTGGGCTGCTGCCCCCGCGACCCAGCCCTGGATAAGCGGAAGAAGATGGATGGATGGATGGATCCTGTTTAATTTCTTTTTTTCCCCAAACATGTATCCTACCTTTACCGCATCTTTTAAACTTGTATCCTGTTGTTAACATATATCTTACATTCAACATTACCTCATTTGTTTAAACTTGTATCATGTGTGTAGTTTTAGTTAAAAAAAACCAAACAAACAAACAAAAAAAAATGTCAGAAGCATCCGTGCCGTTTTCTTTTAGAAATAAAAGTCGACCTCTGCGAGGCAATAACGCAGACGGCTTAACCTTTATGTTCCCTGTCAGGGTGGTGCGATACCCCGGGGTCATGAAATCCCCCCACCCCTCCGTAGAAAAAAAAACACAACAGAAAGACCGAGAGATACTCCGGGGATCGCGGAGTACCCCAACGGGATTGTAAGGGGTTGTAAGGGGATGGAGAAAGGCAAGAAATGTAAATCTTGGCGGACACACACAGAAGCTGCTGCAGCAGCAGGGTTGTGGACAGGCTATCACAAACCAGTGGCGTGTCTAGAAAATTTTTGTTGGGTGGGCCAGGTAGGGGCACAGATTTGGAGAAGGGTGGCAGATGTAATTGGCAGATAATGTTAAAAAAAGATTCTACCAACCGTTAACCATAATTCAATAACCCTATAAACCTAATAACCGAATGCGCTGTTAACTTTTATTAGAATGAGATTTTAACCACTACGGTGCAAAGTTTTTAGATACTGCGTTGATAAAGTACAAGAGATACAATCAGTCAGTGTTTATTCAGCATTCAAGGACAGCAATATTTTCATAGTATTTTTACTGACATGTAGTGCAGATATGTTTTGGGCAAAAACATTTTTGAATATTAAAATACAAACATTTTTAACATACAATTGGCAAATTAGCCAATGCAAAACTTTATGGGCCTGTTAAAAAAACAAGATAATCTTCTCACAAACTGGTGTTTGATTTTGAAACGGGAAAAAAGTGGGGAAACAACTGAAAAGACTAACATTTGAATAAAACCTGAAAGCAAGTAAATATTTTATATGCTGGCTTATGGTAAACTTTGGTAATATTGATGTATAAAGAACAACACTGGCTGATGATGAAATACAGTCAGCTGGCATGGTGACACTGCCAGCATTAACCTGCAGGGCTGGACTGGGACAAAAAATTGGGCATTTTCACTACAGACCGGCTTATATTACACCCCGGAGTAATCAGGGAATGAGACAGAAGGAGAGCACAGCTGGAAATAATCAGAGCTAACGAAACAAGGGGAAGCAAAACCAGACACACTGCACACAGGACAGGGACTATCAGAATAAAACAAGAAACACACAACAGGCACAGAGGCACGGACTTAACACTGAACAGATTTATTCCAAAGGAACTGTCATGTATTTTAGTTCTCTGTCATCTCCTGCTTGTTGTTGCGTCGTCCCTCGATAGCTGTGTGGTTTTCCTGTGCTCCGTGTTCTCTTGTAACTCCTAGTTTCCTGTACCCTAGTCTCAGTTTCATGTTTTCCAGTTTAGGTTTTTGTTTTGTAGTACTTTAGCATTTTTCAGCAAAATAAAGCTGCCTTTTTGAGTTCATTCCTCTCTGTACTGAGCCTTACTGCTCGGTGGCTCCACCTCCCTAACTGCTCCCTTACTGCTCGCTGGCTCCCCCTCCCTTACTGCTCGCTGGCTCCACCTCCCTTACTGCTCGCTGGCTCCCCCTCCCTTACTGCTCGATGACTCCACCTCCCTAACTGCTCCCTTACTGCTTGCTGGCTCCCCCTCCCTTACTGCTCGGTGGCTCCACCTCCCTAACTGCTCCCTTACTGCTCGCTGGCTCCACCTCCCTTACTGCTGCCTTTCTGGTTGCTGGCTCCCCCTCCATTACTGCTCCCTTACTGCTCGCTGGCTCCACCTCCCTTACTGCTCCCTTACTGATTGCTGGCTCCCCCTCCCTTACTGCTCGCTGGCTCCACCTCCCTTACTGCTCGCTGGCTCCCCCTCCCTTACATCTCGGTGGCTCCACCTCCCTAACTGCTCCCTTACTGCTCGGTGGCTCCACCTCCCTAACTGCTCCCTTACTGCTTGCTGGCTCCCCCTCCCTTACTGCTCGGTGGCTCCACCTCCCTAACTGCTCCCTTACTGCTTGCTGGCTCCCCCTCCCTTACTGCTCGCTGGCTCCCCCTCCCTTACTGCTCGCTGGCTCCACCTCCCTTACTGCTCCCTTACTGCTTGCTGACTCCCCCTCCCTTACTGCTCGGTGGCTCCACCTCCCTTACTTCTCCCTTACTGCTCGCTGGCTCCACTTCCCTTACTGCTCCCTTACTGGTCGCTGGCTCCCCCTCCCTTACTGCTCGCTGGCTCCCCCTCCCTTACTGCTCAGTTGCTCCATCTCCCTTACTGCTCCCTTACTGATTGCTGGCTCCCCCTCCCTTACTGCTCGCTGGCTCCACCTCCCTTACTGCTCGCTGGCTCCCCCTCCCTTACATCTCGGTGGCTCCACCTCCCTAACTGCTCCCTTACTGCTCGGTGGCTCCACCTCCCTAACTGCTCCCTTACTGCTTGCTGGCTCCCCCTCCCTTACTGCTCGGTGGCTCCAGCTCCCTAACTGCTCCCTTACTGCTTGCTGGCTCCCCCTCCCTTACTGCTCGCTGGCTCCCCCTCCCTTACTGCTCGCTGGCTCCACCTCCCTTACTGCTCCCTTACTGCTTGCTGACTCCCCCTCCCTTACTGCTCGCTGGCTCCCCCTCCCTTACTGCTCGCTGGCTCCCCCTCCCTTACTGCTCCCTTACTGCTCGCTGGCTCCACCTCCCTTACTGCTGCCTTACTGGTTGCTGGCTCCCCCTCCCTTACTGCTCCCTTACTGCTCGCTGGCTCCCCCTCCCTTACTGCTCGGTGGCTCCAACTCCCTTACTGCTCCCTTACTGCTCGGTGGCTCCCCCTCCCTTACTGCTCGCTGGCTCCCTCTCCCTTACTGCTCGCTGGCTCCCCCTCCCTTACTGCTCCCTTACTGCTCGCTGGCTCCTCCTCCCTTACTGCTCGCTTGCTCCCCCTTACTTATTGCTCAGTGGCTCCACCTCCCTTACTGCTCCCTTACTGCTCGGTGGCTCCCCCTCCCTTACTGCTCGCTTACTGCTCGCTGGCTCCCCCTCCCTTACTGCTCCCTTACTGGTTGCTGGCTCCCCCTCCCTTACTGCTCCCTTACTGCTCGCTGGCTCCACCTCCCTTACTGCTCCCTTACTGCTCGCTGGCTCCCCCTCCCTTACTGCTCCCTTACTGCTCGCTGGCTCCCCCTCCCTTACTGCTCGCTGGATCCACCTCCCTAACTGCTCCCTTACTGCTTGCTGGCTCCCCCTCCCTTACTGTTCAGTGGCTCCACCTCCCTAACTGCTCCCTTATTGCTCGGTGGCTCCACCTCCCTTACTTCTCCCTTACTGGTTTCTGACTCCCCTCCATTACTGCTCCCTTACTGCTCATTGGCTCCAACTCCCTACCTGCTCCCTTACTGCTCGGTGGCTCCACCTCCCTTACTTCTCCCTTACTGCTCGCTGGCTCCCCCTCCCTTACTGCTCGCTGGCTCCACCTCCCTTACTGCTCGCTGGCTCCCCCTCCCTTACTGCTCGGTGGCTCCACCTCCCTAACTGCTCCCTTACTGCTTGCTGGCTCCCCCTCCCTTACTGCTCGGTGGCTCCACCTCCCTAACTGCTCCCTTACTGCTTGCTGGCTCCCCCTCCCTTACTGCTCGGTGGCTCCACCTCCCTAACTGCTCCCTTACTGTTTGCTGGCTCCCCCTCCCTTAGTGCTCGCTGGCTCCGCTCCCTTACTGCTCGCTGGCTCCCCTTCCCTTACTGCTCCCTTACTGCTCGCTGGCTCCACTTCCCTTACTGCTCCCTTTCTGGTCGCTGGCTCCCCCTACCTTACTGCTCAGTGGCTCCCCCTCCCTTACTGCTCCCTTACTGCTCCCTTACTGGTTGCTTGCTCCCCCTCCCTTACTGCTCCCTTACTGTTCGCTGGTTCCCCCTACCTTACTGCTCCCTTACTGCTCGCTGGCTCCTCCTCCCTTACTGCTCCGTGGCTCCCACTCCCTTACTGCTCGCTTGCTCCCCCTTACTTACTGCTCAGTGGCTCCACCTCCCTTACTGCTCCCTTACTGCTCGCTGGCTCCCCCTCCCTTACTGCTCCCTTACTGCTCGCTGGCTCCCCCTCCCTTACTGCTCCCTTACTGGTTGCTGGCTCCCCCTCCCTTACTGCTCCCTTACTGCTCGCTGGCTCCACCTCCCTTACTGCTCCCTTACTGCTCGCTGGCTCCCCCTCCCTTACTGCTCCCTTACTGCTCGCTGGCTCCCCCTCCCTTACTGCTCGCTGGATCCACCTCCCTAACTGCTCCCTTACT